>NC_092153.1:13351704-13703371 GCF_045791955.1 Oncorhynchus clarkii lewisi | reverse complement strand
GCACCTTTGGCAGCGATTATAGCCTCGAGTCTTCTTGGGTATGAGGCTAAAATTTCGGCACACCTCTATTGGGGGAGTTTCTCTCATTCTTCTCTGCAGATCCTCTCAAGCTCTGTCAGGTTGGATGGGGAGTGTCGCTGCACAGCTATTTTCAGGTCTCTCCAGAGATTTTCGATCGTGTTCAAGTCCGGGCAACTCAAGGACATTCAGAGACTTGTCTTAAAGCCACTCCTGCATTGTTTTGGCTGTGTGCTTAGGGTCGTTGTCCTGTTGGAATGTGAACCTTCGCCCCAGTCTGAGGTCCTGAGCCCTCTGGAGCAGGTTTTCATCAATGATCTCTCTGTACTTTGCTCCGTTCATCTTCCCCTCGATCCTGACTAGTCTCCTAGTTCCTGCCGCATAAAAACATCCCCACAGCATGATGCTGCCACCACCATGCTTCACCGTAGGCATGGTGCCAGGTTTCCTCCAGACGTGACGCTTGGCATTCAGGCCAAAGAGTTCAATCTTGATTTCATCAGATCAGAGAATCTTGTTTCTCATTGTCTGAGAGACCTTTAGGTGCCAAGCGGACTATCATGTGCATTTTACTGAAGAGTGGCTTTGTCTGGCCACTCTACCATAAAGGCTCGATTGGTGGAGTGCTGCAGAGATGGTTGTCCTTCTGGAAGGTTCTCCCATCCCCACAGAAGAACTCTGGAGCTCTGTTAGAGTGAGCATTGGGTTCTTGGTCACCTCCCTGGCCCTTCTCCGATTGCTCAGTTTGGCTGGGCAGCCAGCTCTAGAAAGAGTTGGTGCTTCCAAATTTCTTCCATTTAAGAATGATGGAAGCCACTGGGGGGGGGGTTCTTGGGGACCTTCAATGCTGCAGAAATGTTTTGGTACCCTTTCCCAGATCTGTGCCTCGACACAATTCTGTCTCTGAGCTCTACTGACAATTCCTTTAACCTCATGGCTTGGTTTTTGCTCTGACGTGCACTGTCAACTGTGGGACCTTATATAGACAAGTGTGTGCCTTTCCAATTCATGTCCAATCAATTGAATTTACCATAGGTGGACTCCAATCAAGTTGTAGAAACATCTCAAGATTGACCAATGTAAACAGGATGCACCTGTGCTTATTTTCAAGTCTCAAAGCATACTTATGAATGCTTTGAATAATTATGTTAAAGTATTTTTTTCATTATTTTGTTTATAAATTTGCACACACTTCTAAAAAACAGTTTTTGCTTTGTCATTATTTGAAACGGTTTTCGTGTGAAGGAGAGGCGGACCAAAATGCAGCGTGGTGGTTATTCATGATTCTTTAATAAAGAAAACTATACATGAATAAACTAACAAAAACAATAAACGTGAGAAAACCTCAACAGCCTATCTGGTGACAACAAAGACAGGAACAATCACCCACGAAACACTCAAAGAATATGGCTGCCTAAATATGGTTCCCAATCAGAGACAACGATAAACACCTGCCTCTGATTGAGAACCACTCCAGACAGCCATAGACTTACCTAGAAAACCCCACTAAGCCACAAACCCAATACCTAACAAAAACCCCAAGACAAAACACACCACATAAATAACCCATGTCACACCCTGGCCTGACCAAATTAATAAAGAAAACACAAAATACTAAGACCAGGGCGTGACAGAACCCCCCCAAGGTGCGGACTCCCGACCGCACAACTAAACCCATAGGGGAGGGTCCGGGGTGGGCGTCTGTCCATGGTGGCGGCTCCGGCGCGGGACGTGGACCCCACTCCAACAAAGTCTTAGTCCCTGTGCCTTGCGTCCTTAGATAGGCGATCCTCGCCGCCGACCTTGGCCTAGTAGTCCTCACCATGTCCATTCCTCTCGCTGCTCCTGCTGCCGTTTCTCCTGCTGCACCTTGGGACGGCGACACTCCCCTGGTTTTGTCCAGGGTCCTCTCCCGTCAAGGATTTCTTCCCAAGTCCAGAAGTCCTTATTACGCTGCTCCTGCTGCTGCCCGTTACCACGCCGCTTGGTCCTGTTGTGGTGGGTGATTCTGTAACGGTTTTCTTGTGGTGAAGGAGAGGCGGACCAAAATGCAGCGTGGTTGTTATTCATGGTTTTTAATGAAGAAAACTATACATGAATAAACTAACAAAACAATAAATGTGAGAAAACCTAAACAGCCTATCTGGTGACCACAAAGACAGGAACAATCACCCACAAAACACTCAAAGAATATGGCTGCCTAAATATGGTTCCCAATCAGAGACAACGATAAACACCTGCCTCTGATTGAGAACCACTCCAGACAGCCATAGACTATGCTAGAACACCCTACTAAACCACAAACCCAAATACCTAACAAAAAACCCCAAGACAAAACACACCACATGAATAAACCCATGTCACAACCTGATCAAATTAATAAAGAAAACACAAAATACTAAGACCAGGGCGTGACAGAATTATTATGTATTATGTAACCTTTATTTAACTGGGCAAGTCAGTAAAGAACAATTTCTTCTTTCACAATGACGGCCTACCCCGGCCAAACCCTCCCCTAACGCTGACGACACTGGGCCAATTGTGTGCCGCCCTATGGGACTCCTGGTCACGGGCAGTTTTGATACAGCCCGGGTCTGTAGTGACGCCTCTAGCACTGAGATGCAGTGCCTTAGACCGCTGCGCCACTCGAGAGCCAGTCATTATGGAGTATTGTGTGTAAATTGATTAGGGGGGAAAAAAACTATTTAAACATTTTAGGAAAATGTGGAAAAAGTCATAGGATCTAAATACATTTCCCAAATGCACTGTATGTGTTTAAAGAGAGAGAGATGGAGAGATGGGAGAGAGAGAAGCGGAGAGTGAGGAGAGATGGGGTGGGAGAGAGAGAGACGGAGCGAGAGAGGAGAGATGGGGTGGGAGAGAGAGAGAGAGAGAGAGAAGAGATGGGGTGGGAGAGAGAGAGACGGAGAGAGAGAGGAGAGATGGGGTGGGAGAAAGAGAGGAGAGATGGGGTGGGAGAGAGAGAGGAGAGATGGGGTGGGAGAGAGAGAGGAGAGATGGGGTGGGAGAGAGAGAGACGGAGAGAGATGAGAGATGGGGTGGGAGAGAGAGAGAGACAGAGAGAGAGAGGAGAGATGGGGTGGGAGAGAGAGAGAGAGACAGAGAGAGAGAGGAGAGATGGGGTGGGAGAGAGAGAGAGAGACGGAGAGAGAGAGGAGAGATGGTGTGGGAGAGAGAGAGACGGAGAGAGAGAGGAGAGATGGGGTGGGAGAGAGAGAGAGAGACGGAGAGCGAGAGGAGAGATGGGGTGGGAGAGAGAGAGAGACGGAGAGAGAGAGGAGAGATGGGGTGGGAGAGAGAGAGACGGAGAGAGAGAGGAGAGATGGGGGTGAGAGAGAGACGGAGAGAGAGAGGAGAGATGGGGTGGGAGAGAGAGAGTGAGAGACAGAGAGAGAGAGGAGAGATGGGGTGAGAGAGAGTATGTGAAATTGTTTCTCTATCTCTCTCTGTCAATATCAACTCACAGTTTAGCAGCATGATCATAGACAGTCTACATCCCCATGAACTCTGCCTCTCGTCACATCTCCCCCAGATCCCTCTCTCATATCTGTACCAGGGAATAATGCCAGACGGGGGGTGGTGGTGTGGGACATCTGTTGGTGACGGACAGGAGGTCCGCTGTGAAGTCACCCCTGACAGCAACAGCTGTCTTAGACTAGATTTAATCCCAGACGTGTCAGAACCTGTCTGGGACGTAATTCAGACATCAGTGACACATAGGAATTATCACAGATGGATTTTTCAGACTACCCCTGATCCTCTGCTCATGTGATTGAGGTTGAAAAGCTGCTGTTTACTGATGGCCTATGCAGTGGCGGATTTAGGTATAGGCGACATGTGCAGCCGCCCAGGGCGGCATCTTGCCGGGGACGGCCCGGGGCACCCGCACCAAAACATTTGGAATGGTGACATTTGCCCGATCGGTTTTCTATCGTTTTCTATTGCACGTCAAGTCAATGATATCATGTCACAGTGTGGGACTGTGGGTCAATTAACCTTGTCGTAGTGGGAGCCCTGATTCTAGTTTGTGAGCTAGACAGGCTACTGCCTGGGAAGGTCTCCCACTCAGAAGTACGAGATGGGGAGGGGGGCGGGGGTAGGTTGACCTCATGTCTCCCCACTGGAAGCCCGAGGTAGGGGGGCAGGGGTAGGTTAACCTCAGGTCTCTCCACTGGAAGCCCGAGGTAGGGGAGCGGGGGTAGGTTGACCTCAGGTCTTCCCACTGGAAGCCCGAGGTAGGGGGGCGGGGGTATGTTGACCTCAGGTCTCCCCACTGAAAGCCTGAGGTAGGGGGGCGGTGGTAGGTTGACCTCATGTCTCCCCACTGGAAGCCCGAGGTAGGGGGGCAGGGGTAGGTTGACCTCATGTCTCCCCACTGGAAGCCAGAGGTAGGGGAGCGGGGGTAGGTTGACCTCATGTCTCCCCACTGGAAGCCAGAGGTAGGGGGGCGGGGGTAGGTTGACCTCATGTCTCCCCACTGGAAGCCCGAGGTAGGGGGAGCGGGGGTAGGTTGACCTCATGTCTCCTCACTGGAAGCCCGAGGTAGGGGTGAGGGGGTAGGTTGACATCATGTCTCCCCACTGGAAGCCCGAGGTAGGGGGGCGGGGGTAGGTTGACCTCATGTCTCCCCACTGGAAGCCCAAGGTAGGGGAGCGGGGGTAGGTTGACCTCATGTCTCCCCACTGGAAGCCAGTGGTAGGGGGGCGGGGTAGGTTGACCTCATGTCTCCCCACTGGAAGCCTGAGGTAGGGGGGAGGGGGGTAGGGGTAGGTTGACCTCATGTCTCCCCACTGGAAGCCTGAGGTAGGGGGGAGGGGGGCAGGGGTAGGTTGATCTCATGTCTCCCCACTGGAAGCCAGAGGTAGGGGGGCGAGGGTAGGTTGACCTCATGTCTCCCCACTGGAAGCCAGAGGTAGGGGGCGAGGGTAGGTTGACCTCATGTCTCCCCACTGGAAGCCAGAGGTAGGGGGGCGGGGGTAGGTTGACCTCATGTCTCCCCACTGGAAGCCAGAGGTAGGGGGCGGGGGTAGGTTGACCTCATGTCTCCCCACTGGAAGCCAGAGGTAGGGGGGCGGGGGTAGGTTGACCTCATGTCTCCCCACTGGAAGCCAGAGGTAGGGGGAGGGGGTCGTGGGTAGGTTGACCTCATGTCTCCCCACTGGAAGCGCACCTCTAACTTTGATTTTACTAAATGCATTAGTACTGTACAATCACACTACGAAATGATACCAAATAAACGACAATTCATTCATAATACTGTGAATATATAGTTTCACAGACATATTGCTGCATTTTCTTCTGTTTTGTGCAAAATGGTTAAGAATAATATAAAACCAGTTTGCACACCACCAAGGTGAATTGGTTTAGTCTTGACTCTTGGTTGACAGTGTTGGGGGATGGGTAATGTAGTCTCGACTCTTGGTTGACAGTGTTGGGGGATGGGTAATGTAGTCTTGACTCTTGGTTGACAGTGTTGGGGGATGGGTAATGTAGTCTTGACTCTTGGTTGACAGTGTTGGGGGATGGGTAATGTAGTCTTGACTCTTGGTTGACAGTGTTGGAGGATGGGTAATGTAGTCTTGACTCTTGGTTGACAGTGTTGGGGGATGGGTAATGTAGTCTTGACTCTTGGTTGACAGTGTTGGGGGATGGGTAATGTAGTCTTGACTCTTGGTTGACAGTGTTGGGGGATGGGTAATGTAGTCTTGACTCTTGGTTGACAGTGTTGGAGGATGGGTAATGTAGTCTTGACTCTTGGTTGACAGTGTTGGGGGATGGGTAATGTAGTCTTGACTCTTGGTTGACAGTGTTGGGGGATGGGTAATGTAGTCTTGACTCTTGGTTGACAGTGTTGGGGGATGGGTAATGTAGTCTTGACTCTTGGTTGACAGTGTTGGAGGATGGGTAATGTAGTCTTGACTCTTGGTTGACAGTGTTGGAGGATGGGTAATGTAGTCTTGACTCTTGGTTGACAGTGTTGGGGGATGGGTAATGTAGTCTCGACTCTTGGTTGACAGTGTTGGGGGATGGGTAATGTAGTCTCGACTCTTGGTTGACAGTGTTGGGGGATGGGTAATGTAGTCTCGACTCTTGGTTGACAGTGTTGGGGGATGGGTAATGTAGTCTCGACTCTTGGTTGACAGTGTTGGGGGATGGGTAATGTAGTCTTGACTCTTGGTTGACAGTGTTGAGGGATGGGTAATGTAATCTTGACTCTTGGTTGACAGTGTTGGGGAATGGGGAATGTAGTCTTGACTCTTGGTTGACAGTGTTGGGGGATGAGTAATGTAATCTTGACTCTTGGTTGACAGTGTTGGGGGATGAATAATGTAGTCTTGACTCTTGGTTGACAGTTTTGGGCGATGGGTAATGTAGTCTTGACTCTTGGTTGACAGTATTGGGGGATGGGTAATGTAGTCTGACTCTTGGTTGACAGTGTTGGAGGATGGGTAATGTAGTCTTGACTCTTGGTTGACAGTGTTGGGGGATGGGTAATGTAGTCTTGACTCTTGGTTGACAGTGTCGGGGGATGGGTAATGTATTGACGCTCCAGTGCCAAATCAACACAAAGGTGTTTCTCTTTGTCTTGTAACTTCTGTTTGATGTTCATGAGTCTTATTTTAGTATATATATTTGTTGAAGGGGGAGGGGGGTTCGCCCAGGGAGCCATACAAGCTAGAACTGCCACTGGGCCTATGTGTGATGGTCTGTTTACTGATGGTCTATGTGTGATGGTCTGTTTACTGATGGTCTGATTACTGATGGTCTATGTGTGATGGTCTGTTTACTGATGTCTATGTGTGATGGTCTGTTTAATGATGGTCTATGTGTAATGGTCTGTTTACTGATGGTCTATGTGTGATGGTCTGTTTACTGATGTCTATGTGTGATGGTCTGTTTACTGATGTCTATGTGTGATGGTCTGTTTACTGATGTCTATGTGTGATGGTCTGTTTAATGATGGTCTATGTGTGATGGTCTGTTTATTGATGGTCTGATTACTGATAGTCTATGTGTGATGGTCTGTTTACTGATGTCTATGTGTGATGGTCTGTTTACTGATGGTCTATGTGTGATGGTCTCTTTACTGATGTCTATATGTGATGGTCTGTTTACTGATGTCTATGTGTGATGGTCTGTTTACTGATGTCTATGTGTGATGGTCTGTTTACTGATGTCTATGTGTGATGGTCTGTTTACTGATGGTCTATGTGTGATGGTCTGTTTACTGATGTCTATGTGTGATGGTCTGTTTACTGATGGTCTATGTGTGATGGTCTGTCTACTGATGGTGTATGTGTGCTGGTCTGTTTACTGATGTCTCTGTGTGATGGTCTGTTTACTGACGTCTATGTGTGATGGTCTGTTTACTGATGTCTCTGTGTGATGGTCTGTTTACTGATGACTATGTGTGATGGTCTGTTTACTGATGGTCTATGTGTGATGGTGTGTTTACTGATGTCTATGTGTGATGGTCTGTTTACTGATGGTCTATGTGTGATGGTCTGTTTACTGATGGTCTATGTGTGATGGTCTGTTTACTGATGGTCTATGTGTGATGGTCTGTTTACTGATGTCTCTGTGTGATGGTCTGTTTACTGATGTCTATGTGTGATGGTCTGTTTACTGATGTCTATGTGTGATGGTCTGTTTACTGATGTCTATGTGTGATGGTCTGTTTACTGATGTCTATGTGTGATGGTCTGTTTACTGATGTCTATGTGTGATGGTCTGTTTACTGATGTCTCTGTGTGATGGTCTGTTTACTGATGCCTATGTGTGATGGTCTGTTTACTGATGGTCTATGTGTGATGGTCTGTTTACTGATGTCTATGTGTGATGGTCTGTTTACTGATGGTCTATGTGTGATGGTCTGTCTACTGATGTCTATGTGTGATGGTCTGTTTACTGATGTCTATGTGTGATGGTCTGTTTACTGATGTCTATGTGTGATGGTCTGTTTACTGATGGTCTATGTGTGATGGTCTGTTTACTGATGTCTATGTGTGATGGTCTGTTTACTGATGGTCTATGTGTGATGGTCTGTCTACTGATGTCTATGTGTGCTGGTCTGTTTACTGATGTCTATGTGTGATGGTCTGTTTACTGATGTCTCTGTGTGATGGTCTGTTTACTGATGTCTATGTGTGATGGTCTGTTTACTGATGTCTATGTGTGATGGTCTGTTTACTAATGTCTATGTGTGATGGTCTGTTTACTGATGTTCTATGTGTCATGGTCTGTTTACTGATGATCTATGTGTGATGGTCTCTTTACTGATGGTCTATGTGTGATGGTCTGTTAACTGATGGTCTGTTTACTGATGTCTATGCGTGATGGTCTGTTTACTGATGTTTATGTGTGATGGTCTGTTTACTGATGTCTATGTGTGCTGGTCTGTTTACTGATGTCTATGTGTGCTGGTCTGTTTACTGATGTCTATGTGTGATGGTCTGTTTACTGATGACTATGTGTGATGGTCTGTTTACTGATGTCTATGTGTGATGGTCTGTTTACTGATGTCTCTGTGTGATGGTCTGTTTACTGATGTCTATGTGTGATGGTGTGTTTACTGATGTCTATGTGTGATGGTCTAACAGCTCAGAGTCTAACAGCTCAGAGTCTAACAGCTCATTATCTAACAGCTCAGTATCTAACAGCTCAGAGTCTAACAGCTCAGTGTCTAACAGCTCAGAGTCTAACAGCTCAGTGTCTAACAGCTCAGTGTCTAACAGCTCAGTGTCTAACAGCCCAGTGTTTAACAGCTCAGAGTCTAACAGCTCAGAGTCTAACAGCTCAGAGTCTAACAGCTCAGAGTCTAACAGCTCAGTATCTAACAGCTCAGAGTCTAACAGCTCAGAGTCTAACAGCTCAGAGTCTAACAGCTCAGAGTCTAACAGCTCAGAGTCTAACAGCTCATAGTCTAACAGCTCAGTATCTAACAGAGTCTAACAGCTCAGAGTCTAACAGCTCAGAGTCTAACAGCTCAGAGTCTAACAGCCCAGTATCTAACAGCTCAGTGTCTAACAGCTCAGAGTCTAACAGTTCAGAGTCTAACAGAGTCTAACAGAGTCTAACAGAGTCTAACAGAGTCTAACAGCTCAGAGTCTAACAGCTCAGAGTCTAACAGCTCAGTATCTAAAAGCTCAGTATCTAACAGCTCATAGTCTAACAGCTCAGTATCTAACAGCTCATAATCTAACAGCTCAGTATCTAACAGAGTCTAAGAGCTCAGAGTCTAACAGCTCAGAGTCTAACAGCTCAAAGTCTAACAGAGTCTAACAGCTCAGTATCTAACAGCTCAGTATCTAACAGAGTTTAACAGCTCAGAGTCTAACAGCTCAGAGTCTAACAGCTCAGAGTCTAACAGCTCAGAGTCTAACAGCTCAGAGTCTAACAGAGTCTAACAGCTCAGTATCTAACAGCTCAGTATCTGACAGCTCAGTATCTAACAGAGTCGAACAGCTCAGAGTCTAACACCTCAGAGTCTAACAGCTCAGTATCTAACAGCTCAGTATCTAACAGAGTCTAACAGCTCAGTATCTAACAGCTCAGTATCTAACAGCTCAGTATCTAACAGCTCAGTATCTAACAGAGTCTAACAGCTCAGTATCTAACAGCTCAGAGTCTAACAGCTCAGAGTCTAACAGCTCAGAGTCTAACAGAGTCTAACAGCTCAGTATCTAACAGCTCAGTATCTAACAGAGTCTAACAGCTCAGTATCTAACAGCTCAGTATCTAACAGCTCAGTATCTAACAGCTCAGTATCTAACAGAGTCTAACAGCTCAGTATCTAACAGCTCAGTATCTAACAGAGTCTAACAGCTCAGAGTCTAACAGCTCAGAGTCTAACAGCTCAGAGTCTAACAGCTCAGAGTCTAACAGCTCAGAGTCTAACAGCTCATTATCTAACAGCTCAGTATCTAACATCTCAGTATCTAACAGCTCAGTATCTAACAGCTCAGTATCTAACAGAGTCTAACAGCTCAGAGTCTAACAGAGTCTAACAGCTCAGTGTCTAACAGGTCAGAGTCTAACAGCTCAGAATCTAACAGCTCAGAGTCTAACAGCTCAGAGTCTAACAGCTCAGAGTCTAACAGCTCAGAGTCTAACAGCTCAGAGTCTAACAGCTCAGAGTCAAACAGCTCAGAGTCTAACTGAGTCTAACAGCTCAGAGTCTAACAGCTCAGAGTCTAACAGCTCAGAGTCTAACAGGTCAGTGTCTAACAGGTCAGTGTCTAACAGGTCAGTGTCTGACAGCTCATAGTCTAACAGCTCAGAGTCTAACAGCACAGTATCTAACAGCACAGATCCAAACAGAGCCTAACAACTCAGAGTCTAACAGCTCAGAGTCTAACAGCTCAGAGTCTAACAGAGTCTAATAGCTCAGTATCTAACAGCTCAGAGTCTAACAGCTCAGTCTAACAGCTCAGAGTCTAACAGCTAAGTGTCTAACAGCTCAGAGTCTAACAGCTCAGAGTCTGACAGCTCAGAGTCTAACAGCTCATTATCTAACAGCTCAGAGTCTAACAGAGTCTAACAGTGTCTAACAGCCCAGTGTCTAACAGGTCAGTATCTAACAGCTCAGTGTCTAATAGTGTCTAACAGCTCAGAGTCTAACAGCTCAGAGTCTAACAGCTCAGTATCTAACAGCTCAGAGTCTAACAGCTCAGAGTCTAACAGCTCAGAGTCTAACAGCTCAGAGTCTAACAGCTCAGAGTCTAACAGCTCATAGTCTAACAGCTCAGTATCTAACAGAGTCTAACAGCTCAGAGTCTAACAGCTCAGAGTCTAACAGCTCAGAGTCTAACAGCCCAGTATCTAACAGCTCAGTGTCTAACAGCTCAGAGTCTAACAGTTCAGAGTCTAACAGAGTCTAACAGAGTCTAACAGAGTCCAACAGAGTCTAACAGCTCAGAGTCTAACAGCTCAGAGTCTAACAGCTCAGTATCTAAAAGCTCAGTATCTAACAGCTCATAGTCTAACAGCTCAGTATCTAACAGCTCATAATCTAACAGCTCAGTATCTAACAGAGTCTAAGAGCTCAGAGTCTAACAGCTCAGAGTCTAACAGCTCAAAGTCTAACAGAGTCTAACAGCTCAGTATCTAACAGCTCAGTATCTAACAGAGTTTAACAGCTCAGAGTCCAACAGCTCAGAGTCTAACAGCTCAGAGTCTAACAGCTCAGAGTCTAACAGCTCAGAGTCTAACAGAGTCTAACAGCTCAGTATCTAACAGCTCAGTATCTGACAGCTCAGTATCTAACAGAGTCGAACAGCTCAGAGTCTAACACCTCAGAGTCTAACAGCTCAGTATCTAACAGCTCAGTATCTAACAGAGTCTAACAGCTCAGTATCTAACAGCTCAGTATCTAACAGCTCAGTATCTAACAGCTCAGTATCTAACAGAGTCTAACAGCTCAGTATCTAACAGCTCAGAGTCTAACAGCTCAGAGTCTAACAGCTCAGAGTCTAACAGAGTCTAACAGCTCAGTATCTAACAGCTCAGTATCTAACAGAGTCTAACAGCTCAGTATCTAACAGCTCAGTATCTAACAGCTCAGTATCTAACAGCTCAGTATCTAACAGAGTCTAACAGCTCAGTATCTAACAGCTCAGTATCTAACAGAGTCTAACAGCTCAGAGTCTAACAGCTCAGAGTCTAACAGCTCAGAGTCTAACAGCTCAGAGTCTAACAACTCAGAGTCTAACAGCTCAGTATCTAACAGCTCATTATCTAACAGCTCAGTATCTAACATCTCAGTATCTAACAGCTCAGTATCTAACAGCTCAGTATCTAACAGAGTCTAACAGCTCAGAGTCTAACAGAGTCTAACAGCTCAGTGTCTAACAGGTCAGAGTCTAACAGCTCAGAATCTAACAGCTCAGAGTCTAACAGCTCAGAGTCTAACAGCTCAGAGTCTAACAGCTCAGAGTCTAACAGCTCAGAGTCAAACAGCTCAGAGTCTAACTGAGTCTAACAGCTCAGAGTCTAACAGCTCAGAGTCTAACAGCTCAGAGTCTAACAGGTCAGTGTCTAACAGGTCAGTGTCTAACAGGTCAGTGTCTGACAGCTCATAGTCTAACAGCTCAGAGTCTAACAGCACAGTATCTAACAGCACAGATCCAAACAGAGCCTAACAACTCAGAGTCTAACAGCTCAGAGTCTAACAGCTCAGAGTCTAACAGAGTCTAATAGCTCAGTATCTAACAGCTCAGAGTCTAACAGCTCAGTCTAACAGCTCAGAGTCTAACAGCTCATTATCTAACAGCTCAGAGTCTAACAGAGTCTAACAGTGTCTAACAGCCCAGTGTCTAACAGGTCAGTATCTAACAGCTCAGTGTCTAATAGTGTCTAACAGCTCAGAGTCTAACAGCTCAGAGTCTAACAGAGTCTAACAGCTCAGTTTCTAACAGTGTCTGACATCTCAGAGTCTAACATCTCAGAGTCTAACAGAGTCTAACAGCTCAGTGTCTAACAGAGTCTAACAGAGTCTAACAGCTCAGAGTCTAACAGAGTCTAACAGCTCAGAGTCTAACAGAGTCTAACAGCTCAGAGTCTAACAGAGTCTAACAGCTCAGAGTCTAACAGAGTCTAACAGCTCATAGTCTAACAGAGTCTAACTGCTCAGTCTAACAGCTCAGAGTCTAACAGAGTCTAACAGCTCAGTGTCTAACAGATCAGTATCTAACAGCTCAGAGTCTAACAGCTCAGAGTCTAACAGCTCAGAGTCTAACAGCTCATAGTCTAACAGCTCAGTATCTAACAGAGTCTAACAGCTCAGAGTCTAACAGCTCAGTGTCTAACAGCTCAGAGTCTAACAGTTCAGAGTCTAACAGAGTCTAACAGAGTCTAACAGAGTCTAACAGAGTCTAACAGCTCAGAGTCTAACAGCTCAGAGTCTAACAGCCCAGTATCTAACAGCTCAGTGTCTAACAGCTCAGAGTCTAACAGTTCAGAGTCTAACAGAGTCTAACAGAGTCTAACAGAGTCTAACAGCTCAGTATCTAACAGCTCAGTATCTAACAGCTCAGTATCTAACAGCTCATAATCTAACAGCTCAGTATCTAACAGAGTCTAAGAGCTCAGAGTCTAACAGCTCAGAGTCTAACAGCTCAAAGTCTAACAGAGTCTAACAGCTCAGTATCTAACAGCTCAGTATCTAACAGAGTTTAACAGCTCAGAGTCTAACAGCTCAGAGTCTAACAGCTCAGAGTCTAACAGAGTCTAACAGCTCAGTATCTAACAGCTCACTATCTAACAGAGTCTAACAGCTCAGAGTCTAACAGCTCAGAGTCTAACAGCTCAGAGTCTAACAGCTCAGAGTCTAACAGAGTCTAACAGCTCAGTATCTAACAGCTCAGTATCTGACAGCTCAGTATCTAACAGAGTCGAACAGCTCAGAGTCTAACACCTCAGAGTCTAACAGCTCAGTATCTAACAGCTCAGTATCTAACAGAGTCTAACAGCTCAGTATCTAACAGCTCAGTATCTAACAGCTCAGTATCTAACAGAGTCTAACAGCTCAGTGACTAACAGCTCAGTATCTAACAGCTCAGTATCTAACAGCTCAGAGTCTAACAGCTCAGAGTCTAACAGCTCAGAGTCTAACAGCTCAGTACCTAACAGTCTAACAGCTCAGTATCTAACAGCTCAGTACCTAACAGTCTAACAACTCAGTATCTAACAGGTCAGTATCTAACAGAGTCTAACAGCTCAGTATCTAACAGCTCAGTGTCTAACAGCTCAGTATCTAACAGCTCAGTATCTAACAGTCTAACAGCTCAGTATCTAACAGCTTAGTATCTAACAGCTCAGTATCTAACAGTCTAACAGCTCAGTATCTAACAGCTCAGTACCTAACAGTCTAACAACTCAGTATCTAACAGGTCAGTATCTAACAGAGTCTAACAGCTCAGAATCTAAGAGGTCAGTATCTAACAGAGTCTAACAGCTCAGTATCTAACAGCTCAGTGTCTAACAGCTCAGTATCTAACAGCTCAGTATCTAACAGTCTAACAGCTCAGTATCTAACAGCTTAGTATCTAACAGCTCAGTATCTAACAGTCTAACAGCTCAGTATCTAACAGGTCAGAGTCTAACAGAGTCTAACAGAGTCTAACAGCTCAGAGTCTAACAGAGTCTAACAGCTCAGTATCTAACAGCTCAGAGTCTAACAGAGTCTAACAGCTCAGTATCTAACAGCTCAGAGTCTAACAGAGTCTAACAGCTCAGTATCTATCAGGTCAGTGTCTAACAGCTCAGAGTCTAACAGCTCAGAGTCTAACTGAGTCTAACAGCTCAGAGTCTAACAGCTCAGAGTCTAACAGGTCAGTATCTAACAGTTCAGTATCTAACAGAGTATAACAGGTCAGAATCTAACAGCTCAGTATCTAACAGGTCAGAATCTAACAGCTCAGTGTCTAACAGCTCAGAGTCTAACAGCTCAGTATCTAACAGGTCAGAATCTAACAGCTCAGTGTCTAACAGCTCAGAGTCTAACAGCTCAGAGTCTAACAGAGTCTAACAGCTCAGTATCTAACAGAGTCTAACAGCTCAGTATCTAACAGCTCAGTATCTAACAGCTCAGTATCTAACAGCTCAGTATCTAACAGAGTCTAACAGCTCAGTATCTAACAGCTCAGTATCTAACAGAGTCTAACAGCTCAGAGTCTAACAGCTCAGAGTCTAACAGCTCAGAGTCTAACAGCTCAGTATCTAACAGCTCATTATCTAACAGCTCAGTATCTAACATCTCAGTATCTAACAGCTCAGTATCTAACAGCTCAGTATCTAACAGAGTCTAACAGCTCAGAGTCTAACAGAGTCTAACAGCTCAGTGTCTAACAGGTCAGAGTCTAACAGCTCAGAATCTAACAGCTCAGAGTCTAACAGCTCAGAGTCTAACAGCTCAGAGTCTAACAGCTCAGAGTCTAACAGCTCAGAGTCTAACAGCTCAGAGTCAAACAGCTCAGAGTCTAACTGAGTCTAACAGCTCAGAGTCTAACAGCTCAGAGTCTAACAGCTCAGAGTCTAACAGGTCAGTGTCTAACAGGTCAGTGTCTAACAGGTCAGTGTCTGACAGCTCATAGTCTAACAGCTCAGAGTCTAACAGCACAGTATCTAACAGCACAGATCCAAACAGAGCCTAACAACTCAGAGTCTAACAGCTCAGAGTCTAACAGCTCAGAGTCTAACAGAGTCTAATAGCTCAGTATCTAACAGCTCAGAGTCTAACAGCTCAGTCTAACAGCTCAGAGTCTAACAGCTAAGTGTCTAACAGCTCAGAGTCTAACAGCTCAGAGTCTGACAGCTCAGAGTCTAACAGCTCATTATCTAACAGCTCAGAGTCTAACAGAGTCTAACAGTGTCTAACAGCCCAGTGTCTAACAGGTCAGTATCTAACAGCTCAGTGTCTAATAGTGTCTAACAGCTCAGAGTCTAACAGCTCAGAGTCTAACAGCTCAGTATCTAACAGCTCAGAGTCTAACAGCTCAGAGTCTAACAGCTCAGAGTCTAACAGCTCAGAGTCTAACAGCTCAGAGTCTAACAGCTCATAGTCTAACAGCTCAGTATCTAACAGAGTCTAACAGCTCAGAGTCTATCAGCTCAGAGTCTAACAGCTCAGAGTCTAACAGCCCAGTATCTAACAGCTCAGTGTCTAACAGCTCAGAGTCTAACAGTTCAGAGTCTAACAGAGTCTAACAGAGTCTAACAGAGTCCAACAGAGTCTAACAGCTCAGAGTCTAACAGCTCAGAGTCTAACAGCTCAGTATCTAAAAGCTCAGTATCTAACAGCTCATAGTCTAACAGCTCAGTATCTAACAGCTCATAATCTAACAGCTCAGTATCTAACAGAGTCTAAGAGCTCAGAGTCTAACAGCTCAGAGTCTAACAGCTCAAAGTCTAACAGAGTCTAACAGCTCAGTATCTAACAGCTCAGTATCTAACAGAGTTTAACAGCTCAGAGTCTAACAGCTCAGAGTCTAACAGCTCAGAGTCTAACAGCTCAGAGTCTAACAGCTCAGAGTCTAACAGAGTCTAACAGCTCAGTATCTAACAGCTCAGTATCTGACAGCTCAGTATCTAACAGAGTCGAACAGCTCAGAGTCTAACACCTCAGAGTCTAACAGCTCAGTATCTAACAGCTCAGTATCTAACAGAGTCTAACAGCTCAGTATCTAACAGCTCAGTATCTAACAGCTCAGTATCTAACAGCTCAGTATCTAACAGAGTCTAACAGCTCAGTATCTAACAGCTCAGAGTCTAACAGCTCAGAGTCTAACAGCTCAGAGTCTAACAGAGTCTAACAGCTCAGTATCTAACAGCTCAGTATCTAACAGAGTCTAACAGCTCAGTATCTAACAGCTCAGTATCTAACAGCTCAGTATCTAACAGCTCAGTATCTAACAGAGTCTAACAGCTCAGTATCTAACAGCTCAGTATCTAACAGAGTCTAACAGCTCAGAGTCTAACAGCTCAGAGTCTAACAGCTCAGAGTCTAACAGCTCAGAGTCTAACAACTCAGAGTCTAACAGCTCAGTATCTAACAGCTCATTATCTAACAGCTCAGTATCTAACATCTCAGTATCTAACAGCTCAGTATCTAACAGCTCAGTATCTAACAGAGTCTAACAGCTCAGAGTCTAACAGAGTCTAACAGCTCAGTGTCTAACAGGTCAGAGTCTAACAGCTCAGAATCTAACAGCTCAGAGTCTAACAGCTCAGAGTCTAACAGCTCAGAGTCTAACAGCTCAGAGTCTAACAGCTCAGAGTCAAACAGCTCAGAGTCTAACTGAGTCTAACAGCTCAGAGTCTAACAGCTCAGAGTCTAACAGCTCAGAGTCTAACAGGTCAGTGTCTAACAGGTCAGTGTCTAACAGGTCAGTGTCTGACAGCTCATAGTCTAACAGCTCAGAGTCTAACAGCACAGTATCTAACAGCACAGATCCAAACAGAGCCTAACAACTCAGAGTCTAACAGCTCAGAGTCTAACAGCTCAGAGTCTAACAGAGTCTAATAGCTCAGTATCTAACAGCTCAGAGTCTAACAGCTCAGTCTAACAGCTCAGAGTCTAACAGCTAAGTGTCTAACAGCTCAGAGTCTAACAGCTCAGAGTCTGACAGCTCAGAGTCTAACAGCTCATTATCTAACAGCTCAGAGTCTAACAGAGTCTAACAGTGTCTAACAGCCCAGTGTCTAACAGGTCAGTATCTAACAGCTCAGTGTCTAATAGTGTCTAACAGCTCAGAGTCTAACAGCTCAGAGTCTAACAGAGTCTAACAGCTCAGTTTCTAACAGTGTCTGACATCTCAGAGTCTAACATCTCAGAGTCTAACAGAGTCTAACAGCTCAGTGTCTAACAGAGTCTAACAGAGTCTAACAGCTCAGAGTCTAACAGAGTCTAACAGCTCAGAGTCTAACAGAGTCTAACAGCTCAGAGTCTAACAGAGTCTAACAGCTCAGAGTCTAACAGAGTCTAACAGCTCATAGTCTAACAGAGTCTAACTGCTCAGTCTAACAGCTCAGAGTCTAACAGAGTCTAACAGCTCAGGGTCTAACAGCTCAGTATCTAACAGCTCAGAGTCTAACAGCTCAGAGTCTAACAGCTCAGAGTCTAACAGCTCATAGTCTAACAGCTCAGTATCTAACAGAGTCTAACAGCTCAGAGTCTAACAGCTCAGTGTCTAACAGCTCAGAGTCTAACAGTTCAGAGTCTAACAGAGTCTAACAGAGTCTAACAGAGTCTAACAGAGTCTAACAGCTCAGAGTCTAACAGCTCAGAGTCTAACAGCCCAGTATCTAACAGCTCAGTGTCTAACAGCTCAGAGTCTAACAGTTCAGAGTCTAACAGAGTCTAACAGAGTCTAACAGCTCATAGTCTAACAGCTCAGTATCTAACAGCTCAGTATCTAACAGCTCATAATCTAACAGCTCAGTATCTAACAGAGTCTAAGAGCTCAGAGTCTAACAGCTCAGAGTCTAACAGCTCAAAGTCTAACAGAGTCTAACAGCTCAGTATCTAACAGCTCAGTATCTAACAGAGTTTAACAGCTCAGAGTCTAACAGCTCAGAGTCTAACAGCTCAGAGTCTAACAGAGTCTAACAGCTCAGTATCTAACAGCTCACTATCTAACAGAGTCTAACAGCTCAGAGTCTAACAGCTCAGAGTCTAACAGCTCAGAGTCTAACAGCTCAGAGTCTAACAGAGTCTAACAGCTCAGTATCTAACAGCTCAGTATCTGACAGCTCAGTATCTAACAGAGTCGAACAGCTCAGAGTCTAACACCTCAGAGTCTAACAGCTCAGTATCTAACAGCTCAGTATCTAACAGAGTCTAACAGCTCAGTATCTAACAGCTCAGTATCTAACAGCTCAGTATCTAACAGAGTCTAACAGCTCAGTGACTAACAGCTCAGTATCTAACAGCTCAGTATCTAACAGCTCAGAGTCTAACAGCTCAGAGTCTAACAGCTCAGAGTCTAACAGCTCAGTACCTAACAGTCTAACAGCTCAGTATCTAACAGCTCAGTACCTAACAGTCTAACAACTCAGTATCTAACAGGTCAGTATCTAACAGAGTCTAACAGCTCAGTATCTAACAGCTCAGTGTCTTACAGCTCAGTATCTAACAGCTCAGTATCTAACAGTCTAACAGCTCAGTATCTAACAGCTTAGTATCTAACAGCTCAGTATCTAACAGTCTAACAGCTCAGTATCTAACAGCTCAGTACCTAACAGTCTAACAACTCAGTATCTAACAGCTCAGTGTCTAACAGCTCAGAGTCTAACAGCTCAGAGTCTAACAGAGTCTAACAGCTCAGAATCTAAGAGGTCAGTATCTAACAGAGTCTAACAGCTCAGTATCTAACAGCTCAGTGTCTAACAGCTCAGTATCTAACAGCTCAGTATCTAACAGTCTAACAGCTCAGTATCTAACAGCTTAGTATCTAACAGCTCAGTATCTAACAGTCTAACAGCTCAGTATCTAACAGGTCAGAGTCTAACAGAGTCTAACAGAGTCTAACAGCTCAGAGTCTAACAGAGTCTAACAGCTCAGTATCTAACAGCTCAGAGTCTAACAGAGTCTAACAGCTCAGTATCTAACAGCTCAGAGTCTAACAGAGTCTAACAGCTCAGTATCTATCAGGTCAGTGTCTAACAGCTCAGAGTCTAACAGCTCAGAGTCTAACTGAGTCTAACAGCTCAGAGTCTAACAGCTCAGAGTCTAACAGGTCAGTATCTAACAGTTCAGTATCTAACAGAGTATAACAGGTCAGAATCTAACAGCTCAGTATCTAACAGGTCAGAATCTAACAGCTCAGTGTCTAACAGCTCAGAGTCTAACAGCTCAGTATCTAACAGGTCAGAGTCTAACAGCTCAGTGTCTCACAGCTCAGTATCAAACAGCTCAGTGTCGAACAGCTAAGAGTCTAACAGCTCAGAGTCTAACAGAGTCTAACAGCTCAGAGTCTAACAGCTCAGAGTCTAGCAGAGTCTAACAGCTCAGAGTCTAACTGAGTCTAACAGCTCAGAGTCTAACAGAGTCTAACACGTCAGTATCTAACAGCTCAGTATGTAACAGAGTCTAACAGCTCAGTATCTAACAGCTCAGTATCTAACAGTCTAACAGCTCAGTATCTAACAGCTCAGTACCTAACATTCTAACAACTCAGTATCTAACAGCTCAGTGTCTAACAGCTCAGTATCCAACAGTCTAACAGCTCAGTATCTAACAGCTCAGTATCTAACAGTCTAACATCTCAGTATCTAACAGCTCAGTATGTAACAGAGTCTAACAGCTCAGTATCTAACAGCTCAGTATCTAACAGTCTAACAACTCAGTATCTAACAGGTCAGTATCTAACAGCTCAGTATCTAACAGGTCAGAATCTAACAGCTCAGTGTCTAACAGCTCAGAGTCTAACAGCTCAGTATCTAACAGCTAAGAGTCTAACAGCTCAGAGTCTAACAGAGTCTAACAGCTCAGAGTCTAACAGTTCAGAGTCTAACTGAGTCTAACAGCTCAGAGTCTAACAGCTCAGAGTCTAGCAGAGTCTAACAGCTCAGAGTCTAACAGCTCAGAGTCTAACAGAGTCTAAAACGTCAGTATCTAACAGCTCAGTATGTAACAGAGTCTAACAGCTCAGTATCTAAAAGGTCAGAGTCTAACAGAGTCTAACAGAGTCTAACAGCTCAGAGTCTAACAGCTCAGAGTCTAACAGAGTCTAACAGCTCAGTATCTAACAGCTCAGAGTCTAACAGTCTAACAGCTCAGTATCTAACAGATCAGAGTCTAACAGAGTCTAACAGCTCAGTATCTAACAGCTCAGTGTCTAACAGCTCAGAGTCTAACAGCTCAGAGTCTAACTGAGTCTAACAGCTCAGTCTAACAGAGTCTAAAAGGTCAGTATCTAACAGCTCAGTATCTAACAGGTCAGAGTCTAACAGCTCAGTGTCTAACAGCTCAGAGTCTAACAGAGTCTAACAGCTCAGTATCTAACAGCTCAGTGTCTAACAGCTCAGAGTCTAACAGTCTAACAGCTCAGTATCTAACAGATCAGAGTCTAACAGAGTCTAACAGCTCAGTATCTAACAGCTCAGTGTCTAACAGCTCAGAGTCTAACAGCTCAGAGTCTAACTGAGTCTAACAGCTCAGTCTAACAGAGTCTAACAGCTCAGTGTCTAACAGCTCAGTATCTAACAGGTCAGAGTCTAACAGCTCAGTGTCTAACAGCTCAGTGTCTAACAGCTCAGTGTCTAACAGCTAAGAGTCTAACAGCTCAGAGTCTAACAGAGTCTAACAGCTCAGGGTCTAACTGAGTCTAACAGCTCAGAGTCTAACAGCTCAGAGTCTAGCAGAGTCTAACAGCTCAGAGTCTAACTGAGTCTAACAGCTCAGAGTCTAACAGCTCAGAGTCTAACAGCTCAGAGTCTAACAGAGTCTAACACGTCAGCATCTAACAGCTCAGTATGTAACAGAGTCTAACAGCTCAGTATCTAACAGCTCAGTACCTAACAGTCTAACAACTCAGTATATAACAGGTCAGTATCTAACAGAGTCTAACAGCTCAGTATCTAACAGCTCAGTATCTAACAGCTCAGTATCTAACTGCTCAGTATCTAACAGCTCAGTGTCTAACAGCTCAGTTTCTAACAGCTCAGTATCTAACAGTCTAACAGCTCAGTATCTAACAGCTTAGTATCTAACAGCTCAGTATCTAACAGTCTAACAGCTCAGAGTCTAACAGCTCAGAGTCTAACAGAGTCTAACAGCTCAGTATCTAACAGCTCAGAGTCTAACAGTCTAACAGCTCAGTATCTAACAGCTCAGAGTCTAACAGAGTCTAACAGCTCAGTATCTAACAGCTCAGAGTCTAACAGAGTCTAACAGCTCAGTATCTATCATGTCAGTGTCTAACAGCTCAGAGTCTAACAGCTCAGAGTCTAACTGAGTCTAACAGCTCAGAGTCTAACAGCTCAGAGTCTAACAGAGTCTAACAGGTCAGAATCTAACAGCTCAGTATCTAACAGCTCAGTATCTAACAGTCTAACAGCTCAGTATCTAACAGGTCAGAGTCTAACAGAGTCTAACATTTCAGTATCTAACAGCTCAGTATCTAACAGGTCAGAATCTAACAGCTCAGTGTCTAACAGCTCAGTGTCTAACAGCTAAGAGTCTAACAGCTCAGAGTCTAACAGCTCAGAGTCTAACTGAGTCTAACAGCTCAGAGTCTAACAGCTCAGAGTCTAGCAGAGTCTAACAGCTCAGAGTCTAACAGCTCAGAGTCTAACATAGTCTAAAACGTCAGTATCTAACAGCTCAGTATCTAACAGCTCAGTATCTAACAGTCTAACAGCTCAGTATCTAACAGCTCAGTACCTAACAGTCTAACAGCTCAGTATCTAACAGTCTAACAGCTCAGTATCTAACAGTCTAACAGCTCAGTATCTAACAGGTCAATATCTAACAGAGTCTAACAGCTCAGTGTCTAACAGAGTCTAACAGCTCAGTATCTAACAGTCTAACAGCTCAGTATCTAACAGTTTAACAGCTCAGTATCTAACAGTCTAACAGCTCAGTATCTTACAGCTCAATATCTAACAGTCTAACAGCTCAGTATCTAACAGCTCAGTATCTAACAGGTCAGTATCTAAAAGCTCAGTGTCTAACAGCTCAGTATCTAACAGCTCAGTATCTAACAGTCTAACAGCTCAGTATCTAACAGCTCAGTATCTAACAGCTCAGTATCTAACAGTCTAACAGCTCAGAGTCTAACAGCTCAGAGTCTAACAGAGTCTAACAGCTCAGTATCTAACAGCTCAGAGTCTAACAGTCTAACAGCTCAGTATCTAACAGCTCAGAGTCTAACAGAGTCTAACAGCTCAGTATCTAACAGCTCAGAGTCTAACAGAGTCTAACAGCTCAGTATCTATCAGGTCAGTGTCTAACAGCTCAGAGTCTAACAGCTCAGAGTCTAACTGAGTCTAACAGCTCAGAGTCTAACAGCTCAGAGTCTAACAGAGTCTAACAGGTCAGTATCTAACAGTTCAGTATCTAACAGAGTATAACAGGTCAGAATCTAACAGCTCAGTATCTAACAGGTCAGAATCTAACAGCTCAGTGTCTAACAGCTCAGAGTCTAACAGCTCAGTATCTAACAGGTCAGAGTCTAACAGCTCAGTGTCTCACAGCTCAGTATCTAACAGCTCAGTGTCGAACAGCTAAGAGTCTAACAGCTCAGAGTCTAACAGAGTCTAACAGCTCAGAGTCTAACAGCTCAGAGTCTAACTGAGTCTAACAGCTCAGAGTCTAACAGCTAAGAGTCTAGCAGAGTCTAACAGCTCAGAGTCTAACTGAGTCTAACAGCTCAGAGTCTAACAGAGTCTAACACGTCAGTATCTAACAGCTCAGTATGTAACAGAGTCTAACAGCTCAGTATCTAACAGCTCAGTATCTAACAGTCTAACAGCTCAGTATCTAACAGCTCAGTACCTAACAGTCTAACAACTCAGTATCTAACAGCTCAGTGTCTAACAGCTCGGTATCCAACAGTCTAACAGCTCAGTATCTAACAGCTCAGTATCTAACAGTCTAACATCTCAGTATCTAACAGCTCAGTATGTAACAGAGTCTAACAGCTCAGTATCTAACAGCTCAGTATCTAACAGTCTAACAACTCAGTATCTAACAGGTCAGTATCTAACAGCTCAGTATCTAACAGCTCAGTATCTAACAGCTAAGAGTCTAACAGCTCAGAGTCTAACAGAGTCTAACAGCTCAGAGTCTAACAGTTCAGAGTCTAACTGAGTCTAACAGCTCAGAGTCTAACAGCTCAGAGTCTAGCAGAGTCTAACAGCTCAGAGTCTAACAGCTCAGAGTCTAACAGAGTCTAAAACGTCAGTATCTAACAGCTCAGTATGTAACAGAGTCTAACAGCTCAGTATCTAACAGCTCAGTATCTAACAGTCTAACAGCTCAGTATCTAACAGTCTAACAGCTCAGTATCTAACAGTCTAACAGCTCAGTATCTAACAGGTCAATATCTAACAGAGTCTAACAGCTCAGTGTCTAACAGAGTCTAACAGCTCAGTGTCTAACAGGTCAGTATCTAACAGCTCAGTGTCTAACAGCTCAGTATCTAACAGTCTAACAGCTCAGTATCTAACAGCTCAGTATCTAACAGTCTAACAGCTCAGTATCTTACAGCTCAGTATCTAACAGTCTAACAGCTCAGTATCTAACAGCTCAGTGTCTAACAGCTCAGTATCTAACAGCTCAGTATCTAACAGTCTAACAGCTCAGTATCTAACAGCTCAGTATCTAACAGCTCAGTATCTAACAGTCTAACAGCTCAGTATCTAACAGGTCAGAGTCTAACAGAGTCTAACAGCTCAGTATCTAACAGCTAAGAGTCTAACAGAGTCTAACAGCTCAGTATCTAACAGCTCAGTGTCTAATAGCTCAGAGTCTAACAGCTCAGAGTCTAACAGCTCAGAGTCTAACAGAGTCTAACAGGTCAGTATCTAACAGCTCAGTATCTAACAGAGTCTAACAGGTCAGTATCTAACAGCTCAGTATCTAACAGGTCAGAATCTAACAGCTCAGTGTCTAACAGCTCAGAGTCTAACAGCTCAGTATCTAACAGGTCAGAGTCTAACAGCTCAGTGTCTAACAGCTCAGTATCTAACAGCTCAGTGTCTAACAGAGTCTAACAGCTCAGAGTCTAACAGCTCAGAGTCTAACTGAGTCTAACAGCTCAGAGTCTAACAGCTCAGAGTCTAGCAGAGTCTAACAGCTCAGAGTCTAACTGAGTCTAACAG
This sequence comes from Oncorhynchus clarkii lewisi, assembly GCF_045791955.1. Taxonomy (NCBI): domain Eukaryota; kingdom Metazoa; phylum Chordata; class Actinopteri; order Salmoniformes; family Salmonidae; genus Oncorhynchus; species Oncorhynchus clarkii. Next base: position 13,679,008 of record NC_092153.1, on the reverse strand, counting down.
CTCAGAGTCTAACATCTCAGAGTCTAACTGAGTCTAACAGCTCAGAGTCTAACAGCTCAGAGTCTAGCAGAGTCTAACAGCTCAGAGTCTAACAGCTCAGAGTCTAACATAGTCTAAAACGTCAGTATCTAACAGCTCAGTATGTAACAGAGTCTAACAGCTCAGAGTCTAACTGAGTCTAACAGCTCAGAGTCTAACAGCTCAGAGTCTAACAGAGTCTAACACGTCAGTATCTAACAGCTCAGTATGTAACAGAGTCGAACAGCTCAGTATCTAACAGCTCAGTATCTAACAGTCTAACAGCTCAGTATCTAACAGCTCAGTACCTAACAGTCTAACAACTCAGTATCTAACAGGTCAGTATCTAACAGAGTCTAACAGCTCAGTATCTAACAGGTCAGTATCTAACAGAGTCTAACAGCTCAGTATCTAACAGCTCGGTATCTAACAGCTCAGTATCTAACAGCTCAGTATCTAACAGCTCAGTATCTAACAGCTCAGTATCTAACAGCTCAGTATCTAACAGCTCAGTATCTAACAGCTCAGTGTCTAACAGCTCAGTATCTAACAGCTCAGTATCTAACAGTCTAACAGCTCAGTATCTAACAGCTCAGTATCTAACAGCTCAGTATCTAACAGTCTAACAGCTCAGTATCTAACAGGTCAGAGTCTAACAGAGTCTAACAGATTCTAACAGCTCAGAGTCTAACAGCTCAGAGTCTAACAGAGTCTAACAGCTCAGTATCTAACAGCTCAGAGTCTAACAGTCTAACAGCTCAGTATCTAACAGCTCAGAGTCTAACAGAGTCTTAACAGCTCAGTATCTAACAGCTCAGAGTCTAACAGATTCTAACAGCTCAGTATCTAACAGCTCAGTGTCTAACAGCTCAGAGTCTAACAGCTCAGAGTCTAACTGAGTCTAACAGCTCAGAGTCTAACAGCTCAGAGTCTAACAGAGTCTAACAGGTCAGTATCTAACAGTTCAGTATCAAACAGAGTCTAACAGGTCAGAATCTAACAGCTCAGTATCTAACAGGTCAGAATCTAACAGCTCAGTGTCTAACAGCCCAGTGTCTAACAGCTCGGTGTCTAACAGCTAAGAGTCTAACAGCTCAGAGTCTAACAGAGTCTAACAGCTCAGAGTCTAACAGCTCAGAGTCTAACAGCTCAGAGTCTAGCAGAGTCTAACAGCTCATTATCTAACAGCTCAGTATCTAACAGCTCAGTATCTAACAGCTCAGTATCTAACAACTCAGTGTCTAACAGCTCAGTATCTAACAGCTCAGTATCTAACAGTCTAACAGCTCAGTATCTAACAGCTCAGTATCTAACAGCTCAGTATCTAACAGTATAACAGCTCAGTATCTAACAGGTCAGAGTCTAACAGAGTCTAACAGAGTCTAACAGCTCAGAGTCTAACAGCTCAGAGTCTAACAGAGTCTAACAGCTCAGTATCTAACAGCTCAGAGTCTAACAGTCTAACAGCTCAGTATCTAACAGCTCAGAGTCTAACAGAGTCTAACAGCTCAGTATCTAACAGTTCAGTATCTAACAGAGTCTAACAGGTCAGAATCTAACAGCTCAGTATCTAACAGGTCAGAATCTAACAGCTCAGTGTCTAACAGCTCAGTGTCCAACAGCTCAGTATCTAGCAGCTCAGTGTCTAACAGCTAAGAGTCTAACAGCTCAGAGTCTAGCATAGTCTAACAGCTCAGAGTCTAACTGAGTCTAACAGCTCAGAGTCTAACAGCTCAGAGTCTAACAGTCTAACACGTCAGTATCTAACAGCTCAGTATGTAACAGAGTCTAACAGCTCAGTATCTAACAGTCTAACAGCTCAGTATCTAACAGCTCAGTACCTAACAGTCTAACAACTCAGTATCTAACAGCTCAGTATCTAACAGCTCAGTATCTAACAGAGTCTAACAGCTCAGTATCTAACAGCTCAGTATCTAACAGTCTAACAGCTCAGTATCTAACAGCTCAGTACCTAACAGTCTAACAACTCAGTATCTAACAGGTCAGTATCTAACAGCTCAGAGTCTAACAGAGTCTAACAGCTCAGTATCTAACAGCTCAGTGTCTAACAGCTCAGAGTCTAACAGCTCAGAGTCTAACTGAGTCTAACAGCTCAGAGTCTAACAGAGTCTAACAGGTCAGTATCTAACAGCTCAGTATCTAACAGAGTCTAACAGGTCAGTATCTAACAGCTCAGTATCTAACAGGTCAGAATCTAACAGCTCAGTGTCTAACAGCTCAGAGTCTAACAGCTCAGTATCTAACAGGTCAGAGTCTAACAGCTCACTGTCTAACAGCTCAGTATCTAACAGCTCAGTGTCTAACAGCTAAGAGTCTAACAGCTCAGAGTCTAACAGAGTCTAACAGCTCAGAGTCTAACAGCTCAGAGTCTAACTGAGTCTAACAGCTCAGAGTCTAACAGCTCAGAGTCTAGCAGAGTCTAACAGCTCAGTATGTAACAGAGTCTAACAGCTCAGTATCTAACAGCTCAGTATCTAACAGTCTAACAGCTCAGTATCTAACAGCTCAGTACCTAACAGTCTAACAACTCAGTATCTAACAGGTCAGTATCTAACAGAGTCTAACAGCTCAGTATCTAACAGGTCAGTATCTAACAGAGTCTAACAGCTCAGTATCTAACAGCTCAGTATCTAACAGCTCAGTATCTAACAGCTCAGTATCTAACAGCTCAGTATCTAACAGCTCAGTGTCTAACAGCTCAGTATCTAACACCTCAGTATCTAACAGTCTAACAGCTCAGTATCTAACAGCTCAGTATCTAACAGCTCAGTATCTAACAGTCTAACAGCTCAGTATCTAACAGGTCAGAGTCTAACAGAGTCTAACAGAGTCTAACAGCTCAGAGTCTAACAGCTCAGAGTCTAACAGAGTCTAACAGCTCAGAGTCTAACAGCTCAGAGTCTAACAGTCTAACAGCTCAGTATCTAACAGCTCAGAGTCTAACAGAGTCTAACAGCTCAGTATCTAACAGCTCAGAGTCTAACAGAGTCTAACAGCTCAGTATCTAACAGCTCAGTGTCTAACAGCTCAGAGTCTAACTGAGTCTAACAGCTCAGAGTCTAACAGCTCAGAGTCTAACAGGTCAGTATCTAACAGTTCAGTATCTAACAGAGTCTAACAGGTCAGAATCTAACAGCTCAGTATCTAACAGGTCAGAATCAAACAGCTCAGTGTCTAACAGCTCAGTATCTAACAGCTCAGTGTCTAACAGCTAAGAGTCTAACAGCTCAGAGTCTAACAGAGTCTAACAGCTCAGAGTCTAACAGCTCAGAGTCTAACTGAGTCTAACAGCTCAGAGTCTAACAGCTCAGAGTCTAGCAGAGTCTAACAGCTCAGTATCTAACAGCTCAGTATCTAACAGCTCAGTATCTAACAGCTCAGTATCTAACATCTCAGTGTCTAACAGCTCAGTATTTAACAGCTCAGTATCTAACAGTCTAACAGCTCAGTATCTAACAGCTCAGTATCTAACAGCTCAGTATCTAACAGGTCAGAGTCTAACAGAGTATAACAGAGTCTAACAGCTCAGTATCTAACAGCTCAGTATCTAACAGCTCAGTATCTAACAGGTCAGAGTCTAACAGAGTCTAACAGAGTCTAACAGCTCAGTATCTAACAGCTCAGAGTCTAACAGTCTAACAGCTCAGTATCTAACAGCTCAGAGTCTAACAGAGTCTAACAGCTCAGTATCTAACAGCTCAGAGTCTAACAGAGTCTAACAGCTCAGTATCTAACAGCTCAGTGTCTAACAGCTCAGAGTCTAACAGCTCAGAGTCTAACTGAGTCTAACAGCTCAGAGTCTAACAGCTCAGAGTCTAACAGAGTCTAACAGGTCAGAATCTAACAGCTCAGTATCTAACAGGTCAGAATCTAACAGCTCAGTGTCTAACAGCTCAGTGTCTAACAGCTCAGTGTCTAACAGCTCAGTGTCTAACAGCTCAGTATCTAACAGCTCAGTGTCTAACAGCTAAGAGTCTAACAGCTCAGAGTCTAACAGAGTCTAACAGCTCAGAGTCTAACAGCTCAGAGTCTAACTGAGTCTAACAGCTCAGAGTCTAACAGCTCAGAGTCTAGCATAGTCTAACAGCTCAGTCTAACTGAGTCTAACAGCTCAGAGTCTAACAGCTCAGAGTCTAACAGAGTCTAACACGTCAGTATCTAACAGCTCAGTATGTAACAGAGTCTAACAGCTCAGTGTCTAACAGCTCAGTGTCTAACAGCTCAGTGTCTAACAGGTCAGAGTCTAACAGAGTATAACAGAGTCTAACAGCTCAGTATCTAACAGCTCAGTATCTAACAGCTCAGTATCTAACAGGTCAGAGTCTAACAGAGTCTAACAGAGTCTAACAGCTCAGTATCTAACAGCTCAGAGTCTAACAGTCTAACAGCTCAGTATCTAACAGCTCAGAGTCTAACAGAGTCTAACAGCTCAGTATCTAACAGCTCAGAGTCTAACAGAGTCTAACAGCTCAGTATCTAACAGCTCAGTGTCTAACAGCTCAGAGTCTAACAGCTCAGAGTCTAACTGAGTCTAACAGCTCAGAGTCTAACAGCTCAGAGTCTAACAGAGTCTAACAGGTCAGAATCTAACAGCTCAGTATCTAACAGGTCAGAATCTAACAGCTCAGTGTCTAACAGCTCAGTGTCTAACAGCTCAGTGTCTAACAGCTCAGTATCTAACAGCTCAGTGTCTAACAGCTAAGAGTCTAACAGCTCAGAGTCTAACAGAGTCTAACAGCTCAGAGTCTAACAGCTCAGAGTCTAACTGAGTCTAACAGCTCAGAGTCTAACAGCTCAGAGTCTAGCATAGTCTAACAGCTCAGTCTAACTGAGTCTAACAGCTCAGAGTCTAACAGCTCAGAGTCTAACAGAGTCTAACACGTCAGTATCTAACAGCTCAGTATGTAACAGAGTCTAACAGCTCAGTGTCTAACAGCTCAGTGTCTAACAGCTCAGTGTCTAACAGCTAAGAGTCTAACAGCTCAGAGTCTAACAGAGTCTAACAGCTCAGAGTCTAACAGCTCAGAGTCTAACAGCTCAGAGTCTAGCAGAGTCTAACAGCTCAGTATCTAACAGCTCAGTATCTAACAGCTCAGTATCTAACAGCTCAGTATCTAACAACTCAGTGTCTAACAGCTCAGTATCTAACAGCTCAGTATCTGACAGTCTAACAGCTCAGTATCTAACATCTCAGTATCTAACAGCTCAGTATCTAACAGTCTAACAGCTCAGTATCTAACAGGTCAGAGTCTAACAGAGTCTAACAGAGTCTAACAGCTCAGAGTCTAACAGCTCAGAGTCTAACAGAGTCTAACAGCTCAGTATCTAACAGCTCAGAGTCTAACAGTCTAACAGCTCAGTATCTAACAGCTCAGAGTCTAACAGAGTCTAACAGCTCAGTATCTAACAGTTCAGTATCTAACAGAGTCTAACAGGTCAGAATCTAACAGCTCAGTATCTAACAGGTCAGAATCTAACAGCTCAGTGTCTAACAGCTCAGTGTCCAACAGCACAGTATCTAGCAGCTCAGTGTCTAACAGCTAAGAGTCTAACAGCTCAGAGTCTAACAGAGTCTAACAGCTCAGAGTCTAACAGCTCAGAGTCTAACTGAGTCTAACAGCTCAGAGTCTAACAGCTCAGAGTCTAGCATAGTCTAACAGCTCAGAGTCTAACTGAGTCTAACAGCTCAGAGTCTAACAGCTCAGAGTCTAACAGAGTCTAACACGTCAGTATCTAACAGCTCAGTATGTAACAGAGTCTAACAGCTCAGTATCTAACAGCTCAGTATCTAACAGCTCAGTATCTAACAGCTCAGTATCTAACAGCTCAGTGTCTAACAGCTCAGTATCTAACACCTCAGTATCTAACAGTCTAACAGCTCAGTATCTAACAGCTCAGTATCTAACAGCTCAGTATCTAACAGTCTAACAGCTCAGTATCTAACAGGTCAGAGTCTAACAGAGTCTAACAGAGTCTAACAGCTCAGAGTCTAACAGCTCAGAGTCTAACAGAGTCTAACAGCTCAGAGTCTAACAGCTCAGAGTCTAACAGTCTAACAGCTCAGTATCTAACAGCTCAGAGTCTAACAGAGTCTAACAGCTCAGTATCTAACAGCTCAGAGTCTAACAGAGTCTAACAGCTCAGTATCTAACAGCTCAGTGTCTAACAGCTCAGAGTCTAACTGAGTCTAACAGCTCAGAGTCTAACAGCTCAGAGTCTAACAGGTCAGTATCTAACAGTTCAGTATCTAACAGAGTCTAACAGGTCAGAATCTAACAGCTCAGTATCTAACAGGTCAGAATCTAACAGCTCAGTGTCTAACAGCTCAGTGTCTAACAGCTCAGTATCTAACAGCTCAGTGTCTAACAGCTAAGAGTCTAACAGCTCAGTCTAACAGAGTCTAACAGCTCAGAGTCTAACAGCTCAGAGTCTAACTGAGTCTAACAGCTCAGAGTCTAACAGCTCAGAGTCTACCAGAGTCTAACAGCTCAGTATCTAACAGCTCAGTATCTAACAGCTCAGTATCTAACAGCTCAGTATCTAACATCTCAGTGTCTAACAGCTCAGTATTTAACAGCTCAGTATCTAACAGTCTAACAGCTCAGTATCTAACAGCTCAGTATCTAACAGCTCAGTATCTAACAGTCTAACAGCTCAGTATCTAACAGGTCAGAGTCTAACAGAGTATAACAGAGTCTAACAGCTCAGAGTCTAACAGCTCAGAGTCTAACAGAGTCTAACAGCTCAGTATCTAACAGCTCAGAGTCTAACAGAGTCTAACAGCTCAGTATCTAACAGCTCAGTGTCTAACAGCTCAGAGTCTAACAGCTCAGAGTCTAACTGAGTCTAACAGCTCAGAGTCTAACAGCTCAGAGTCTAACAGAGTCTAACAGGTCAGAATCTAAAAGCTCAGTATCTAACAGGTCAGAATCTAACAGCTCAGTGTCTAACAGCTCAGTGTCTAACAGCTCAGTATCTAACAGCTCAGTGTCTAACAGCTAAGAGTCTAACAGCTCAGAGTCTAACAGAGTCTAACAGCTCAGAGTCTAACTGAGTCTAACAGCTCAGAGTCTAACAGCTCAGAGTCTAGCATAGTCTAACAGCTCAGAGTCTAACTGAGTCTAACAGCTCAGAGTCTAACAGCTCAGAGTCTAACAGAGTCTAACACGTCAGTATCTAACAGCTCAGTATGTAACAGAGTCTAACAGCTCAGTATCTAACAGCTCAGTATCTAACAGAGTCTAACACGTCAGTATCTAACAGCTCAGTATGTAACAGCTCAGTATCTAACAGTCTAACAACTCAGTATCTAACAGCTCAGTATCTAACAGCTCAGTATCTAACAGAGTCTAACAGCTCAGTATCTAACAGCTCAGTATCTAACAGTCTAACAGCTCAGTATCTAACAGCTCAGTACCTAACAGTCTAACAACTCAGTATCTAACAGGTCAGTATCTAACAGCTCAGAGTCTAACAGAGTCTAACAGCTCAGTATCTAACAGCTCAGTGTCTAACAGCTCAGAGTCTAACAGCTCAGAGTCTAACTGAGTCTAACAGGTCAGTATCTAACAGCTCAGTATCTAACAGGTCAGAATCTAACAGCTCAGTGTCTAACAGCTCAGAGTCTAACAGCTCAGTATCTAAAGGGTCAGAGTCTAACAGCTCAGTGTCTAACAGCTCAGTATCTAACAGCTCAGTGTCTAACAGCTCAGAGTCTAACAGCTCAGAGTCTAACTGAGTCTAACAGCTCAGAGTCTAACAGCTCAGAGTCTAGCAGAGTCTAACAGCTCAGTATGTAACAGAGTCTAACAGCTCAGTATCTAACAGCTCATTATCTAACAGTCTAACAGCTCAGTATCTAACAGCTCAGTACCTAACAGTCTAACAACTCAGTATCTAACAGGTCAGTATCTAACAGAGTCTAACAGCTCTGTATCTAACAGGTCAGTATCTAACAGAGTCTAACAGCTCAGTATCTAACAGCTCAGTATCTAACAGCTCAGTATCTAACAGCTCAGTATCTAACAGCTCAGTATCTAACAGCTCAGTGTCTAACAGCTCAATATCTAACACCTCAGTATCTAACAGTCTAACAGCTCAGTATCTAACAGCTCAGTTTCTAACAGCTCAGTATCTAACAGTCTAACAGCTCAGTATCTAACAGGTCAGAGTCTAACAGAGTCTAACAGAGTCTAACAGCTCAGAGTCTAACAGCTCAGAGTCTAACAGAGTCTAACAGCTCAGAGTCTAACAGCTCAGAGTCTAACAGTCTAACAGCTCAGTATCTAACAGCTCAGAGTCTAACAGAGTCTAACAGCTCAGTATCTAACAGCTCAGAGTCTAACAGAGTCTAACAGCTCAGTATCTAACAGCTCAGTGTCTAACAGCTCAGAGTCTAACAGCTCAGAGTCTAACTGAGTCTAACAGCTCAGAGTCTAACAGCTCAGAGTCTAACAGGTCAGAATCTAACAGCTCAGTATCTAACAGGTCAGAATCTAACAGCTCAGTGTCTAACAGCTCAGTGTCTAACAGCTCAGTATCTAACAGCTCAGTGTCTAACAGCTAAGAGTCTAACAGCTCAGAGTCTAACAGAGTCTAACAGTTCAGAGTCTGAGTCTAACAGCTCAGAGTCTAACAGCTCAGTATCTAACATCTCAGTATCTAACAGCTCAGTATCTAACATCTCAGTGTCTAACAGCTCAGTATTTAACAGCTCAGTATCTAACAGTCTAACAGCTCAGTATCTAACAGCTCAGTATCTAACAGCTCAGTATCTAACAGTCTAACAGCTCAGTATCTAACAGCTCAGTATCTAACAGCTCAGTATCTAACATCTCAGTGTCTAACAGCTCAGTGTCTAACAGCTCAGTGTCTAACAGCTAAGAGTCTAACAGCTCAGAGTCTAACAGAGTCTAACAGCTCAGAGTCTAACAGCTCAGAGTCTAACAGCTCAGAGTCTAGCAGAGTCTAACAGCTCAGTATCTAACAGCTCAGTATCTAACAGCTCAGTATCTAACAGCTCAGTATCTAACAACTCAGTGTCTAACAGCTCAGTATCTAACAGCTCAGTATCTGACAGTCTAACAGCTCAGTATCTAACATCTCAGTATCTAACAGCTCAGTATCTAACAGTCTAACAGCTCAGTATCTAACAGGTCAGAGTCTAACAGAGTCTAACAGAGTCTAACAGCTCAGAGTCTAACAGCTCAGAGTCTAACAGAGTCTAACAGCTCAGTATCTAACAGCTCAGAGTCTAACAGTCTAACAGCTCAGTATCTAACAGCTCAGAGTCTAACAGAGTCTAACAGCTCAGTATCTAACAGTTCAGTATCTAACAGAGTCTAACAGGTCAGAATCTAACAGCTCAGTATCTAACAGGTCAGAATCTAACAGCTCAGTGTCTAACAGCTCAGTGTCCAACAGCACAGTATCTAGCAGCTCAGTGTCTAACAGCTAAGAGTCTAACAGCTCAGAGTCTAACAGAGTCTAACAGCTCAGAGTCTAACAGCTCAGAGTCTAACTGAGTCTAACAGCTCAGAGTCTAACAGCTCAGAGTCTAGCATAGTCTAACAGCTCAGAGTCTAACTGAGTCTAACAGCTCAGAGTCTAACAGCTCAGAGTCTAACAGAGTCTAACACGTCAGTATCTAACAGCTCAGTATGTAACAGAGTCTAACAGCTCAGTATCTAACAGCTCAGTATCTAACAGCTCAGTATCTAACAGCTCAGTATCTAACAGCTCAGTGTCTAACAGCTCAGTATCTAACACCTCAGTATCTAACAGTCTAACAGCTCAGTATCTAACAGCTCAGTATCTAACAGCTCAGTATCTAACAGTCTAACAGCTCAGTATCTAACAGGTCAGAGTCTAACAGAGTCTAACAGAGTCTAACAGCTCAGAGTCTAACAGCTCAGAGTCTAACAGAGTCTAACAGCTCAGAGTCTAACAGCTCAGAGTCTAACAGTCTAACAGCTCAGTATCTAACAGCTCAGAGTCTAACAGAGTCTAACAGCTCAGTATCTAACAGCTCAGAGTCTAACAGAGTCTAACAGCTCAGTATCTAGTCTAACAGAGTCTAACAGCTCAGTATCTAACAGTAACAGAGTCTAACAGCTCAGTGTCTAACAGCTCAGAGTCTAACTGAGTCTAACAGCTCAGAGTCTAACAGCTCAGAGTCTAACAGAGTCTAACAGGTCAGAATCTAACAGCTCAGTATCTAACAGGTCAGAATCTAACAGCTCAGTGTCTAACAGCTCAGTGTCTAACAGCTCAGTATCTAACAGCTCAGTGTCTAACAGCTAAGAGTCTAACAGCTCAGAGTCTAACAGAGTCTAACAGCTCAGAGTCTAACAGCTCAGAGTCTAACTGAGTCTAACAGCTCAGAGTCTAACAGCTCAGAGTCTACCAGAGTCTAACAGCTCAGTATCTAACAGCTCAGTATCTAACAGCTCAGTATCTAACAGCTCAGTATCTAACATCTCAGTGTCTAACAGCTCAGTATTTAACAGCTCAGTATCTAACAGTCTAACAGCTCAGTATCTAACAGCTCAGTATCTAACAGCTCAGTATCTAACAGTCTAACAGCTCAGTATCTAACAGGTCAGAGTCTAACAGAGTATAACAGAGTCTAACAGCTCAGAGTCTAACAGCTCAGAGTCTAACAGAGTCTAACAGCTCAGTATCTAACAGCTCAGAGTCTAACAGAGTCTAACAGCTCAGTATCTAACAGCTCAGTGTCTAACAGCTCAGAGTCTAACAGCTCAGAGTCTAACTGAGTCTAACAGCTCAGAGTCTAACAGCTCAGAGTCTAACAGAGTCTAACAGGTCAGAATCTAACAGCTCAGTATCTAACAGGTCAGAATCTAACAGCTCAGTGTCTAACAGCTCAGTGTCTAACAGCTCAGTATCTAACAGCTCAGTGTCTAACAGCTAAGAGTCTAACAGCTCAGAGTCTAACAGAGTCTAACAGCTCAGAGTCTAACTGAGTCTAACAGCTCAGAGTCTAACAGCTCAGAGTCTAGCATAGTCTAACAGCTCAGAGTCTAACTGAGTCTAACAGCTCAGAGTCTAACAGCTCAGAGTCTAACAGAGTCTAACACGTCAGTATCTAACAGCTCAGTATGTAACAGAGTCTAACAGCTCAGTATCTAACAGCTCAGTATCTAACAGTCTAACAGCTCAGTATCTAACAGCTCAGTACCTAACAGTCTAACAACTCAGTATCTAACAGCTCAGTATCTAACAGCTCAGTATCTAACAGAGTCTAACAGCTCAGTATCTAACAGGTCAGTATCTAACAGCTCAGTGTCTAACAGCTCAGTATCCAACAGTCTAACAGCTCAGTATCTAACAGCTCAGTATCTAACAGTCTAACAGCTCAGTATCTAACAGTCTAACATCTCAGTATCTAACAGCTCAGTATGTAACAGAGTCTAACAGCTCAGTATCTAACAGCTCAGTATCTAACAGTCTAACAGCTCAGTATCTAACAGCTCAGTACCTAACAGTCTAACAACTCAGTATCTAACAGCTCAGTATCTAACAGCTCAGTATCTAACAGAGTCTAACAGCTCAGTATCTAACAGGTCAGTATCTAACAGCTCAGTGTCTAACAGCTCAGTATCCAACAGTCTAACAGCTCAGAATCTAACAGCTCAGTATCTAACAGTCTAACAGCTCAGTATCTAACAGTCTAACATCTCAGTATCTAACAGCTCAGTATGTAACAGAGTCTAACAGCTCAGTATCTAACAGCTCAGTATCCAACAGTCTAACAGCTCAGTATCTAACAGCTCAGTATCTAACAGTCTAACAGCTCAGTATCTTACAGCTCAGTATCTAACAGTCTAACAGCTCAGTATCTAACAGCTCAGTATCTAACAGGTCAGTATCTAACATCTCAGTATCTAACAGTTCAGTATCTAACAGAGTCTAACAGGTCAGAATCTAACAGCTCAGAGTCTAACAGCTCAGAGTCTAGCAGAGTCTAACAGCTCAGAGTCTAACTGAGTCTAACAGCTCAGAGTCTAACAGCTCAGAGTCTAACAGAGTCTAACACGTAAGTATCTAACAGCTCAGTACGTAACAGCTCAGTATCTAACAGCTCAGTATCTAACAGTCTAACAACTCAGTATCTAACAGCTCAGTATCTAACAGCTCAGTATCTAACAGTCTAACAACTCAGTATCTAACAGCTCAGTATCTAACAGTCTAACAGCTCAGTGTCTAACAGCTCAGTATCCAACAGTCTAACAGCTCAGTATCTAACAGCTCAGTATCTAACAGTCTAACATCTCAGTATCTAACAGCTCAGTATGTAACAGAGTCTAACAGCTCAGTATCTAACAGCTCAGTATCTAACAGTCTAACAGCTCAGTATCTAACAGGTCAGTATCTAACAGAGTCTAACAGCTCAGTATCTAACAGCTCAGTATCTAACAGTCTAACAGCTCAGTATCTAACAGGTCAGTATCTAACAGCTCAGTGTCTAACAGCTCAGTATCTAACAGTCTAACAGCTCAGTATCTAACAGCTCAGTATCTAACAGTCTAACAGCTCAGTATCTTACAGCTCAGTATCTAACAGTCTAACAGCTCAGTATCTAACAGCTCAGTATCTAACAGGTCAGTATCTAACATCTCAGTATCTAACAGCTCAGTGTCTAACAGCTCAGTATCTAACAGCTCAGTATCTAACATTCTAACAGCTCAGTATCTAACAGCTCAGTATCTAACAGTCTAACAGCTCAGTGTCTAACAGCTCAGTATCCAACAGTCTAACAGCTCAGTATCTAACAGCTCAGTATCTAACAGTCTAACATCTCAGTATCTAACAGCTCAGTATGTAACAGAGTCTAACAGCTCAGTATCTAACAGCTCAGTATCTAACAGTCTAACAGCTCAGTATCTAACAGCTCAGTATCTAACAGTCTAACAGCTCAGTGTCTAACAGCTCAGTATCCAACAGTCTAACAGCTCAGTATCTAACAGCTCAGTATCTAACAGTCTAACATCTCAGTATCTAACAGCTCAGTATGTAACAGAGTCTAACAGCTCAGTATCTAACAGCTCAGTATCTAACAGTCTAACAGCTCAGTATCTAACAGGTCAGTATCTAACAGAGTCTAACAGCTCAGTATCTAACAGCTCAGTATCTAACAGTCTAACAGCTCAGTATCTAACAGGTCAGTATCTAACAGCTCAGTGTCTAACAGCTCAGTATCTAACAGTCTAACAGCTCAGTATCTAACAGCTCAGTATCTAACAGTCTAACAGCTCAGTATCTTACAGCTCAGTATCTAACAGTCTAACAGCTCAGTATCTAACAGCTCAGTATCTAACAGGTCAGTATCTAACATCTCAGTATCTAACAGCTCAGTGTCTAACAGCTCAGTATCTAACAGCTCAGTATCTAACATTCTAACAGCTCAGTATCTAACAGAGTCTAACACGTCAGTATCTAACAGCTCAGTATGTAACAGCTCAGTATCTAACAGTCTAACAGCTCAGTATCTAACAGCTCAGTACCTAACAGTCTAACAACTCAGTATCTAACAGCTCAGTATCTAACAGCTCAGTATCTAACAGAGTCTAACAGCTCAGTATCTAACAGCTCAGTATCTAACAGTCTAACAGCTCAGTATCTAACAGCTCAGTACCTAACAGTCTAACAACTCAGTATCTAACAGGTCAGTATCTAACAGCTCAGAGTCTAACAGAGTCTAACAGCTCAGTATCTAACAGCTCAGTGTCTAACAGCTCAGAGTCTAACAGCTCAGAGTCTAACTGAGTCTAACAGGTCAGTATCTAACAGCTCAGTATCTAACAGGTCAGAATCTAACAGCTCAGTGTCTAACAGCTCAGAGTCTAACAGCTCAGTATCTAAAGGGTCAGAGTCTAACAGCTCAGTGTCTAACAGCTCAGTATCTAACAGCTCAGTGTCTAACAGCTCAGAGTCTAACAGCTCAGAGTCTAACTGAGTCTAACAGCTCAGAGTCTAACAGCTCAGAGTCTAGCAGAGTCTAACAGCTCAGTATGTAACAGAGTCTAACAGCTCAGTATCTAACAGCTCATTATCTAACAGTCTAACAGCTCAGTATCTAACAGCTCAGTACCTAAGAGTCTAACAGCTCTGTATCTAACAGGTCAGTATCTAACAGAGTCTAACAGCTCAGTATCTAACAGCTCAGTATCTAACAGCTCAGTATCTAACAGCTCAGTATCTAACAGCTCAGTATCTAACAGCTCAGTGTCTAACAGCTCAATATCTAACACCTCAGTATCTAACAGTCTAACAGCTCAGTATCTAACAGCTCAGTTTCTAACAGCTCAGTATCTAACAGTCTAACAGCTCAGTATCTAACAGGTCAGAGTCTAACAGAGTCTAACAGAGTCTAACAGCTCAGAGTCTAACAGCTCAGAGTCTAACAGAGTCTAACAGCTCAGAGTCTAACAGCTCAGAGTCTAACAGTCTAACAGCTCAGTATCTAACAGCTCAGAGTCTAACAGAGTCTAACAGCTCAGTATCTAACAGCTCAGAGTCTAACAGAGTCTAACAGCTCAGTATCTAACAGCTCAGTGTCTAACAGCTCAGAGTCTAACAGCTCAGAGTCTAACTGAGTCTAACAGCTCAGAGTCTAACAGCTCAGAGTCTAACAGGTCAGAATCTAACAGCTCAGTATCTAACAGGTCAGAATCTAACAGCTCAGTGTCTAACAGCTCAGTGTCTAACAGCTCAGTATCTAACAGCTCAGTGTCTAACAGCTAAGAGTCTAACAGCTCAGAGTCTAACAGAGTCTAACAGTTCAGAGTCTGAGTCTAACAGCTCAGAGTCTAACAGCTCAGTATCTAACATCTCAGTATCTAACAGCTCAGTATCTAACATCTCAGTGTCTAACAGCTCAGTATTTAACAGCTCAGTATCTAACAGTCTAACAGCTCAGTATCTAACAGCTCAGTATCTAACAGCTCAGTATCTAACAGTCTAACAGCTCAGTATCTAACAGCTCAGTATCTAACAGCTCAGTATCTAACATCTCAGTGTCTAACAGCTCAGTATTTAACAGCTCAGTATCTAACAGCTCAGTATCTAACAGCTCAGTATCTAACATCTCAGTGTCTAACAGCTCAGTATTTAACAGCTCAGTATCTAACAGTCTAACAGCTCAGTATCTAACAGCTCAGTATCTAACAGCTCAGTATCTAACAGTCTAACAGCTCAGTATCTAACAGGTCAGAGTCTAACAGAGTATAACAGAGTCTAACAGCTCAGAGTCTAACAGCTCAGAGTCTAACAGAGTCTAACAGCTCAGTATCTAACAGCTCAGAGTCTAACAGTCTAACAGCTCAGTATCTAACAGCTCAGAGTCTAACAGAGTCTAACAGCTCAGTATCTAACAGCTCAGAGTCTAACAGAGTCTAACAGCTCAGTATCTAACAGCTCAGTGTCTAACAGCTCAGAGTCTAACAGCTCAGAGTCTAACTGAGTCTAACAGCTCAGAGTCTAACAGCTCAGAGTCTAACAGAGTCTAACAGGTCAGAATCTAACAGCTCAGTATCTAACAGGTCAGAATCTAACAGCTTAGTGTCTAACAGCTCAGTGTCTAACAGCTCAGTATCTAACAGCTCAGTGTCTAACAGCTAAGAGTCTAACAGCTCAGAGTCTAACAGAGTCTAACAGCTCAGAGTCTAACAGCTCAGAGTCTAACTGAGTCTAACAGCTCAGAGTCTAACAGCTCAGAGTCTAGCATAGTCTAACAGCTCAGAGTCTAACTGAGTCTAACAGCTCAGAGTCTAACAGCTCAGAGTCTAACAGAGTTTAACACGTCAGTATCTAACAGCTCAGTATGTAACAGAGTCTAACAGCTCAGTATCTAACAGCTCAGTATCTAACAGTCTAACAGCTCAGTATCTAACAGCTCAGTACCTAACAGTCTAACAACTCAGTATCTAACAGCTCAGTATCTAACAGCTCAGTATCTAACAGAGTCTAACAGCTCAGTATCTAACAGTCTAACAGCTCAGTATCTAACAGGTCAGTATCTAACAGAGTCTAACAGCTCAGTATCTAACAGGTCAATATCTAACAGAGTCTAACAGCTCAGAGTCTAACAGCTCAGAGTCTAACAGGTCAGTATCTAACAGTTCAGTATCTAACAGAGTCTAACAGGTCAGAATCTAACAGCTCAGTATCTAACAGGTCAGAATCTAACAGCTCAGTGTCTAACAGCTCAGTGTCTAACAGCTCAGTATCTAACAGCTCAGTGTCTAACAGCTAAGAGTCTAACAGCTCAGAGTCTAACAGAGTCTAACAGCTCAGAGTCTAACAGCTCAGAGTCTAACTGAGTCTAACAGCTCAGAGTCTAGCAGAGTCTAACAGCTCAGAGTCTAACAGAGTCTAACACGTCAGTATCTAACAGCTCAGTACGTAACAGAGTCTAACAGCTCAGTATCTAACAGCTCAGTATCTAACAGTCTAACAACTCAGTATCTAACAGCTCAGTATCTAACAGCTCAGTATCTAACAGTCTAACAACTCAGTATCTAACAGCTCAGTATCTAACAGCTCAGTATCTAACAGAGTCTAACAGCTCAGTATCTAACAGGTCAGTATCTAACAGCTCAGCGTCTAACAGCTCAGTATCCAACAGTCTAACAGCTCAGTATCTAACAGCCCAGTATCTAAAAGTCTAACAGCTCAGTATCTAACAGTCTAACATCTCAGTATCTAACAGCTCAGTATGTAACAGAGTCTAACAGCTCAGTATCTAACAGCTCAGTATCTAACAGTCTAACAGCTCAGTATCTAACAGCTCAGAGTCTAGCAGAGTCTAACAGCTCAGAGTCTAACAGAGTCTAACACGTCAGTATCTAACAGCTCAGTACGTAACAGAGTCTAACAGCTCAGTATCTAACAGCTCAGTATCTAACAGTCTAACAACTCAGTATCTAACAGCTCAGTATCTAACAGCTCAGTATCTAACAGTCTAACAACTCAGTATCTAACAGCTCAGTATCTAACAGCTCAGTATCTAACAGAGTCTAACAGCTCAGTATCTAACAGGTCAGTATCTAACAGCTCAGCGTCTAACAGCTCAGTATCCAACAGTCTAACAGCTCAGTATCTAACAGCTCAGTATCTAACAGTCTAACAGCTCAGTATCTAACAGTCTAACATCTCAGTATCTAACAGCTCAGTATGTAACAGAGTCTAACAGCTCAGTATCTAACAGCTCAGTATCTAACAGTCTAACAGCTCAGTATCTAACAGGTCAGTATCTAACAGAGTCTAACAGCTCAGTGTCTAACAGCTCAGTATCTATAAATCTAACAGCTCAGTATCTAACAGCTCAGTATCTCACAGTCTAACAGCTCAGTATCTAACAGCTCAGTATCTAACAGTCTAACAGCTCAGTATCTAACAGTCTAACAGCTCAGTATCTAACAGGTGAATATCTAACAGAGTCTTACAGCTCAGTGTCTAACAGAGTCTAACAGCTCAGTATCTAACAGAGTCTAACAGCTCAGTGTCTAACAGGTCAGTATCTAGCAGTCTAACAGCTCAGTATCTAACAGCTCAGTATCTAACATAGTCTAACAGCTCAGTGTCTAACAGGTCAGTATCTAACAGTCTAACAGCTCAGTATCTTACAGTCTAACAGCTCAGTGTCTAACAGCTCAGTATCTAACAGTCTAACAGCTCAGTATCTAACAGCTCAGTATCTAACAGTCTAACAGCTCAGTATCTAACAGCTCAGTATCTAACAGTCTAACAGCTCAGTATCTAACAGCTCAGATTCTAACAGCTCAGAGTCTAACAGCTCAGAGTCTAACAGCTCAGTGTCTAACAGCTCAGTATCTAACAGTCTAACAGCTCAGCATCTAACAGTCTAACAGCTCAGCATCTAACAGTCTAACAGCTCAGCATCTAACAGTCTAACAGCTCAGTATCTAACAGCTCAGTCTAACAGCTCAGTGTCTAACAGCTCAGTGTCTAACAGCTCAGTATCTAACAGTCTAACAGCTCAGTATCTAACTGGTCAGTATCTAACAGCTCAGTGTCTAACAGCTCATTATCTAACAGAGTCTATCAGGTCAATATCTAACAGCTCAGTATCTAACAGCTCAGAGCCTGACAGTGTCTAAAAGCTCAGAGCCTGACAGTGTCTAACAGCTCAGTATCTAACAGCTCAGAGTCTAACAGCTCAGTATATAACAGCTCAGAGCCTGACAGTGTCTAACAGCTCAGTATCTAACAGCTCAGAGCCTAACAGAGTCTAACAGCTCAGTATCTAACAGTCTAACAACTCAGTATCTAACAGCTCAGTATCTAACAGCTCAGTATCTAACAGAGTCTAACAGCTCAGTATCTAACAGGTCAGTATCTAACAGCTCAGCGTCTAACAGCTCAGTATCCAACAGTCTAACAGCTCAGTATCTAACAGCTCAGTATCTAACAGTCTAACAGCTCAGTATCTAACAGTCTAACATCTCAGTATCTAACAGCTCAGTATGTAACAGAGTCTAACAGCTCAGTATCTAACAGCTCAGAGTCTAGCAGAGTCTAACAGCTCAGAGTCTAACAGAGTCTAACACGTCAGTATCTAACAGCTCAGTACGTAACAGAGTCTAACAGCTCAGTATCTAACAGCTCAGTATCTAACAGTCTAACAACTCAGTATCTAACAGCTCAGTATCTAACAGCTCAGTATCTAACAGTCTAACAACTCAGTATCTAACAGCTCAGTATCTAACAGCTCAGTATCTAACAGGTCAGTATCTAACAGCTCAGCGTCTAACAGCTCAGTATCCAACAGTCTAACAGCTCAGTATCTAACAGCTCAGTATCTAACAGTCTAACAGCTCAGTATCTAACAGTCTAACATCTCAGTATCTAACAGCTCAGTATGTAACAGAGTCTAACAGCTCAGTATCTAACAGCTCAGTATCTAACAGTCTAACAGCTCAGTATCTAACAGGTCAGTATCTAACAGAGTCTAACAGCTCAGTATCTAACAGCTCAGTATCTAACAGTCTAACAGCTCAGTATCTAACAGGTCAGTATCTAACAGCTCAGTGTCTAACAGCTCAGTATCTAACAGTCTAACAGCTCAGTATCTAACAGCTCAGTATCTAACAGTCTAACAGCTCAGTATCTTACAGCTCAGTATCTAACAGTCTAACAGCTCAGTATCTAACAGCTCAGTATCTAACAGGTCAGTATCTAACATCTCAGTATCTAACAGCTCAGTGTCTAACAGCTCAGTATCTAACAGCTCAGTATCTAACATTCTAACAGCTCAGTATCTAACAGAGTCTAACAGCTCAGTGTCTAACAGCTCAGTATCTATAAATCTAACAGCTCAGTATCTAACAGCTCAGTATCTCACAGTCTAACAGCTCAGTATCTAACAGCTCAGTATCTAACAGTCTAACAGCTCAGTATCTAACAGTCTAACAGCTCAGTATCTAACAGGTGAATATCTAACAGAGTCTTACAGCTCAGTGTCTAACAGAGTCTAACAGCTCAGTATCCAACAGAGTCTAACAGCTCAGTGTCTAACAGGTCAGTATCTAGCAGTCTAACAGCTCAGTATCTAACAGCTCAGTATCTAACATAGTCTAACAGCTCAGTGTCTAACAGGTCAGTATCTAACAGTCTAACAGCTCAGTATCTTACAGTCTAACAGCTCAGTGTCTAACAGCTCAGTATCTAACAGTCTAACAGCTCAGTATCTAACAGCTCAGTATCTAACAGTCTAACAGCTCAGTATCTAACAGCTCAGTATCTAACAGTCTAACAGCTCAGTATCTAACAGCTCAGATTCTAACAGCTCAGAGTCTAACAGCTCAGAGTCTAACAGCTCAGTGTCTAACAGCTCAGTATCTAACAGTCTAACAGCTCAGCATCTAACAGTCTAACAGCTCAGCATCTAACAGTCTAACAGCTCAGCATCTAACAGTCTAACAGCTCAGTATCTAACAGCTCAGTCTAACAGCTCAGTGTCTAACAGCTCAGTGTCTAACAGCTCAGTATCTAACAGTCTAACAGCTCAGTATCTAACTGGTCAGTATCTAACAGCTCAGTGTCTAACAGCTCATTATCTAACAGAGTCTATCAGGTCAATATCTAACAGCTCAGTATCTAACAGCTCAGAGCCTGACAGTGTCTAAAAGCTCAGAGCCTGACAGTGTCTAACAGCTCAGTATCTAACAGCTCAGAGTCTAACAGCTCAGTATATAACAGCTCAGAGCCTGACAGTGTCTAACAGCTCAGTATCTAACAGCTCAGAGCCTAACAGAGTCTAACAGCTCAGTATCTAACAGTTCAGAGCCTAACAGAGTCTAACAGCTCCCTCCATACTGCCTGGGTATATTTATCCCTCCAGTGGCTCTTGCCAAGGGATTTTTGATCACTCCGGAGCGAGCATATAACTAAAGCCCTGAAAATCCCCCAGAATGTTCTAGTCACCCCAATTACAAATCTCCTCGCTATCGTAGTCATCAAAGGCCTAAGATGTTAAAGTGTTTGGGTTTTAAGTTGGGAAGAAGAGATGATCTCCCTGAAAACAGTGATATGTCACATACAGATGTAGCGGGAAATACATACATGCATGTATATAGTGTGTGTGTGTGTGTGTGTGTGTGTGTGTGTGTGTGTGTGTGTGTGTGTGTGTGCGTGTGCGTGCGTGCGTGCGTGCGTGCGTGCGTGCGTGCGTGCGTACGTGTGTGTGTGTTTACATTATTCTGCATCCATTTGCAACATTTCCATAGCAACAGTTAAGAAACTGAATACAGAAAAAATATTAACCAAATATGTTTTCATAACTTAAGGGGACTTGAACAAGTGTATCATGTTTGACAGAAGTGCAACATTAGCTGAGCTGTACTCAGTGCGGGGTCTGCATTAGGAGAGAGCTGTACTCTGTGGGGGGTCTGCATTAGGAGAGAGCTGTACTCTGTGGGGGGTCTGCATTAGGAGAGAGCTGTACTCTGTGGGGGGTCTGCATTAGGAGAGAGCTGTACTCTGTGGGGGGTCTGCATTAGGAGAGAGCTGTACGCTGTGGGGGGTCTGCATTAGGAGAGAGCCGTACTCTGTGGGGAGTCTGCATTAGGAGAGAGCTGTACTCTGTGGGGGGTCTGCATTAGGAGAGAGCTGTACTCTGTGGGGGGTCTGCATTAGGAGAGAGTTGTACTCTGTGGGGGGTCTGCATTAGGAGAGAGCTGTACTCTGTGGGGGGTCTGCATTAGGAGAGAGCTGTACTCTGTGGGGGGTCTGCATTAGGAGAGAGCTGTACTCAGTGCGGGGTCTGCATTAGGAGAGAGCTGTACTCTGTGGGGGGTCTGCATTAGGAGAGAGCTGTACGCTGTGGGGGGTCTGCATTAGGAGAGAGCCGTACTCTGTGGGGAGTCTGCATTAGGAGAGAGCTGTACTCTGTGGGGGGTCTGCATTAGGAGAGAGCTGTACTCTGTGGGGGGGCTGCATTAGGAGAGAGCTGTACTCTGTGGGGGGTCTGCATTAGGAGAGAGCTGTACTCTGTGGGGGGGTCTGCATTAGGAGAGAGCTGTACTCTGTGGGGGGTCTGCATTAGGAGAGAGCTGTACTCTGTGGGGGGGTCTGCATTAGGAGAGAGCTGTACTCTGTGGGGGGTCTGCATTAGGAGAGAGCTGTACTCTGTGGGGGGGTCTGCATTAGGAGAGAGCTGTACTCTGTGGGGGGTGTGCATTAGGAGAGAGCTGTACTCTGTGGGGGGTCTGCATTAGGAGAGAGCTGTACTCTGTGGGGGGTCTGCATTAGGAGAGAGCTGTACTCTGTGGGGGGTCTGCATTAGGAGAGAGCTGTACTCTGTGGGGGGTCTGCATTAGGAGAGAGCTGTACTCTGTGGGGGGTCTGCATTAGGAGAGAGCTGTACTCTGTGGGGGGTCTGCATTAGGAGAGAGCTGTACTCTGTAACCTCTTTGGTCCACAGGACTCCTCACCAAACCTTTTTGCTTAAATGTTGTTTTAGAGAAATGTCACTCACCTCTCTGTACATTCTATAGAACCACCACACTGTCACCCAGCATTATCATGTGCATTTCAGGTGTTTTTAAAACACTATTGAAAAGCACTTCATACCTGTAGTGGTTACATTCATTTTACATACAGTATACACATGTAGGGTTTCAATTTGACCAGTTTCTCACAGCAGGAAAATACATTATAATTAATAGATACTTTTGTAGGGGTTAATTAAACATATTGTGTGCAAGTCATGTCGGAAATGTTACATTTGAAATTACAAACTTTTTAAACAATGTTGTGTCATTTCCTGCTGTGCTTTTGACTAGTAAAGAGTTAGCTAAGTAGGCTATATTCTCTCTCTGGTCAAAAACATGTATCCATGTAATGTAGCGTTAGGATACTTTTCTTAGTGACATGGGAGAGTAAATGTGACAGTTTTACCAGTGACCTTTTTTAATAAACATGACATAAAGAATTACATTAATTGGGCATGTCAACTTTGATGGCAGAAAAAAATCCCCCCCACCCTCATTTTTCTAAAAGCTGTTTGTTACCCGTCCTCTGTCTGAATGGCCCTGCTAACTGTTCTTTAATCGACTGGTGTCCACGTGAACTGCTGTGGTGGGTGAGGTCTCGTGGGAGAAAGAGAGGGGGAAGTGGGGGTATGAGGGGTGGACACTGCTCCCAGGGGGGTTCCCCATATAGCTAACTTGGGTGGCCATTATTTTTTTGTGGGGGGGGGGGGGTAACGGGGGGTTTGTGGGGGACGGAGGGCAGTTGGAATTCTGTGAATCTCTCGTGGGTAGGCAAGTCCATGAATACCAGTGCTACTACATTGTTGCGACTTGTATTGACTTAAACAGAGCCAAACAATTCTCTTTTCAGAATACACCTCATTGTCCTCCCACAGCGCTGGCTATGAATATTATCAATCCCTTAAATATTACCCTCTTTGTATCCGACGGCAATGGAGAGGTAGATGGCCATAAGAAAGTATAAATTAAATCTCTCTGGGCCTTTGTGAAGCAATAGAGAGAAGGGTGAGAGTGGGACTGGGATTGAATGGGAGTGAATGATAGGGGCGTTTTGGGAAAATTACCCATCAGGCAACACAGTATCATCAACACAATTCCACTGGGGCCGGGTTGCCAGGTTTGGAAGATTGACACCGTGTGGCAGCGGCGGCGAACAGGGGCCGAGCGACTACGTCTCCTCTCACACACAGGCAGCAGGCAGCTTGGGAAAATGAAGATGTTCATTAAAACAGGAAGGATTAGTCTTGGCTTAAATCATTATTATGGTAATACACGGGCTGGGAGGACAGATAAATGGAGACTCACCTTATCAAAACAAACAGCTTTAAGTGCAGGTCCTTCTGTGGGAAGGAAGGAACCTCCAGACTGCAGCCTTGTTGTTTTCTAGTCTTCTCCTCCCCAACACAACACGGCTGGCTCAGGGAGGAAGGGAGAACGACGGATGTTGTTTTCACATTGTCTTTTCTTTCTGTCTAGAATGGCTTTTCTCTCTCCTCTCTGTCTGTTTTAAAACAGGGTGTTGTGTTCTAGGGAAGCTCCTCTTCATCTCAATGGGATTTTCTTGTTACGTAAAGGTTAAATAAAATAAAATGGTAAATGCGTAACAATTATTTAGTCATTACTTTTTGGTTTCTTGGTGATCACTATATGGTACAAGGTAGTTACCAAACATATTGAATTTCTTGCGAGATATACCAGGTTAACTCCAGATTATATAAGATTTACAAAACAAATCCTTCCAGATAAAATGTATTTAATCTGTGTTTAGTTATCCATCGCTAAATCCAGGCATCTGAAGTTTGTAATTTCCACTTTAAAATGTCAGACTTGATTTGCCCTTATGAAAAATGTATCAACCCCTACAAAAAAATGCCATTAATTATAATCCACATAATAATTCACATTTCCTGTTGCTGCAGGATTATTTTCCCGCTGTAGCAAAGTGGCTCAAATTAAGATCCTACATCTGTAGTTATTCTGGAATGGTCACTCAACGCAGTTGTCACTCCGATTCACTTAGGGAAGATTATCAAGAGGATGGAAGAAGTGTACTGGAGCAGAGTGAAAACCATGTGTCTGAACATTGTGTGGGTGTTGTATCCATCCAAGGCCTCTGGCATAAAGACGCACCCCTTCTCACATCAGCCTCATAAAGCCTGCTGTTAGCGGAGGAAAGTGTGTGCACTCAGCTTTTGTGTTCCCTGACGTTTTCTGTTCTTTCCCCTGCGAGGTAGATGCATGGACTGTTGGGCTACTGCTGCGATGTTGTCTCCTACCTTAGAGTCTTAGAACGTGTCTTAGCCACACACACACACACAAACACACACATTTTGTGTGCCCGGGCAGTGACAGAGAGATAACTTCCAACTTTGTTTTGACAATTTTGATTAAGCAGCGGAAAGGAACACCTGTACAGCAGTGGGAACAATACGCCGGGCCTTTAGAGAGATTGATTTTCTACATTAAAAAGGGCCCTTTGTCTAAAACCCAGGGCTGCTTTGTTATGCTAAAGAGAGATGGAAGATTTCCAATTCAATTTCACCTGAGCGCTGGTCAGCTATACGCTCCTCTTTTGTCCCGTCCCTCGAGCACGGTTCCTGTCTTTTAAACCGCAATTTAGCTGCCGTGGTGGACAGAGGGGAAATTGACAGGCGGAAGAGGGGTACTATCCCTCTCTCTTTCTCTCTCTGTCTGTCTGTCTGTCTCTCTCCCATCATGATGGAAACATTATGGCCGCCATTCAGCCTACGTAGAGAGAGAGACGTGACATAGTCAGATCCAACACCCCCACCCCCAACAGCCAGATTACTGAACTAATAACATTTACTACAGGGGGGAAACAAATTCTGTTAACTCTGTGAGGAGTGAACCCCTTTTCAGGTGTGACAGTGTCACCCAGCCATAGAGTCCTGATGTTCCTCATAGCCTCAGCCTCACAATGGCAATTAAATAGCAATCTCACGGAGTGGTCATATCTGACTGGACTTTCCAGTCAGCTCTACGTCTACCTGACAATCTACATTAATGAGGTTTGAGAGTGAAGATAAAAAAAGAAATCTTCTGGGTTTGAACTTTTTCAAGCTGCTTTGCTATGAATGGTGGGTTACGTTGGGTATTGTTTGTTGGCTGTAGTGGCAGCTTTTTTTGTCCATTAAAATAACATTAAATAGATCAGAAATACAGTGTAGACATTGTTAATTTTGTAAATGACTATTGTAGCTGGAAACGGCGGATTTTTCATGGAATACCTACATAGGTGTACAGGTTATCAGGTTATCAGCAACCATTACTCCTGTGTTACAATCAAATCAAATCAAATCAAATGACATTTTATTGGTCACGTACACATGGTTAGCAGATGTTAATGCGAGTGTAGCGAAATTCTTCTTCTTTTCAACCGTTCACTGCCTGCACCCGCACGCCCGACTAGCATCACCACCCTGGATGGTTCCGACCTAGAATATGTGGACATCTATAAGTACCTAGGTGTCTGGCTAGACTGTAAACTCTCCTTCCAGACTCACATCAAACATCTCCAATCTAAAATCAAATCTAGAGTCGGCTTTCTATTCCACAACAAAGCCTCCTTCACTCACGCCGGCAAACTTACCCTAGTAAAACTGACTATCCTACCGATCCTCGACTTCGGCGATGTCATCTACAAAATAGCTTCCAATACTCTACTCAGCAAACTGGATGCAGTTTATTACAGTGCCATCCGTTTTGTTACTAAAGCACCTTATACCACCCACCACTGCGACCTGTATGCTCTAGTCAGCTGGCCCTCGCAACATATTCGTCGCCAGACCCGTTGGCTCCAGGTCATCTACAAGTCCATGCTAGGTAAAGCTCCGCCTTATCTCAGTTCACTGGTCATGATGGCAACACCCACCCGTAGCACGCGCTCCAGCAGGTGTATCTCACTGATCACCCCTAAAGCCAACACATCATTTGGCCGCCTTTCCTTCCAGTTCTCTGCTGCCTGTGACTGGAACGAATTGCAAAAATCACTGAAGTTGGAGACTTTTATCTCCCTCACCAACTTCAAACATCTGCTATCTGAGCAGCTAACCGATAACTGCAGCTGTACATAGTCCATCAGTAAATAGCCCACCCAATTTACCTACCTCATCCCCATACTGTTTATATTTATTTACTTTTCTGTTCTTTTGCACACCAATATCTCTACCTGTACATGACCATCTGATCATTTATCACTCCGGTGTTAATCTGCAAAATTGTAATTGTCCGCCTACCTCCTCATTCCTTTTACACACAATGTATATAGACTATTTTTTCTTTCTACTGTGTTATTGACTTGTTTATTGTTTACTCCATGTGTAACTCTGTGTTGTTGTCTGTTCACACTGCTATGCTTTATCTTGGCCAGGTCGCAGTTGTAAATGAGAACTTGTTCTCAACTAGCCTACCTGGTTAAATAAAGGTGAAATAAAAATAAGAAATAAAATACACACAAATACACACAAATGTAAAGGAATGTATAGAATATGTACATATAAATATATGGATGAGCGATGGCCGTACGGCATAGTCAATATGCAGTAGATGGTATAGAATACAGTATATACATATGAGATGAGTAACGTAGGATATGTGAACATTATTAAAGTGACGATATTTAAAGTGACTAGTGATAACTTTGTCCATTTACAAGTCCATTTATTTAAGTGGCCATAGATTTGAGTCTGTATGTTGGCAGCAGCCTCTCTGTGTTAGGGATGTCTGTTTAACAGTCTGATGGCCTTGAGATAGAAGCTGTTTCCTGTAGTCCAGGATCATCTCCTTTGTTTTGTTGAGTGAGAGGTTATTTTCCTGACACCACACTCCGAGGGCCAACACCTCCCCCTGTAGGCCGTCTCGTCGTTGTTGGTAATCAAGCCTACCACTGTAGTGTCGTCAAACTTGATGATTGAGTTGGAAGCGTGCATGGCCACGCAGTCATGGGTGAACAGGGAGCACAGGAGAGGGCTGAGAACGCACCCTTGTGGGGCCCCAGTGTTGAGGATCAGCGGCATGAAGATGTTGTTTCCTACCTTTACCACCTGGGGGCGACCCTTCAGAAAGTCCAGGACCCAGTTGCACCAGGTGGGGTCGACACCCAGGATTTCGAGCTTAATGACAAGTTTGGAGGGGTGTCTATGGTGTTAAATGCTGAGCTGTAGTCAATGAACAGCATTCTTACATAGGTATTCCTGTTAACACAACGTGCCGTTGGAACACATGAGTGATGGTTGCTGATAATGGGCCTCTGTATGCCTATGTAGATATTCCATTCAAAATCAGCCATTTCCAGCTATAATAGTAATTTACAACAATAACAATGTCTACACTGTATTTCTGATCAATTTGATGTTATTTTAATGGACAAAAAAATGTGCTTTTCTTTAAAAAACAAGGACAAGGTCTTAGAGACCCCAAACTTTTGAACTGTAGTGTAGGGACCATACAGGTACCCTACTGCCTTTTCCTTATACAAAATGAAGACTATGTAGAGTGAGAGAGAATCTCAAGGACCTTAGCCAGTCTTTCTAGCTATCACTTCAAAACAGAGCCGTGTGGTTGTAATGCGCGTAGTTTCTCCCCATCATTTCACTGTTTCTCTCTCTCTCTCTCTTTCTCTCTCATCAGCATGATCCCTCACTCTCTCTGTCTGCCAAGCATTAGTATTCGGCTTGTCTCTGCGCCCAGAGAGAATTAAGGAACAGCAAGAGGAGAATTTGAACAGCTTCCATAAAGTCTTCAAACTCTTTCGGAATCAGGAGAAAAAAGAGAGGAGGAATTAAAAGGAGGGAGGCGGAGGATGAAAAATAAATAGTCATATCATCAGAAATGTTTATAAAAGTGTTGGATGAGAGGAAGGAGGAGAGGTTTCTGTGATTATGGTTTTAAGGGGGGGGGGGTGGATTTGATCATCCTAATCGTTGCCTAGGGTGACAGCGTTGTTGGAGCAGAGACAGACAGACAGACAGACAGACAGACAGACAGACAGACAGACAGACAGACAGACAGACAGACAGACAGACAGACAGACAGACAGACAGACAGACAGACAGACAGACAGACAGACAGACTGATTGATTGATTGTCAAACTGTCAAATGAAGATCCTACATCTGTAGTTATACTGGAAATGTAAAAAGTTAAAATGATTTAAAACAAATCCTGCAGTACATTTTATACTAACTGCATTCATTCCAAATGTACAGATATTGAATTCCATTTTTTTTTTTTTACAATTCCAATTAATTTCCAATTCAAACAGTCTAAACAGTCTAATTTGAATTCCATAACTTGAAAACTTTTCAAATTCAAATTTAATTCAGCGTAAATTCTCTACTTCATGAGTGAATCATTTTTAAAAATGTCTAATTAAATTGGAATTGACCTGAACCCTGGTTGAGATACAAATCAGTGCACACATATAAGTGCTGCAAATGTACATTTGCATAATGTCCATAAGAACATTAAGAACATCCATATTGATGTCCCCATAAGTGTTAAAAAAATGTCATAAATGAGACCGTTATTTAGAGGGCAATGCTACAAGTCAGTGAGTCATTGGGATCCTGTGTGTCCAGGGCTACAGCCCAGAGGGAGTGGTCACCAGAGCAGCCTGGCTGCAGAACTGTTCTGTTCAAACGTTGGTGACGATGGTGACAAAAGCCTGGCCCTGGGTGACACTAGGGAAACCCCATTCACTCTTTGGGAGCTCTGTGTTTTTTGTGTGGCTTCGATATCACACATGTTTAACTGTGTTGGTACCTGTAATGGACAAAATAGCAGATCACTTTATACAGTAATAGGCCTAAATACTGCCCCAGCCTTATGAACAAATTGAGTACTATTTTCCTGCAATTAATAGAACGGAACAAATCCAATGACTGGTCCAGGTAATTTAAAGGTTGTGGAACTGACATTCTGCTGGGGGAAGAAACAACAACAACTACTCATTATTCTCCATACAAGGGTTAGCGTTACCGGGTATTTCTCCAACGGAGATTTTCTCAGTTTCCATTTAGCAACAAATTGACTGACAAATCCAGCAACAATGTGGATGGCGAACCCTGGAATCCTTCCCTGGGTTTGTCGGTCCCCAACATGATCTGGGTGCTGTTTACCTCAGAGATGGGCTGCTTTATCCCTCTACAGTTACAGTATCCAATCTGGATAGAAACAAAGCTAGCGCTAACGATAACTAGCACAGCGATAACACTAGCCCGGTTCTTCTGCATGTGACAGGCCCACTAATAGGATTTAATAGGGTCCATTTGCATGTCAGGGTTTTTGATTTTCTGAAGGAAAGAATGAAAGAAAAAGAAAGGAGGGAGGAAGGAGGGAGGAAGGAGGGAGGGGAAAAGGGGAGGAGGGGGAATTAAACACTAAATGCACACTGCAGCACCAAGTGGTTTAAAGAAGACAGTTTTCTGACAATCGTTGAAGCCCAATTATATTGGACTGGCTGTGTCTTTACTGAGTGGTATGCTACACCGAGCCTCCATTTTGAACAACAAACGTCTCTCATGCCAACCTTGTCAACTCCCGTATCCCACACATCTGTCTCCTTCAGAGAAGTGGAGCCTCTTCCTTTTGTGCTCCAGCTCTCGTTCGGTACGAAAGTTCTGAAATCCATACTCATATACTGTCTCACTTTGACAGTAACAGGTAGGCTATTAATCAGATGAAAGCACGGCTCAGCAGCGCAGTAAAGATACTGCCACTTTAATGTGCCTTATTCTAATAACCACTCTGGGACATATACCTGAATCAATCACCTCTACTTTGAGAGTCTACTGAGTCTCTCCTGAGCTTTTGAATGGTTTTCTACTGTCTGTATTAACTGTTCAAACAGCGTAGGGTGTCTGTGTGTGTTTGTAGAGCGAGGATGACGTGACAGTCAGTCAGTGTAGGTGGATCTCATATTACTGTGTACCTTGAGAGGAACAAGTCTATGTCTCTTCCCAAACCACATCCTATTCCCTATATAGTACACTACTTTTGACCAGGACCCATAGTGATGCAATGTTCAATTCATATGCCTTGGTAGTTAATTGTCTGGTTGACAAGGCCTGGGAAAGTGTTTTTTTTACTGCACATTGACATTACTAGATACAGAGTACTCTATGAGTACTCAGAGTACTCATTGTTAGGCAGCATCTAAGATATTGGTCAACATATGCACTTGATTTATCTTCAGCTCAGGAATTTTGGGGCTGTTTCATTTATTTAATTGTGGAAAAATAAACCAATTACAGCCCAAGTATTTGACATGTATTTGTTTGACCCAGGTCTGCAATACAATGTAAGTCCCAGTTGACTTAGTGTCCAGTCAACCAACAGTCAGTCGCCTAGTGAGGTACAGTGCCTTGCGAAAGTATTCGGCCCCCTTGAACTTTGCGACCTTTTGCCACATTTCAGGCTTCAAACATAAACAAATAAAACTGTATTTTTTTGTGAAGAATCAACAACAAGTGGGACACAATCATGAAGTGGAACGACATTTATTGGATATTTCAAACTTTTTTAACAAATCAAAAACGCAAAAATTGGGCGTGCAAAATTATTCAGCCCCCTTAAGTTAATACTTTGTAGCGCCACCTTTTGCTGCGATTACAGCTGTAAGTCGCTTGGGGTATGTCTCTATCAGTTTTGCACATCGAGAGACTGAAATTTCTTCCCATTCCTCCTTGCAAAACAGCTCGAGCTCAGTGAGGTTGGATGGAGAGCATTTGTGAACAGCAGTTTTCAGTTCTTTCCACAGATTCTCGATTGGATTCAGGTCTGGACTTTGACTTGGCCATTCTAACACCTGGATATGTTTATTTTTGAACCATTCCATTGTAGATTTTGCTTTATGTTTTGGATCATTGTCTTGTTGGAAGACAAATCTCCGTCCCAGTCTCAGGTCTTTTGCAGACTCCATCAGGTTTTCTTCCAGAATGGTCCTGTATTTGGCTCCATCCATCTTCCCATCAATTTTAACCATCTTCCCTGTCCCTGCTGAAGAAAAGCAGGCCCAAACCATGATGCTGCCACCACCATGTTTGACAGTGGGGATGGTGTGTTCAGCTGTGTTGCTTTTACGCCAAACATAACGTTTTGCATTATTGCCAACAAGTTCAATTTTAGTTTCATCTGACCAGAGCACCTTCTTCCACATGTTTGGTGTGTCTCCCAGGTGGCTTGTGGCAAACTTTAAACTACACTTTTTATGGATAAGAAATGGCTTTCTTCTTGCCACTCTTCCATAAAGGCCAGATTTGTGCAATATACGACTGATTGTTGTCCTATGGACAGAGTCTCCCACCTCAGCTGTAGATCTCTGCAGTTCATCCAGAGTGATCATGGGCCTCTTGGCTGCATCTCTGATCAGTCTTCTCCTTGTATGAGCTGAAAGTTTAGAGGGACGGCCAGGTCTTGGTAGATTTGCAGTGGTCTGATACTCCTTCCATTTCAATATTATCGCTTGCACAGTGCTCCTTGGGATGTTTAAAGCTTGGGAAATCTTTTTGTATCCAAATCCGGTTTTAAACTTCTTCACAACAGTATCTCGGACCTGCCTGGTGTGTTCCTTGTTCTTCATGATGCTCTCTGCGCTTTTAACGGACCTCTGAGACTATCACAGTGCAGGTGCATTTATACGGAGACTTGATTACACACAGGTGGATTGTATTTATCATCATTAGTCATTTAGGTCAACATTGGATCATTCAGAGATCCTCACTGAACTTCTGGAGAGAGTTTGCTGCACTGAAAGTAAAGGGGCTGAATAATTTTGCACGCCCAATTTTTCAGTTTTTGATTTGTTAAAAAAGTTTGAAATATCCAATAAATGTCGTTCCACTTCATGATTGTGTCCCACTTGTTGATGATTCTTCACAAAAAAATACAGTTTTATATCTTTATGTTTGAAGCCTGAAATGTGGCAAAAGGTCGCAAAGTTCAAGGGGGCCGAATACTTTCGCAAGGCACTGTATGTATCAGATTCTTTTTGGTCCTTTTTAAGAAGTTAACAAGCTAGAATGAGTGGTTTCCTAAAAGCTCTATATTTACACACAGAGTTTTTATCGTGACAGTAATATCTAGCACTCTTCTTCTCTATTCACTGTAGGAGTGACTTTGTAATGCGCCTCCCAAGCTTATCTGAACTCACAACTAGGAGGAGAAAAAGTACAATTGTCTCCACATTCGTTTGAAGACCATTTCTCAGACAACCATGAGTTATTTCAAATACAACACTATAAGAAATGCCTAGTGAATGAATAAGTGTGCAGAGAAATGCCATTCACTCTGATATCAAAATGTAGCATAAAGCTATCCATTACCATCGTATATATTTTTATAGTTTGCGTTATTAATTTCATATTCTGATTTTAATTGGTTTTAATTTTCAATTAATAATCATATTCAAAGAATAATCAGTTCACTGTGTGTGTGCGGGCTTACTGAACCGGAGTAGCTCAAATGAAGAAGTTGATGAAAGTTGAACAAACAAATCTATACACTATTGTCATCTTTGTGTGTGTCTGTGTGTGTGTGTGTGTGTGTGTGTGTGTGTGTGTGTGTGTGTGTGTGTGTGTGTGTGTGTGTGTGTGTGTGTGTGTGTGTGTGTGTGTGTGTGTGTGTGTGTGTGTGTGTGTGTGTGTGTGTGTAGGCCCTCTCAGGTCAGGGCTGTGGGTAGGCAGTCATGCTTTGAGGCGGTGGTGGGCAGCCCCTCTCCTCGGGGGTTCTATCTCTGTGTGGATGATTAGATGGCTTGGGTCGGATTCCTGATTCCTGAGCCAGAGCCAAGCTCTCCTACAGCCCAGAGGGATGGAGAGAGACTGGAAGAGAGAGAGAGAGAGGGAGCGATAGTGAGAGGGACAGAGAGAGAAGCTATAGCTCTATAGCTGTACCAGTAATCCCCCTGCTCTCTCAGGCTCAGTCCCCGGCCTGGGAGCCGCTGTTTATTGGCGTGTAATGGGATCAGGATGTGGCGTAGTCAATATCAGAGCAAACATCGGCGAGTAAAGTGGCTGATCGGGGGGAGATGAGAGGACTAATCCCTCTACAGCCCTGAGGAGATGCTCTCCCTCTCCTCCTCTCTCCTCTTCTCCATGGCTTTATTATCCCCCGATTGGCTTACTCTACAGGCAAACACAGGGAGCCGTGGCCGAGTGGGATGAGGAGATGGGGGCACAGGCTGCTAAATATTCTGTGTGCGTGTGTGTGTGTGTGTGTGTGTGTGTGTGTGTGTGTGTGTGTGTGTGTGTGTGTGCGCCGTGGAAGATGCTTTAGATTTATCTGTTTAGTTGCCGAGAGATTAAACTTGATAATCCCCTTCCTAAACCAAGACCCCCCCCCCCCCCACCCACCCACTGGCGTCTCCTTTGGACCCACCCACTGGCGTCTCCTTTGGACCCACCCACTGGTGTCTCCTTTGGAATGACTTGAAGTGGCTGGATGTTTGAAATATAAGAAGCTCCACTCATTTTTGCCTTCTGCCATTGTGCCTCGGTGATCAGAAAGAGAATTGACGCCCTTCTTATTGTCATCATCATCAATCTCAAAACGCAAATATTTTCTTATCGTTCTGCTGTCATGCCCCCAAGGAGTGAGGTAATTGATTGGTGGGATTACTGTGGTAACATTTCATTTATTGTGTTTTTAATGCATGTATCTTATCCTATCATCTTGTTGGCGGCAGTTGGAGGAGTTGACTTGGATAGGAGAGCTCTTAGAGTTTGTCCTTCAGTTGATTGACTGTCAGTGCCTTTCAGTACTCAGAAAACAATTTCAATGTTGTCTGTAAGAAAAGGTGTGAACTATAATTGAAGGTCATTGAAAGCTAGATACCTAGGAACTCAGACAGCCATCTGAAAATTGCTGTTGATACTTTGAGAAGGAAGTATATCACTCCGACTATAAGTCAGAAATGTGTGGGTTGTGCATATTGTGTATTTTTTGAAAAGTTCAGTTGGAGCTGATTCGAAGAAAGCCTTGAGTTTAAAAAACTGTCCATTCTACTTAATAACTTTTTGTTTGAGGTCAATAGTGCTCTCTGTATGAAGGCCTACAGCAGGGGTCATCAACTAGGTTCCGCCTCGGGCTGATGGTCAGGGGGCCAGAACATTATTACAAATAATTTGTAGACTGCAAATTGACAGCGAGGAAACCCAAACCCATCAGTGGCGGTCAAATGTAAACATTGCTTACATTTCTCTCTACTATGTGAGGGAATACTTTGGAACAGAATTCCACCCCAAATTTTTTTTAACTAGGCAGGTCAGTTAAGAACAAATTCTTATTTACAATGACGGCCTACCGGGGAACAGTGGGTTCGATTTTTACATTGTCAGCTCGGGGATTCGATCCAGCAACCTTTCGGTTACTGGCCAAACGCTCTAACCACCAGGCCACCTGGAACTGATTTGCTGGTGTTTTTACAGCCTTTTTATGTCCAACAATAAAAAAAATATGTATAAAAAAATGGCGGTCAAATAAAATCCCCCTACAGTATGAGACTGAAGGTTACATTAAGATGTTTCAGGAAGAGTCCTTACAGGAATGTCTGATGGACAACAGTCCTTAAGCTTCACAATTCAACACAGGATATCTTTACTATCCCCCTCAGTGGACAATTTACCATCGAAGACATTATTCGGGAACACAAGAACAATTACTGTACATCTAAATACATCCTTAGTACATGTAGAATAAATAAAGGAAAGGAAGCACTGTTAGGGTACACTCTAGTAGGTCTCTGTAGATAGAGGGTGCTCTTTGGTCAAATGGGTTCATTAGTCTTTAAAAAGCAAGGAGGACCAAGGCACTCATCACAGAATTAAAATACCTTTTATTTGTGAGGCATGTTCAATGGAACAAAGATTTTAAACCTCTGACGCGTTTTGGCAGCATGGCCTTCGTCAGGGAGGACGATGCATTTTAATGATATGAAAAGTGACTTGTACATCCTTACTACATTGTGCACGTATGTGCTTTACCTGGTAACTTACCTTACCTGCAGTTATTATCAACAGAGTCATTCCATTTTAGTTACCAGATTACATATAGAGCTGCACTGTTTGGGCTGGGTGTAATGGCAGATGTTGCAGATGTCGCCAGGAACCTTCCCAACCATAATGTACACAGTATGTTACACACAGTATGTTATACACAGTATGTTATGCACTGTATTCAAATGACAGACTCTATGGTCTTCACACACGCTGCATGTGGTACTCTCGGTCTCTGAGAGTCTTTGTATTGGTGTAATTTGTTTACCTATTCCTGTGGGTTTGTTTACCGAGCGTTTGCATGTGAAGACCTTGAATTACGAGCCACCCCACACATCGCCCGGGCGCCAGACATGCCATCTTCTCCCCACCCCGCTGCTCACAATTTCATGTCCTTTTTTAACTCGCCTCAGCGTGGTATTTTCTTTCATCCCTTTTTCTCTCTCACTCCTCCTACCTTCTTTCTTTCTCCTTTTCTCCAGTTTGATGAATACTAAGTGTTTACCTTTGGTGGTGACATACTAAACGAATCATAAAGGGGATTGTCCTTCTCTTAGTAGTTTATTAGAGAATGGTCCTGTATTTTATCACATGATAATCACACAGACAATTTACATTTTCAACTGATCCAGTAGGTTTTTTTGGTTTCTTTGGAATTCATTGAAACAAGCACCACTGTGTACCATTTGGTGCTAGGTAGCAATTTGATGCTTTGTACAATTGTGGAATTGTGGAAATCTTTGAATAGGAACAAAAATCAGACACTCTTTACTATAGTTTCTCTGTGTGTACCAGGGGAAATAGGTCTGTAAAGCAAAGCGTTCAGTGGGTTTTCACCAGCAACCAATTCGGCAGGAGAAGTTCCGCCTCCATTCATTTTCAACGAGGGCTCGCAGAGAAATGTGCGGGGGATTGTGGGAAGGCAAGAGGCGAGAACACTGTTAGCGGAGTGGTAGAACAAGTTGAGCTCTGCTCTGCATTATGAAAATTTAAAGTGGAGAGATGCGTTGGTGAGGAACATTGTCAAGAGGAGGCACCGCCTCTGGTCAAAACCCACTGTAACTGCTACCTACTGTAGCCTACTCTCTCCCTTCATTAGCCTACTCTCTCCCGTCAGTAGCCTACTCTCTCCCTTCAGTAGCCTACTCTCTCCCTTCAGTAGCCTACTCTCTCCCGTCAGTAGCCAACTCTCTCCCTTCAGTAGCCTACTC
Source organism: Oncorhynchus clarkii lewisi (assembly GCF_045791955.1). NCBI lineage: Eukaryota > Metazoa > Chordata > Actinopteri > Salmoniformes > Salmonidae > Oncorhynchus > Oncorhynchus clarkii. The sequence goes on along the minus strand of NC_092153.1, from coordinate 13,642,709 downwards.
TCTCCCTTCAGTAGCCTACTCTCTCCCTACAGTAGCCTACTCTCTCCCTTCAGTAGCCTACTCTCTCCCTACAGTAGCCGACTCTCTCCCTTCAGTAGCCTACTCTCTCCCTTCAGCAGCCTACTCTCTCCCTACAGTAGCCTACTCTCTCCCTTCAGTAGCCTACTCTCTCCCTTCAGTAGCCTACTCTCTCCCTACAGTAGCCTACTCTCTCCCTTCAGTAGCCTACTCTCTCCCTACAGTAGCCTACTCTCTCCCTACAGTAGCCTACTCTCTCCCTACAGTAGCCTACTCTCTCCCTTCAATAGCCTACTCTCTCCCTACAGTAGCCTACTCTCTCCCTTCAGTAGCCTACTCTCTCCCTTCAGTAGCCTACTCTCTCCCTTCAGTAGCCTACTGCAAATCAAAGCATTCCCTACAGTATTGCAATCCCAAGCATTCCCTACAGTAGTGTAAACAAAAGTGTTCCTACAGTACTGTAATCCCAAGCATTCCCTACAGTAGTGTAAACAAAAGCATTCCCTACAGTAGTGTAAAAAAAAGTGTTCCCTACAGTAGTGTAATCCCAAACATTCCCTACAGTAGTGTAAACAAAAGTGTTCCCTACAGTAGTGTAATCCCAAGCATTCCCTACAGTAATGTAATCTCAAGCATGCCCTACAGTAGTGTAAACAAAAGTTTCCCTACAGTAGTGTAAACAAAAGTTTCCCTACAGTAGTGTAAACCAAAGTGTCCCCTACAGTACTGTAATCCCAAGCATTCCCTACAGTAGTGTAAACAAAAGTGTTCCCTACAGTACTGTAATCCCAAGCATTCCCTACAGTAGTGTAAACAAAAGCATTCCCTACAGTAGTGTAAACAAAAGTGTTCCCTACAGTAGTGTAAACCAAAGTGTCCCCTACAGTAGTGTAAACCAAAGTGTCCCCTACAGTAGTGTAAACCAAAGTGTCCCCTACAGTAGTGTAAACGAAAGTGTCCCCTACAGTAGTGTAAACCAAAGTGTCCCCTACAGTAGTGTAAACCAAAGTGTCCCCTATAGTAGTGTAAACCAAAGTGTCCCCTACAGTAGTGTAAACCAAAGTGTCCCCTACAGTAGTGTAAACGAAAGTGTCCCCTACAGTACTGTAAACCAAAGTGTCCCCTACAGTAGTGTAAACCAAAGTGTCCCCTACAGTAGTGTAAACCAAAGTGTCCCCTACAGTAGTGTAAACGAAAGTGTCCCCTACAGTAGTGTAAACGAAAGTGTCCCCTACAGTAGTGTAAACCAAAGTGTCCCCTACAGTAGTGTAAACCAAAGTGTCCCCTACAGTAGTGTAAACGAAAGTGTCCCCTACAGTAGTGTAAACGAAAGTGTCCCCTACAGTAGTGTAAACCAAAGTGTTCCCTACAGTATTGTAAACCAAAGTGTTCCCTACAGTAGTGTAAACCAAAATGTTCCCTATAGTAGTGTAAACCAAAGTGCTCCCTACAGTACTGTAAACCCAAGACAGTACTCCCGTCTCTAGCTCAGTGTCTCAGCAGGGTCTTCAACGGAGACGTCAGTGTTTAATGCACCCCCTGATTAGTTTACCTTCCTATGATTGGAAATTAATTAAACTGATTAAAACGGATCCCGCCGTAGGGGCCACACTCTGAGACACAGCTCAGTCCCTCGAGAGAACGAGAGAGCTAGAGAAAAGGAAAGAGAGTAGAGAGCGAGAGTAAAACGAGAGGGAGAGAGAGAAAAATTGAGAGCGGAAGGGAAAGAGAGAGAGAGCTTGAAGAGGAGAGAGGCTCATTTGAGTCCCGACAGAATGCAATCAGCTCTCCTGCGGCATCCTAATGAAATCAATAGGAGATGGGAGATGTTTGCGTTAACAAGGCATCTCTCTGGTCTCACCCTCCTATCTGTTTAGACAATAGACTGAGTCTTGTTAGATCCATCAGCATCATTCAGGACTGCTCATCTAGGTGACCAGTGAGACAGGACAACAGATGAGTTTGGCAAAACATTGTTAGCGAGTTCAGTATGGGCACTATTTCCCCCCAATTTGCAGCTGAGGCCCTCTGTCCTTCCGTCAAGCCCGTTCCCACTGACGACATCTCATTTAGACACAAGGGAAGTATGTGCTGGCTACAATTTTTTGCTTTTGGTAACCCGGTAACACATTTACATTTTAGTCATTAGGCATGTCAGCGTCGGGTTCCTGAGAGAGAGAGAGAGAGAGAGAGAGATAGAGAGAGAGAGAGAGAGAGAGAGAGAGAATGGAGGTTTAGGGGGCAGATATTATTAGGGAGGGGTTTCCATAGTGATGAGGCCCTAGCTCTCTGAGTGCTTCTTCCCAGAAGGCTAATTGGTATGCGTCTCTCGGCCGGCCTTCTCCCTCTTCCTAACCACAACCCCCTGCCTCTGACAACGTACACAACTGGAAACTCCTCTCCTCCACTCCTCCTTTGTTTCTACCCTTTCTTTTTTTCTCTCTCTCTTTTACACCCCCTCCTTCTGGTGCAGGCATGGACCCAGACACTGTACGTCTAGAAGTGATTGACGAGTGACTGGCAGTGGCAGCAGATGTTCAGTGGTACTGTGGCAAGGCGGAGATTGTAGTAAAGGAGTTGTGCCTGTCTATGGATGGAGGCTGGCTGCTTGACTGGAAGATGCCTGGGTAGAAGGTACCACAGCAGTTAGACACGTGGGGTCTCTGCCACCTGCTGCACAGAGCTATAGGACAGAAAGTGGACACCTCGTGGGACAAACAACAGAAAAGAGCCAACGTCCAAATATGTTGCAACGTGACATTTCTTCAATTAGACAACCAGGAAACCAAAAAGAAAGAAATGAATGGAACCTGTGAAGGTTTAGCCACACCATCTTCCACCCATGCATGTTACTGTATGATAATCTCCCCGTGCGGAGTCGTTTCACACTCTCCCATGCAGGCACAAAATTCTTAACAGGTCGCCTCACACCCGCGTCTTCTCGGCTTGTAACCAGTTGATTTTAATGTGCCTCCCACATCCAGCCAGGCGAGCATGTAAAAGACTAATTGACAAATGCTTTAAATCATTTCTAATTAGCACAAGTGCAATAATAATTGGCCGGGTAATGGGAGTGCTAATTAGCGGTAGCAGTGTGTGTGGGAGTTGTGTGTGGTTGAGTGAGCCCGGCAGGGGTGCAGATGGAACAGGGCCACTCGAGAAGAGGGGGCTCTTGTAGGGCCAAGGGGCCAGACAGAGAGGCCCTTTGTTCCCATGGCTGTCTTGCGGGTGGCCCCCCAGCTCCGCCTGGGAGGAGAAGGACCAGGGGGTTTTTGTCTCGCTGCTGCTAATTGAATCTGTAACCAGCCTCTGGATGCGGCTGGGCTGTGTTTTGGAGGAGCGTTGTCGACTGACTGGTCTTGCCATTTAAAAAAAAATAATCACCTGCTGGAGAACATACGAGAAAAAGCTCTCACTGTGGCCACAGGAAACTGTAGTCTGTCTGTTGTCACTACTTTCTCTGCTGAAAGAGGAAATCCCATAGTGGACAGTGGATTTGGAGGCTTACTTAGATACTGTACATTATGGAAACCCAAACTACTCATTCCTTCATTGCTTTGTGTTGACATTTGATACCATGAAGACGAATCCTAACTAGCTTGTGTAACTTGAAATTGGTCTTATCTGCCATTGATTCAGCTCAGGGTTTGACCATTTGGGACTATTCCAATGGTTCTATTGTACTGGGCAAACATAATGCATCTCATTTAATACCATTGAGTCTTGTAGAAATGCATATTTCCATTTTTAGAATATCTGTCTCGAAGGGCCACTTTTGGAATATGTGTTTGACCCAGGTGTGAAACTGATTGTGATTGACATGTCTGTACTCTGTTACATACTCCCATCATTGATCACATGCAGTCTAACGGTTGGCTCTAATTGCTGTCTAGTCATATGCTACATAGTGGATTGGAGACTAATTCCCTGCTAATAAGCACTTCATTAAGGTATTTTACCACCTTGTCCCGGTTGCCAAATTATCCTGGAAATTAGCAGCTAACTGCTATTGTCAGAGCTGGCTGAAGGACTGGACCAAGGTGCAGCATGGTAAACGTACATTTTCTTTTTAAAAGACGCCGACAAAACAAAGAACAAAACCAAACCGTGACGCTTTGGGCTATGTGCCCTGAACAAAGTCAAAGTTAACTTCCCACAAAACAGGTGGGGGAAAAGGGTACCTAAGTATGGTTCTCAATCAGAGACAACAATAGACAGCTGTCCCTGATTGAGAACCATACCAGGCCAAGACATAGAAATACAAAACATAGAAAAAAGGACATAGAATGCCCACCCTAGTCACACCCTGGCCTAATCAAAATAGAGAATAAAAAGCCTTTCTATGGCCAGGGTGTGACAGCTATGAGTATTTCAGTACTGATTTACTTTACGGTTTTGTTTCAGATGGTATTAACATAGACTTTAACGGTGGCTACCTGGTACCAAATTATATTTAGCTATATTTTTCAAAGAATCCCAGATTAAAAATATTACTAAGTAGTAATGATGTCATTATTCTAATTATATCTGTTCTATGTGCTCATACTATTGATAGCATGTTATTGTACCTTTCAGTGGTCCACAAAGATGGAATACAGTATAATAGCACTCCAGTTTTTGCTACCTAAAACATTGACATTTCCCCGCTGTCTATGCTCTTCATTCAGTTGCTAATGTTGCATATCGCATCTTGTACTAATTGGCTAATTGCAAATCCTTAAAGAGAAACTTCACCGATAAACACTATTTGTGATGTTTTTCCAGTCTTCCTACATACGTATGAGTGATGAGCGGTGTTTCAGACATAATTATGAACCATAGCAATATTTTTTAATTTTTGCACTGGGAGAGTTCAGCCAATGACATCATTAATTGAGCATGCTGTCTGATCTTAAATGAAGTTTGTCATGTTTTGTAGCAATTAATGTGGCCTTTGTGTTTCGCCGATTGCACGATCACGCTAGTAGCGAGTAGATATTGTTGTCCTTGTTCATTAGAGCCATTGTGTCACGATCGTTAGTATAGACGGACCAAGAGTAGAGTTCCACATAATTTATTTGACAGTGAAACTTAGAAAAAACAAAAGAATTAAACGAAACGTGACTAACAATGCAGTGCTAACAGGCAACTAAACAAACAATATCCCATAACCCACAGGTGGAAAAAATGCTACTTAAGTATGATCCCCAATTAGAGACAACGATTACTAGCTGTCTCTAATTGGGAATCATACAAATCACCAACATAGAAAATAAACCTAGAACCCCACATAGAAAATATAAACTATAACAACCCCTAGTCACGCCCTGACCTACTTTACCATAGAAAATAAATGCTCTCTATGGTCAGGACGTGACACATTGGACTATCTTCCACGACATTGCAGGATATCTCGGGTTTTTGAGCTACTTCTAAATTGAACCGCGGCCGCCATAGCATTTCTCTTAAAAAATATACATACAGTACCAGTCAAAAGTTTGGATGCACACACTCATTCCAGGGTGTTTCTTTATTTTTAAAATGTTCTACATTGTAGAATAATAGTGAAGACATCAAAACTATGAAATAACACATGTGGAATCATGTAGTAATCAAAAAGGTGTTGAACAAATCAAAATGTATTTTATATTTGAGATTCTTCAAAGTAGCCACCCTTTGCTTGATGAGCAGCTTTACACACTCTTGGCATTCTCTCAACCAGCTTCACCTGGAATGCTTTTCCAACAGTCTTGAAGAAGATCCCACATATGCTGAGCACTTGTTAGCTTTTCCTTCACTCTGCGGACCAACTCATCCCAAACCATCTCAATTGGGTTGAGGTCGGGTGATTGTGGAGGCCAGGTCATCTGATGCAGCACTCCATCACTGGAGGTGTGTTTGGGGTTATTGTCTTGTTGAAAAACAATTGAGAGTCTCACTAAGTGCAAACCAGATGGGATGGCGTATCGCTGGAACCTCCCAGATCAACTGGCGGTGGCACCCTAGACCAGCGAGATCAGGAGGGCAAATGACAAACAAGTAATTTGTTTTGCTGTCAGTAACTAGCTAGCAATGTAAGCTCTCTTTTCACACGAGGCAGTGTTGTTCAGTACAGTATAGTTTGGTGATTGATTCGGCCATAGCGGCGCTTACTAGCCAAGCTAGCCAACATTAGCTAGCTTAAGTGCATCTTATTAGGAGCAAAACTGGAGAAATGTTTTGATGATGATGAAGAAGAGTGAAGGAATGACTTTGGCTTTATAACTCATATTAGTTTTTGAGTAACTATATGTAGTTAGCTTGCTGACATGTGACTGTGAGATATTCTGCATTGTGATGCTACAGTAGGAATACAGACAGTACACAACGATTGCTCTTGAAAGTCTTATAGCGTTTTTGTAATTATTTTACAGACAATACTGTTTGGTGGCCTACAGATTCTTTTTTGAGTTTGTTCTACATGGGGAGAAGCTAGGCACTGAATCTCCTTGCCTCCCTCCGTGTGTTGTTGGGGCCATTTGAGCATTTTATCCCTCACACCCCATAGACAGCATGTTGGCTACAAATAAGTTGATGACTCGAGAAGATGTGAAGGGTCCATAACAACAATCTCCCCTTTTATAAAAGTGATTGCGAACACCTCACTGCACCCACATCATATGCAAGTATTGCCTTTGTAGAACTGCAGTATTTATTATAGGCCTAGTAGTATATTTTTCTTCTACTGTATATATGTGATACATTGCCATAACTGTTCCTGCATACTACTGTGTAAACACACCTGGGTCTCCAGAGCAAATAAACTTTGTTTTAATAGTCTGTCTACTTATTTGCTACATTGACAGACTAATCTACTGTTTTATTGAAGCATGTTTACTTGCCAAATTGAAATGATACACCAACTCCCTGCATAATTTGTTTTAGCAGTAAGATTGTAGCTAGTTACTTCTAAATACATTTCATGAATATCACAATGAATTGATCCAGAAGTTGAAGTCAACACTTTATTGGTTTCTGATGCAGCTGGGATCATTAGTCACTTGTCAGTTCACTTGTGAAAAATATTATATAAAACATTTGATAAAAAACACCATTATATACATACACTGAGTACACCAAACATTAGGGACACCCTCCTAATATTGAGTTATATCCCCGTCTTTTGCCCTCAAAACAGCCTCAATTCATTGGGTCATGGACTCTACAAGGTGTCGAAAGGGTTCCACAGGGATGCTGGCCCATGTTGACTCATTGTAGTTCTTGACACAAACCGATGTGCCTGGCACCTACTACCATACCCCGTTCAAAGGCACTTAAATATTTTGTCTTTCCCATTCAGCCTCTGAATGGCACACATACACAATCCATCTCTCAATTGTCTCAAGGCTTAACAATCCATCTTTAACCTTTGACCTGTGAACCTCCCCTTCATCTACACTGATTGAAGTGAATTTACCTGATCAGTTTATGTTATGGAAAGAGCAGATCTTCTTAATGTTTTGTATTCTCGCTGTATGTACAACAGCTAGCAAGATCTAGACCACAATGCAGTTGTGAGCATACTAGGCATTCTATATTATACTACAACATCATAACCTAATTTGGATCTTGTGTTTGCTGAATGTTACAGGCAGGGTCCTGAATGTTCTTCAGCTGGTGAACCTCGTCTTGTGTTGGGCAATGGCAGCTGGTCTGGCAGAACTTCATGAGCTCCATGACCTTGGACTCATAGACTATACACTTTGGCTTTTGCCAGCCCTGTGCAGTCTCTTCCGAGTCAGATGTTGAGCTTGAGCTTGTTCCTGGCTGAAAGCTTTCATCCGGTAGGTTTACAGGATCTGTGTGTATCCTGTATTACTGAAGCTGGTGTCAAGGTCATCATCATCAGAAGCAGGATTAGTCTGTAGGATACACACTAGTCAAGTGATTAGTAAACATTTTACTACTTTGTCCCCATCAATACACACTCAAACAAGGTACTATATCCACCCATCCCCCTTGTGTCAATAGATCATGCATACTAACCTTCACACACAATACCCACAACAACAGACAGTCAGTCACCCACACCATCCCCTCCTTACTAATAACTCTGCTTTTCTTCAATTTAGACTTCAAGCTTTGCATAAACAATCAACTAAGCCTCCATAATACATAGAAAACCACAGTAGAAGTTATAACCTACTTATAAACACACCAACTATGACAACAAGACACGGACCATGTTAATGCCTAGCTCCAGTATATTTATTTTCTCATCATGGAGTCATTGAAATATTTAGAAAATGGGACTTACACTAGTTCCTGGTGCTGAGTTTGATGTCGATGCTGCTGCAGATGTTGATGGGATTGGACTCTGTAAATTGAACGTAAGCCAGTCAAGTTAGCCTCTGCGGCAATTAGTTAGCTAGCTAACGGTTGGATAAGGTCCTGTAGGCTTAAGCTAATGTACCTAACGTAGCTAACGTTAGCTTGCAAAGGTACAAACCACATTGGCAGATACCTGCTAACTAATTACATTGATTTGCTTCGGAATGTCTAGCTAGCGTATTATAAAAGCCAGCTATATTTTTGTTTAGATAAACAAATATAGTTCACTAGGTAGTTAGCTAGCTAAGTTAGCTACGTTACCGCTGCTCGACTTCTTAGTAAGGTAAACAGTGAAATGTTACCACAGCAGCCTATACTTGCTTGTAATTTGCACATCCAGGAACTGAGCACCCTACCATGACTAAACTGTATAGTTGTTCTTGACACAAAAATACAAAATTAATTGTTATTCGCAAGCTGATGTACTATGAAAGCGTGGCTGGTCCAGTGAGTAACGTTAGCTACCCATTCTCAACTGGATCCACCTATCGTCCTAAAATCGCTATGAATTCTGGATATTGTGGTTCGCTTACAACCAGGAACTGTAGATGGCCAATTTCTACAGGGGAGATGCAGAAACGCTCGTATTGTCGTGTAGTGAGGAAATTCTCTATGTTAATCACATATTAATGGACATATATACTGAAAGAGCAGCGGTGGAATTTCCCTTAAAAGAATGCTAGTAATCTAAGAGCTTTTACCCAGTCTCTCTCTCTCTCCCTCTCTATCTCTCTCTCTTACTCTCTCTGTCTCTCTCTGTCTCACACACTCTCTCTCTCTGTCGCACTCACTCTCTCTCTTTCTTTCTCTCTCTCTGTCTCACTCACTCTCTTTCTGTCACACTCTCTTTCTCTCTCTCTGTCTCACTCACTCTCTCTCTCCCTCTCCATCTCAATCACTCTCTCTCTGTCTCCCTCTCTGTCTCTGTCTCTCTCTCTCTCTCTCTCTCTCTTGCTCTCTCTCTGTCTCACTCACTCTCTCTTGCTCTCTCTCTCTCACAATATCTCTCGGTTTCTCTCAGTTTCTCTCTCACTCTGTTTATCTCTCTCTTTGTCTCTCTCTCTCCCTCCCTCCTTCACTCCTCCCTCATCAATCACCACAGATACTTGGCATGTCATTCAATTAGTCCCCCCCCCCAAAAAAAATATCTAATCAAATCAAATCAAATTTTATTTGTCACATACACATGGTTAGCAGATGTTAATGCGAGTGTAGCGAAATGCTTGTGCTTCTAGTTCCGACAATGCAGTAATAACAAGTAATCTAACTAACAATTCCAAAACTACTGTCTTGCACACAGTGTAAGGGGATAAAGAATATGTACATAAGGATATATGAATGAGTGATGGTACAGAGCAGCATAGGCAAGATACAGTAGATGGTATCGAGTACAGTATGTACAAATGAGATGAGTATGTAAACAAAGTGGCATAGTTTAAAGTGGCTAGTGATACATGTATTACATAAGGATACAGTCGATGATATAGAGTACAGTATATACGTATGCATATGAGATGAATAATGTAGGGTAAGTAACATTATATAAGGTAGCATTGTTTAAAGTGGCTAGTGATATATTTACATCATTTCCCATCAATTCCCATTATTAAAGTGGCTGGAACTGAGTCAGTGTCAGTGTGTTGGCAGCAGCCACTCAGTGTTAGTGGTGGCTGTTTAACAGTCTGATGGCCTTGAGATAGAAGCTGTTTTTCAGTCTCTCGGTAGCAGCTTTGATGCACCTGTACTGACCTCGCCTTCTGGATGATAGCGGGGTGAACAGGCAGTGGCTCGGGTGGTTGATGCCCTTGATGATCTTTATGGCCTTCCTGTGACATCGGGTGGTGTAGGTGTCCTGGAGGGCAGGTAGTTTGCCCCCGGTGATGCGTTGCGCAGACCTCACTACCCTCTGGAGAGCCTTACGGTTGAGGGCGGTGCAGTTGCCATACCAGGCGGTGATACAGCCCGCCAGGATGCTCTCGATTGTGCATCTGTATTATGTCATTATTTTACTTCAGCTCCCAATTTGATCTATTCCTGAGAGATATTGAGATATTTTAGTTCCACCACTATATGCTGTAGTCACAGCTAATAGCCCATCTCTCTCTGAGCTGACTGACCCATAATGGTTGGCATTGATTTTCAGACAAACTCTTGAGAACAGACGTAACTTAAATCACAATCAGAAATACACTGTCTATTAAATTCAAGTTACATACTAGTGTCACAATGAGAACTTGTACATTCACTTAACAAACAGTATGTTTAAGAGATTGTATAATCCTTGAAACCATGGTGGACAAATTACAAGTTATATTTATCTCTTCTGCTGAATGTAATGTATTGGTGCTTGGACTATCTGTGATCATTGGTTTTTAATCGGAGGTGATGTCATGATGTCTGTCTCTGCCGATCGATGAGCTTGACAAGGCATCTGTCTGTCTGCGTGGTGGCCAGGCAAATAACAGAGAGAGATGGGAGAATTGTAATGTCGCGGCCCTGTCTGTAAAATATACCAACATATATAAAGATACGGTTTGGTCCCGTGGCCTTTCACTGACATTTAGAGCGCCTGGGCAAGGACATGGCCTTTTCTATTTCTCCCCCGTTTCTCTGGGATAATCAGGTGGTTTGAAAGGAAGACCGATAAGGGCTTTGTTTGCGTTGACAATGTCCTGATGATATGGCCTGGGAAGATCACAGGCAAGACTCCTCTCTTTCTAAAGGAGGGAGCCACCGGAGAGAACTCATTACTTTAGTGCATCTGGGTTAATTAGCTCAGTCCCTCCTCAAAATTGAATGGAAGAATCACACCAGGATTTCTCCAAGAGGGATATTTAGACCTATGGCCAAGTAGAAAATGTCGCAGAATTTCCTTAAGCCCCCAGAAATGTTTTGAAAGCAAGTACCAGTCGGAATCATTTGAAATAAACCTGCGACAAAATATTGATAGTTACATTTTCATCTGTAAAATGTCAATAGGGTTTAATAAAAAATGTACTGCAACTTGACCACATTTGGAATTAAGATATTGATTGTGATGTAAACGTACCTGGCCTAACATCATTCTGTCTCCTGTTCTCAGCACAATCTCTCTCATTTCGCTCACATTGATTTTCCCCCTTCTCTCCGTTTGGGTTTTCATGACAGTCTTTTGATCCTATTCTGTTTCAAAATCTGGAGCTTCAACCATGTTCTCTCCCTCACCTCCATGTTACACTATAGATTACATTTATGTCAAGTTGTCTCTCTAAGTGCAGTAAGAAAATATAAAAGCTTTTTTTTTAAAATGCTCTCTGTGTTACTTCTAAGTGTGGAACTACGGTCCTACCACACTTAATAGCCTTTCAACCTGGTGTTTCTGCCACTCTTTGAATGTTGTTGTGTGGGGAAGTCTGTCAGCAGATGAAGTACATGGTGATGTGGTACTGAGGGCTTCAGCTCTGGTTCTGCACTAGGAGATCTGAAGGATATATCCTGAACAAAAAAAACAAAGTGTTTGGGGACACTTAGAAATGTCCTTGTTTTTGAAAGAAAATCACATTTTTTGTCCATTAAAATAACATCAAACTGATCAGAAGTACAGCGTAGACATGGTTAATGTTGTAAATGACTATTGTAGCTGGAAATGGCTGATTTTGAATGGAATATCTACATAGGCTAACAGAGGCCCATTGTCAGCAACCATCACTCCTGTGTTCCAATGGCACGTTGTGTTAGCTAATCCAAGTTTATCATTTTAAAAGTCTAATTGATCATTAGAAAACACTTTTGCAATTATGTTAGCACAGCTGAAAACTGTTGTTCTGATTAAAGAAACAATAAAACTGGCCTTCTTTAGACTAGTTGAGTATCTGGAATATCATTTGTTTTTCAACAGGACAATGACCCTCCAAACCTCCAGGCTGTGTAAGGGCTATTTGACCAAGAAGTAGAATGATGGAGTGCTGCATCAGATGACCTGGCCTCCACAATCACCCAACCTCAACCCAATTGAGATGGTTTGGGATGAGTTGGACCGCAGAGTGAAGGGAAAGCATCCAACAAGTGCTCAGCATATGTGGGAACTCCTTCAAGACTGTTGGAAAAGCATTCCAGGTGAAGCTGGTTGAGAGAATGCCAAGAGTGTGCAAAGCTGTCATCAAGCAAAGGGTGGCTACTTTGAAGAATCTCAAATATATAATATATTTATATATATATATATTTTAAATGGTTACTTCATGATTCCACATGCGTTATTTCATAGTTTTGATGTCTTCACGAATATTATACAATGTATAAAATAGTAAAAATAAAGAAAAACCCTTGAATGAGTAGGTGTGTTCACACTTTTGACTGGTACTGTAAGTATTCAGTCCCTTTGCTATGAGACTCAAAATTTATTTCAGGTGAATCCTGTTTCCATTGATCATCCTTGAGATGTTTCTACAATTTGATTGGAGTCCACCTGTGGTAAATTCAATTGATTGGACATGATTCGGAAAGGCACACTCCTGTCTATATAAGGTCCCACAGTTGACAGGGCATGTCAAAGCAAAAACCAAACCATGAGGTCGAAGGAATTGTCTGTAGAGCTTCAAGACAGGATTGTGTTGAAGCACAGACCTGGGGAAGGTTACCAAAAAATGTCTGCAGCATTGAAGGTCTCCAAGAACACAGTGGTCTCCATCATTCTTAAATGGAAGAAGTTTGGAACCACCAAGACTCTTTCTAGAGATGGCCACCCGGCAAAACTGAGCAATTGGGGGAGAAGGGCCTTGGTCAGGGAGGTGACCAAGAACCGATGGTCACTCAGACAGAGCTCTAGAGTTCCTCTGTGGAGATGGGAGAACCTTCCAGAAGGACAACCATCTCTGCAGCACTCCAACAATCAGGCATTTATGGTAGAGTGACCAGACAGAAGCCACTCCTCAGTAAAAGGCACATAACAGCCCGTTTGGAGTTTGCCAAATGGCACCAAAGGTCTCTCAGACTATGAGAAACAAGATTCTCTGGTCTGATGAAACCAAGATTATCTTTGGCCTGAATTTCAAGCGTCACGTCTGGAGGAAACCTGGCACCATCCCTACGGTGAAGCATGGTGGTGGCAGCATCATGCTGTGGGGATGTTTTAAGGGGCAGGGACTGGGAGACTAGTCAGGATTGAGGGAAAGATGAACGGAGGAAAGTACAGAGAGATCCTTGATATTTATTAACTGTGGTATGTATACAAGATGGCGACGACAGAGATGGTCGCCTCGCTTCAAGTCCTTAGGAAACTATACAGCATTTTTTTAAATGTAATATTTCTTGCATAGTTAGCCCATAAAATCTAAAGTGTTATTACATACGGCCGGGAAGAACTATTGGATATAAGAGCGACATCAACTTACCAGCCTTACGACCAGGAATACAACTTTCCCGAAGCGGATCCTTTGTTCGGACCTCCACCCTGAACATTGGATCTAATCCCAGAGGCCGAACCAAAACCACTTTGTCGCCACAGGAGAGGCAGACGGAGCGGCCTCTTGGTCAGACTTAGAAGGCGAGCACACCATCCACCACTTCCGAGCATATTACTCACCAATGTCCAGTCTCTAGACAACAAGGTGGACGAAAATAGGGCACGAGTTGCCTTCCAGAGAGACATCAGAGATTGTAACATTCTCTGTTTCACGGAAACATGGCTCAGAGTGTTTCAGAGTCGGTACAGCCACCCGGTTTCTTCATGCGTCACACCGACAGAAACAATTATCTCTCTGGTAGGAAGAAGGGCAGGTTGTATTCCTCATGATTAACGACTCATTGTGTAATCATAACAACATATAGGAAGTCCTTGTGTTCACCTGACCTAGAATTCCTTACAATCAAATGCCGACCGCATTATCTCCCAAGAGAATTCTCTTCGATTATAGTCACAGCCATGTATATCCCCCGTCCCAAGCAGATACCGCAACGGCCCTGAATGAACTTCACTGGACTCTATGTAAACTGGAAACCATATATCCTGAGGCTGCATTTATTGTAGCTGGGGATTTTAAGAAAGACCATTTGAGAACAAGGCTATCTAAAATCTACCAGCACATTGATTGTAGTACCCGCTCGAGCAAAACACTGGACCACTGCTACTCTAACTTCCGTGATGCATACAAGGCCATCCCCCGCACTCCCTTCGGCAAATCTGACCATGACTCCATCTTGTTGCTCCCCTCCTGTAGGCAGAAACTAAAACAGGAAGCGCCCGTGTTTAGGTCTATCCAACGTTGGTCTGACCAATCGGACTCCACGCTTCAAGATTGCTTTGATCACACATACTGGGATATGTTCTGGGTAGCCTCAGACAATAACTAACATCAACATAAACGCTGACTCGTTGAGTGAGTTTATTAGGAAGGGCATTGGAAATGTTGTACCCACTGTGACTATTAAAACCTTCCCTAACCAGAAACCGTGGATTTGATGGCAGCATTTGCGCAAAACTGAAAGCACATACCACCACATTTAATCATGGCAAGGCGAATGGAAACATGACCAAATACAAACAGTGTAGTTATTCCCTCCTTAAGGCAATCAAACCAGCAAAGCGTCAGCATAGAGACAAAGTGGAGTCGCAATTCAACGGTTCAAACACGAGACGCATGTGGCAGGTTCTACAGACAATCACGGATTACAAAAAGAAAACCAGCCCCGTTGCGGACGTCAACGTCTTGCTCCCAGACAAATTAAACAACTTTTTTTGTGCACTTTGAGGACAATACAGTGCCACTGACATGGCCTGGTACCAAAGACTGTGGGCTCTCCTCCGTGGCTGACATGAGTAAACCATTTAAACGTGTTACCCCTTGCAAGGCTTCCGGCCCAGACGGCATCCGTATCCGTGTCCTCTGAGCATGCATAGGCCAGCTAGCTGGTGTGTTTGCGGACATAATCAATCAATCCCTATCCCAGTCTGCTGTCCCCACATGCTTCAAGATGAACACCATTGTTCCTGTTCCCAAGAAAGCTAAGGTAACTGAACTAAATGACTAGGACACGGTAGCACTCACTTGTGTCATCATGAAGTGCTTTGAGAGATCATATCACCTCCACCCCACCTGATACCCTAGACCCACTCCAATTTGCTTACCACCGCAATAGGTCCACGGATGATGCAATCGCCATCACACTGCACACTGTACGTCTGGACAAGTGGAATACCTATGTAAGAATGCTGTTCATTGACTACAGCTTAGCATTCGTACCCTCCAAACTCATTACGCTTGAGACCCTGGGTCTTGACCCTGCCCTGTGCAACTGGGTCCTGGACTATCTGAAGGGCTGCCCCCAGGTGGTGAAGGTAGGAAATAACATCTCCACCCCGCTGATCCTCAACACTGGGGCCCCACAAGGGTGCGTTCTCAGCCCTCTCCTGTACTCCCTGTTCACCCATGACAGCGTGGCCATGCACGCCTCCAACTCAATCATCAAGTTTGCAGACGACACTAGGCGACACTGGGGCGGCAGGGTAGCCTAGTGGTTAGAGAGAGTTGGACTAGTAACCGCAAGGTTGCAAGTTGCAAGTTCATATCCCCGAGCTGACAAGGTACAAATCTGTCGTTCTGCCCCTGAACAGGCAGTTAACCCACTAGGCCGTGACTAGGCCGTGACTAGGCCGTGACTAGGCCGTGACTAGGCCGTGACTAGGCCGTGACTAGGCCGTCATTGAAAATAAGAATTTGTTCTTAACTGACTTGCCTAGTTAAATAAAGGTAAAATAAATAAATAAATAGGCTTGATTACCAACAACGACAAGACAGCCTACAGGGAGGAGGTGAGGACCCACCTCTCACTCAACATCAACAAAACAAAGGAGATGATTGTTGACTTCAGGAATCAGCAGAGGGAGCACCCCCCTATCCACATCGATGGGACAGTAGTGGAGAAGGTGTAAAGTTTTAAGTTCCTCGGTGTACACATCACGGACAAACTGAAATGGTCCACCCACACAGACAGCATGGTGAAGAAGGCACAGCAGCGCCTCCTCAACCTCAGGATGCTGAAGAAACCTGGCTTGTCACCTAAAACCCTTACAAACATTTACAGATGCACAATCGAGAGCATCCTGTCAGGCTGTATCACCCCCTGCTAAGGCAACTGTACTGCCCTCAACTGTAAGGCTCTCCAGAGGGTAGTGCGGTCTGCTCAATACATCACCGGGGGAAAACTACCTGCCCTCCAGGACACCTACAGCACCCGATGTCACAGGAAGGCCATAAAGATCATCAAGGACAACATCCACCCGAGCCACTGCCTGTTCACCCCGCTATCATCCAGAAGGTGAGGTCAGTACAGGTGCATCAAAGCTGGGACCGAGAGACTGAAAAACAGCTTCTATCTCAAGGCCATCAGACTGTTAAACAGCCACCACTAACATTGAGTGGCTGCTGCCAATGTACTGACTCAAATCACTGGCCACTTTATTAATAATTGGAATTAATAAAGGTATCACTAGTCACATGATATAATGCCACTTTAATAATGTTTACATATCCCATGTTACTCATCTCATATGTATGTACTGTATTTTATACCATCTATGCTGCGCGGCCATCGCGCATCCATATGTTTATATGTACATATTCTTATTCCATCCCCTTACATTTGTGTGTATGAGGTTGTCGTTGGGATTTTGTTAGATTACTTGTTAGATATTACTGCACGGTCGGAACTAGAAGCATTTCGCTACATCCGCATTAACATCTACTAACCATGTGTATGTGACCAATAAAATGTCATTTGATTTGATGAAAACCTTCAGGACCTCAGACAGGGGCCGAAGGTTCACCTTCCAGCAGGACAACGACCCTAAGCACACAACCAAGACAACGGAGGAGTGGCTTTGGGACAAGTCTCTGAATGTCCTTGAGTGGCCCAGCCAGAGCCCAACTTGAACCCGATCGAACATCTCTGGAGAGACCTGAAAATAGCTGTGTAGTGACGCTCCCCATCCAACCTGACAGATCATGAGAGGATATGCAGAGAAGAATGGGAGAATCTCCCCAAATACAAGTGTGCCAAGCTTTCATTAGGCCCTAATCTATGGATTTCACATGATTGGGAATACAGATATGCATCTGTTGTTCACAGATACCTTAAAAAATAAGGTAGGGGCATGGATCAGAAAACCAGTCAGTACCTGGTGTAACCACCATTTT
Organism: Oncorhynchus clarkii lewisi; assembly: GCF_045791955.1. Taxonomy (NCBI): domain Eukaryota; kingdom Metazoa; phylum Chordata; class Actinopteri; order Salmoniformes; family Salmonidae; genus Oncorhynchus; species Oncorhynchus clarkii. Next base: position 13,625,172 of record NC_092153.1, on the reverse strand, counting down.
GTCTCATGCAGCACGACATCTCCTTCACATAGAGTTGATCAGGCTGTGGCTTTTGGAATGTTGTCTCACTCCTTTTCAATGGCTGTGCGAAGTTGCTCGATATTAGCAGGCACTGGAACACGCTGTCGTACACATCAATCCAGAGCATCCCAAACGTGCTCATGGATGACATGTCTGGTGAGTATGCAGGCAGGCCAGATCTGCAGGTCAGAACTCGAAGAACTGGGACATTTTCACCTTCTAAGGACTGTGTACAGATCCTTGAGACATGTGGCTGTGCATTCAAATTGCCAATGACAAAATGCAATTGTGTTTGTTGTCTGGAGCTTATGCCTGCCCATACCATAAACCCACCGCCACCATGGGGCACTCTGTTCACAACATTGACAAATGTTCAGCAAACCGCTTGCCCACACAACGCCATACACATGGTCTGCAGTTGTGAGGCCAGATGGACGTACCGCCAAATTATCTAAAACGATGCTGGTAGGGAAATAGTAGAGAAATTAACATAGAATTATCTGGCGACACCTCTGGTGGACATTCCTGCAGTCAGCATGCCAATTGCAAGCTCCCTCAAAACTTGAGACAACTGCAGCATTGTGTTGTGGGACAAAATTGCACACTTTAGAATGGCCTTTTATTATCCCCAGCACAAGGTGCACCTGTGTAATGATCATGCTGTTTAATCATCTTCTTGATTATGCCATATATGTCAGGTGGATGGATTATCTTGACAAATTTGTGTACAACATTTGAGAGAAATAAGTTTTATGTGCATATGGAACATTTCTGGGATATTTTATTTCATCTTATTAAACCTGAGACCAACACTGTACATGTTGCATTTATATTTTTGTTCAGTGTAGTTTCTGTTTCTCTCTCTCTCTTCCGTCTTTCTCTCATTTCTCTCTCTCTGTCTTTCTCTCTCTCGCTGTATCTGTCCCTTTATCTTTATCACCCTATCCCCACCTCTTCCCTTCTTCTCTTTATTCTCTCCCATCAGTTGAAGTATAGTATTTGAATGATATCGGCATTGATTGAAACACAGCATTACACACGTAATTATCAATGGTGTTGAACTCTTCCCAATAGTAAGTCCCTAAAGGTGTCGATTGTTGCCACATCCTTCCTGAATAAATAGCAAGTCAAAAAGTGGGAGTCAGAAATAGGACTGTAAAAGATAAACCATTGTGCATTGTGATCATATTTCCATCACACTGTACTGTAGACCATATGCAATGTGTGGGATGGGATAGAGCCTAGACAACAGAGACAGCAGCAGCAGAAGCAGGTTCATCTGTGTGGTGTGTTGTCTTTGTTCAGAGGCTAAGTCATAAAAACTTCCTCCCAGAGTAATGTAGGTGGCTACACAACCATCTAGCCTGGAGGGGAAAACAAGACTAATCTTTTCCTCATTCTGGCCTTTCTGTTCAGACTGTCACTCAGTGTCTCAGCCAGTGGGGGAATTCGTCAAAGGGTGAACAACAGAGTGTGATCTGAGTAGCAGCAGTGTGTTAGTGTTTGAACTGAAGCTCAGCTCGCTGTAATCTGTCTTTTTACTCCGGATGAATATGCTCCTACGATGGGATCAGTCATCTGGTAATCTGTAATCTCCTCGGTTGGGGGAATGTAGGACTCACTTTAGGAGGGTTTACTTTAGAGGAAACCCCAACATATTCCCTCCCTCCTAGATATGAAAAGAAAAAAATAAGATTATCAACATGAGAAATACTCCAGTAGAAATGTGAAGTTTTCAATCTCTTATATTCTTCCTAATTCTGCACATACGTGATATTTGAATGCTTCTGAGTACATATTTAAATGACGGTATATTCAGTTGTTAATAGGCCGTTAGAGATCAAAATTTGCCACATTTTAGGGATAATGCCATTGATTTCCAAAAGGAACAGCGGCAAAATGCTATGGTATTTCATTTCCTGTCTTGAGAAATTAGAAGTGGAGCACCATTTGGGTATGTGTTTCTCTGCCTTTGATGCATTACATTCCAAAAAGCAAAGAAAAGCGATATGTTGACCCCGATCTACAACATATTAAAATGAGTGAGGATGTCACTTAAAGTAGTGGGCCCAGTAATTGTAGCTCCAAATTTGTATCATATTTCCGTTCTCGGTTGCTTTTAAAGGCTCCATCACACCGATGTATAATGCATTTTGAAATATAGCCATTTCGTCTAGGAATCCCCCAATGTATTGGCAACACACATAATGATTCACTTTAAAGGGCTTGGTCGGACTTCTAACCTATGTAAATAGTACACTCTGAGATGACTCTAATACCTGATAAGAGGGGGAAATTGCCATCACATTACAACCCTCCATCAGAGACAGAGAGAGAGGGGAACTGGAGCTGGACCCGCATATTAGAACCGCTTTGGATGATTACCAGGCCTCTGATTGGTCAGAGGAGTCCGGAGGAGGCGGGGTCAGGAAGAGGGGTGGGGGAGGGAGTGGTTCTGTTAGAACTGCTGATGATGGCTGTGTAACTGTAACGTTCTCTGTCCCAGCTCGCTAATATCTGTTCAACTCACTCACTCCTTTTTAGACATGTGGCGCAGGTTTGAAAGTGTGTTGCTAGATCCAGATAGATGGGTTACAGACATTCACATGAGCTGGACATAATATATCAAGCAACACATGTTATTCTTATTTTACCTCTTATGTTTTTTTTACACCTAGCAAATGTCTTATTCATTTCAATTCGAATACTTGATTTTTCTTGGTCTTTTCCACGTATTATCAAGTGATTAGAACATTTCACATCAATAGATTGCCCCTGGATTCTTGTCTTGTTCATATCAGATCTTTGTGTCAGTGTTCCTGAGTATTTTTAAAAGATTTGGTTATTGTAATAAGCTGATAGTATCAATGACATGGAACCACGTCTCTAGAACTTCTATTACATCACAACTCGATCCTTCAGAATATTATCCTGAATATTACTATCCTTTAAACCTCTACCATTTTATGTTTGTTTTTTATATGTAGATAATATACTATATATATTTGGCACTTCTGCATACCGCTTTCTCTATTTATTGTGTAAGGATTTTGTGTTTTATTCTCACATAGAATCTATTTGTCATGCTTGCTCAAGAAATGACTAAAAAAGCAAGGGATTGCCAGTTGTGATATTGTGCTCTATTCTTCATACGACTGTGAAAATTGGCAAACATTCATATCCCTGTGAATTCACTGTTTACATTATATTTACAAACAATATTTGTTTAGTGCTTATTATTTTCATTTCTGAAAATATGACACTTTTTTTGCTGGCTCATTTATTTTAAATAGCAGACTGTTATGATAGCAGAAACCCATTAATGTCACAAGGCTTTTTATCTTCAAATGAGCCATTTAAATGTCATTAAATAGACACACACTAACTGTTAGAATCCATTTCTCCATTGTTACTTCTTTAGAAAAAGAATTACTAGCATTTTTGCTGTCAGAAAAAATAGCAAATATCCCATTTAAATGATTGTTAGGACACACAAATGCTGGATGGTCTTTTCATGCAATTCAGTTTTATGTATCCAGTGTAAACAGGCCAGATGATAATTAGGCTCCAGTCTGTTTAGCTGAATATCAAAATATCAGCCATTTATACCCTCTATTGACTAGAATTTCTTTTTTATATTGAAAGTCACTTCATGATTTGAAAATTATAAATGATAGCTCAACATTGTTTGCTGGTTTGTGCTATTAACTATTACATGAATGAATTGATTAACCATTACAAATCATAATTATTTATTGAAGGTGATTGATTGGGTATTGAAAAATTGATGCTCTACATTTACGGTATCCATGTCTCTTTGGTTATGGTTGCCGAGGCAAGGAGAAAAGCTAAAGGGAGAAATAGCATTGAAAGGAAAGCCATTATGTCAGAGTAGAGCAGAGACAGAGAGAGAGGAGAGAGTGTCTGGGAGCTGAGCTAGGCATTAAAGTGGAAGCCTCTCTCTCTCTCCTCTTCAGTGTCAGTGACTTGGCTAGATGAGCAAGGAGCAGCACTTACAGTATAACGCCGGTAATTTTGGAATTTTTCATTGCTGGGTTTGTCTCTCCTGAAATGACAACGCTACTGTCATTGTGTAATTGTGTTGTTTCCTACTCTGTGATTGAGATGAAATAGAGGCAGCCTTTCTCTCTTCTCTCTCTCTCTCTCTCTCTCTCTCTCTCTCTCCTATTTCTTTCTCTCTCTCCTCTCTCTCCTCTCTCACCATCTTCTCTCTATCTCTCTCTCCTCTCTGTCTCACTTTCTCTCGCTCCTCTCTCTGTATCTCTCTGTCTCTGTTGCTCTCTCTCTCCTCTCTCTCCTCTGAATTAAATTTCAATTTTCTATTTAAGGGCTTTATTGGCATGTTTACATTGCCAAAGCAAGTGAAATAGATAATAAACAAAAGTGAAATAAACAATAAATGTTTTAAACTCTCTCTCCTCTCCTCTCTGTCTCTCTCTCCTCTCTGTCTCTCTCCTCTCTGTCTGTCTCTCTCTCTCTCTCTCTCTCTCTCTCTCTCTCTCTCTCTCCCTCCTCTCTGTCTCTCTCTCCTCTCTGACTCTCTCCTCTCTGACTCTCTCCTCTCTGTCTCTCTCTCTCTCTCTCTCTCTCTCTCTCTCTCTCTCTCTCTCTCCTCTCTGTCTCTCTCTCCTCTCTGTCTCTCTCTCCTCTCTGTCTCTCTCTCCTCTCTGACTCTCTCCTCTCTGTCTCTCTCTCCTCTCTGTCTCTCTCCTCTCTGTGTCTCTCTCCTCTCTGTCTCTCTCCTCTCTCTCTCTCTCCTCTCTGTCTCTCTCCTCTCTGTCTCTCTCTCCTCTCTGACTCTCTCTCCTCTCTCTCTCTCCTCTCTCTCTCTCTCCTCTCTCTACTCTCTGTCTCTCTCTTCTCTCTCCTCTCTGTCTCTCTCTTCTCTGTCTCTCTCTCTCTCTCCTCTCTCTCTCTCCTCTCTGTCTCTCTCTCCTCTCTGTCTCTCTCCTCTCTGTCTCTCTCTCCTCTCTGTCTCTCTCTCCTCTCTGTCTCTCTCCTCTCTGTCTCTCTCATCTCCTCTCTCCTCCCTCTCATCTCTCACTACAGTATCTTAGAGGTAATTGCAGCTGCTTCTGCACTGCTCGTTATTTCGTCTTTCCTTTCATAAGGAAGGAGTGGTTGAAAGAACAGCTGACAGAACACATGCTTGTTAATATACTAGAGAGCTGTATCAGTCCCTTGACCAGGGTGATAATAGTGCACCAATACGTTGTTTTTGTTATAATATTATAGAATAATTACATATGATGATAAAACAGAGTAATACACATGGTAATATTCATTGAATGATAATTGATGATTCATTGATAAATATAAAAAAATGCTTCTATGCATAATTTATCTACAATAAATGCTCAGTTTTTTCCTGGAAACACACAGATGCTGACATACATGAAACAATGGCACCAAACTATTACGGCCCTGGCTCAAGGTTTTTACCAGGCTAAAACAAATAGCTTTCCTTTGTACCATGGAGACCACGGGGCCTGAGGTCTTGGTTTCTCTGGTAACCAAAGTCTTTCTCTATTGGTTTAGGTACTCAACTCCCTGCTAGAGACAAAATGAGGTCTCTATTGGTTAGGTACTCAACTCCCTGCTAGAGACAAAATTAGGTCTCTATTGGTTTAGGTACTCAACTCCCTGTTAGAGACAAAATTAGGTCTCTATTGGTTTAGATATTGAACTCCCTACTAGAGACAAAATTAGGTTTCTATTGGTTTAGATATTGAACTCCCTACTAGAAACAAAAATAGGTATCTATTTGTTTAGATATTTAACTCCCTGCTAGAGACAGGGTCCTGCGCTAGTCATTTCTTACCAGAAAATTTCTTATCGGAAAATCACATTCAGTCTCCCAACCCCTCAGAGTTGAGGAGAGTAGAGAAGGGTAGGGGGAGGAGTTAAAGGGGAGAAAAGAAGAGTAAGGTGGGGAGTTAGAGGGGAGGAGAGAAAAGTAGGGGGAGGAGTTAGAGGGGAGGAGAGAAGAGTTGGGGGAGGTGTTAGAGGGGAGGAGAGAAGAGTTGGGGGAGGAGTTAGAGGGGAGGAGAGGGAAGTAGGGCGAGGAGTAGAGGAGAGGAGAGGAGAGAAGAGTAGGGGGAGGAGTTAGAGGGGAGGAGAGAAGAGTAGGGGGAGGAGTTCGAGGGGAGGAGAGAAAAGAAGGGGGAGGAGTTAAAGGGGAGGAGATGGAAGTAGGGCGAGGAGTAGAGGAGAGGGGAGAGGAGTAGGAGGAGGAGTTAGGGGGGAGGAGTTAGAGGGGAGGAGAGGGAAGTAGGGCGAGGAGTAGAGGAGAGGAGAGAAGAGTAGGGGGAGGAGTAGAGCGGAGGAGAGTAGAGTAGGGGGAGGAGAGTAAAGTAGCGGGATGAGGACAGGAGAGGAGTGGGAGGAGTTAGAGGGGAGGAGTTGGGAGTAGAGGGGAGGAGAGAAGAGTAGGGAGAGGAGTAGAGGGGAGGAGAGTAGAGTAGCGGGATGAGGAGAGGAGAGGAGTGGGAGGAGTTAGAGGGGAGGAGAGGGGAGTAGGGGGAGGAGTAGAGGGGAGGAGAGAAGAGTAGGGGGATGAGGAGAGGGGAAGAGAGTAGAGTAGCGGGATGAGGAGAGGAGAGGAGTGGGAGGAGTTAGAGGGGAGAAGAGTAGGGGGAGGAGTAGAGGGGAGGAGAGAAGAGTAGGGAGAGGAGTAGGGGGAGGAGTAGAGGGTAAGAGTAGAGGGGAGGAGAGAGGAGTTAGAGCGGAGAAGAGTAGGGGAGGAGTTAGAGGTGAAGGGAGGAGAGAAGAGTAAGGGGAGGTGTAGAGGAGGAGAGTAGAGTAGGGGAAGGAGTTAGAGGGGAGGAGTTAAGTGTAGGATGAGGAGAGTAGAGTAGAGAAGAGTAGCGGGATGAGTAGAGTAGAGTAGAGAAGAGTGGGGGGATGAGTAGAGTAGAGAAGAGTGGGGGGATGAGTAGAGTAGAGTAGCGGGATGAGTAGAGTAGAGTAGAGAAGAGTGGGGGGATGAGTAGAGTAGAGTAGAGAAGAGTGGGGGGATGAGTAGAGTAGAGTAGAGAAGAGTGGGGGGATGAGTAGAGTAGAGTAGAGTAGAGAAGAGTAGGGGGATGAGTAGAGTAGAGGAGAGTAGAGAAGGGTAGGGGGATGAGTAGAGTAGAGAAGAGTAGCGGGATGAGTAGAGTAGAGTAGAGAAGAGTAGGGGGATGAGTAGAGTAGAGTAGAGAAGAGTAGCGGGATGAGTAGAGTAGAGGAGAGAAGAGTAGGGGGATGAGTGGAGAGGAGAGAGGAATAGGGGGAGGGGAGTAGAGAAGGAGAGAAGGGGAGAGTAGAGGAGAGTTGGACAGAGGAGAGGAGGAGAGAAGGGGAGAGGAGAGGAGAGTATGGGGGAGGAGAAGAGGAGAGTATGGGGTAGGAGTAGAGGAGAGGGGAGCAGAGGAGAGTATGGGGGAGGAGTAGAGGGGAGGAAAGGAGAGTAGGGAGGGGAGTAGAGGAGAGGCGAGGCGAGGGGAGGAGAGTGGGGGAGGGTAGAGTAGGGGAGAGGATAGGAGAGGGGAGGGGAGAGTAGGGGAGAGGAGAGGGGAGTGGTGTAGAGGAGAGGGGAGGAGAGGAGAGTATGGGGGAGGAGTAGAGTCGACGAGAGGACAGGGGAATAGGGCCTGGAAATGTGTCTGAGGAGAGGAGGGACCCCATTCTTACTTTCTTCTCTGAAATAATCTTTGTTAAAATGGCAAATGGAATAATTGAAGGAAATCCAGTATTTAGAGATTTTACAGTAGTAACAATTTTGGCATAGTGTCTGGAAAGGACAGGTATTATATCATCCAGGAACATCCACCCCACAGAAACACAATGTTTGCTTAACGGGTAAACCAATCTCCTGAATAAATCAAATAAATGTTACTTGGTAACGAACAACAAATCCTTATTAAAACAGATTTTTCGTTTTGTTTTACTTATGCATTGGGGGAAATGTGTTTGTGTAAAATTCATTCTTGCACATGCAGTATGTGAAATACTCAAAATAAATATACCAGTAAATTAATCTGTGAAGAATTAAATCTACCAAATCACCAATGCTGTTCCTGGAGAGCTACAGGATGTGCAGGTTTTTATTCCATCTCAGCACTAACGCATCGGATTTAACTAATCAACTACTCATCAAGCCCTTGTTCAGTTGAATCGGCTCTCCAGGTTCAGGTTTAGTGACTACTGATCTACTGCCGTGGGTTTGGTCAGTTCCTCTTTAAGACTTTGCTTTTATCTCAGTGCTAAACCACTGGGTGTCACTGTGCTCTCTGGGCCTGGTTGAAAACTCAAGGCTTACTGATACTGTGTTCCATGAAGTAAATTGGGGCGGAGATGAACTCAATACACTTTAAAATGACTAAAACCATTTGAAACTGTGTAGAAATGATAATGGCCCTTCCAGTTTGTTGATTATGTCCAGCTTGCCAAATATCAGCTAAATTAAAACTAAACACTCAGGGAGTACCGTAAATACCGTGATATATAACCAATTTTCAGTGCGGTCCTCCTGACCTCGTTGATGATCAAATGTGGCTCCTTGGGTGAAATGATTTGACACCCCTGATATAGACAAACACAGTTTCCATCAGTAACAAAATAGAAAACAAAATAATACTTCCAATGTCCTCCAGGAACAAATGCTTTTCACACAGGTCTCTCTCATACATCACACACACACACAGCTACTGTTGACCTTGGTAAGACTGAATGTTCTAAATTCAAATGTGATAATGCCTGAATCAATGTTGAAAATGTGTCAATGGCAACACCTACGGTAAATGCTGGAATCTGAAAGATGTTTTGGGTCTTTATATGATTGGTAAGTTTTGTGTCCTCACAATGTCTCTCCACAAAGAGGAGGACTTTCAATGGATCTTAGGATCGTAGGATCTCATTTTTATCCCCCTGTTGCAGGAAATGTTTAATAACTTTTAGTGTACTTGAGGTTTAAAGAGGCTTCTGAAGTTTGTAATTTCCCGTATAAAATGCATCAACCCCTACAAAAATGTCCATTATTTATAATCCACATGATAATCCACATTTCCTGTTGCTGCAGGATTGTTTTCCTGATGGAGCAGAACTGGACTTTAACACCGACTACTTGAGACTGATTTCAGGAACAAGAAGAAACATGGGGCTGTGCAACGTAATACAGTTGCCATTATTTCAGATCTCTAGGGAGAAATATGAACCGTAGTGGTAATATAAGTGCCCCATAACTGTACGTACGAGCCTGTTACTGACTGACTACATAGCAGTAGGTTTTTCCAGACTTGTTATTTGGCCAATTATTATTTATTTATTTATTTTAAACTCTTTTTTCTCCCCAATTTCATAGTATCCAATTATTAGTAGTTACTATCTTCTCTCATCGCTACAACTCCCGTACGGGCTGGGGAGAGACGAAGGTTGAAAGTCATGCGTCCACCGAAACACAACCCAACCAGGCCGCACTGCTTCTTAACACAGTGCACATCCAACCGGAAGAGAGCCGCACCAATGTGCTGGAGGAAACACCGTGCACCTGACAACCTTGGTTAGCGCGCATTGCGCCTGGCCGCCACAGGAGTCACTGGTGCGCGATGAGACAAGGATATCCCTACCAGCCAAACTCTCCCTAACCCGGACGACGCTAGGCCAATTGTGCGTCGCCCCACGGACCTCCCAGTCGCGGCCGGCTGCGATGCAGTGCCCTAGACCACTGCGCCACCTGGAAGGCAATAAGATATTACAGTGGGGCAAAAAAGTATTTAGTCAGTCACCAATTGTGCAAGTTCTCCTACTTAAAAAGATGGGAGAGGCCTGTAATTTTCATCATAGGTACACTTAAACTATGACAGACAAAATGAGAAAAAAAATCCAGAAAATCACATTGTAGGATTTTTAATGAATTTATTTGCAAATTATGGTGGAAAATAAGTATTTGGTCACCTACATACAAGCAAGATTTCTGGCTCTCACAGACCTGTAACTTCTTCTTTAAGAGGCTCCTCTGTCCTCCACTCGTTACCTGTATTAATGGCACCTGTTTGAACTTGTTATCAGTATAAAAGACACCTGTCCACAACCTCAAACAGTCACACTCCAAACTCCACTATGGCCAACACCAAAGAGCTGTCAAAGGACACCAGAAACAAAATTGTAGACCTGCACCAGGCTGGGAAGACTGAATCTGCAATAGGTAAGCAGCTTGGTTTGAAGAAATCAACTGTGGGAGCAATTATTAGGAAATGGAAGACATACAAGACCACTGGTAATCTCCCTCGATCTGGGGCTCCACGCAAGATCTCACCCCGTGGGGTCAAAATGATCACGAGAACGGTGAACAAAAATCCCAGAACCACACGGGGGGACCTAGTGAATGACCTGCAGAGAGCTGGGACCAAAGTAACAAAGCCTACCATCAGTAACACACTACGCCTTCAGGGACTCAAATCCTGCAGTGCCAGACGTGTCCCCCTGCTTAAGCCAGTACATGTCCGGGCCCGTCTGAAGTTTGCTAGAGAGCATTTGGATGATCCAGAAGAAGATTGGGAGAATGTCATATGGTCAGATGAAACCAAAATATAACTTTTTGGTAAAAACTCAACTCGTCGTGTTTGGAGGACAAAGAATGCTGAGTTGCATACAAAGAACACCATGCCTACTGTGAAGCATGGGGGTGGAAACATCATGCCTTGGGGCTGTTTTTCTGCAAAGGGACCAGGACGACTGATCCGTGTAAAGGAAAGAATGAATGGGGCCATGTATCATGAGATTTTGAGTGAAAACCTCGTTCCAATCAGCAAGGGCATTGAAGATGAAACGTGGCTGGGTCTTTCAGCATGACAATGATCCCAAACACACCGCCCGGGTAACGAAGGAGTGGCTTCGTAAGAATCATTTCAAGGTCCTGGAGTGGCCTAGCCAGTCTCCAGATCTCAACCCCATAGAAAATCTTTGGAGGGAGTTGAAAGTCCGTGTTGCCCAGCAACAGCCCCAAAACATCACTGCTCTAGAGGAGATCTGCATGGAGGAATGGGCCAAAATACCAGCAACAGTGTGTGAAAACCTTGTGAAGACTTGAAAACGTTTGACCTCTGTCATTGCCAACAAAGGGTATATAAAAAAGTATTGAGATAAACTTTTGTTATTGACCAAATACTTATTTTCCACCATAATTTGCAAATGAATTACTTAAAAATCCTACAATGTGATTTTCTGGATTTTTTTTCTCATTTTGTCTGTCATAGTTGAAGTGTACTTATGATGAAAATTACAGGCCTCTCTCATCTTTTTAAGTGGGAGAACTGGCACAATTGGTGGCTGACTAAATACTTTTTTGCCCCACTGTATTTACATTGGACCCAGGTGTTGTAGTCTCGTTGTAGACCATCCTGATCTCACCAGTTTACAGGAAACGACAGCGCAGCGGTCAGGATGGTGGATCAGGCTAAGGTTGATGTGAAGTTGACTGAAAAAGAGTCACCCATGTGACCATGGAGATCTTGAATGCCTTTCTTATTCCACATAAACACACCCTGCCTGCCTGCCTGCCAGCCTGCCTGCCCCAAAACAAACCCAGCCCAACCCAGCAGCTACTGAATTAATGAGGCATTTACTGTATTGCCATAAGTATCTTAGTTTCCTCCTGGGGTTTCTGGGAGCTACCAGAATAGATGCCACCCACAGCACTCACGCCACACCTCAGTCACACACATGCAAACACACGAACACACACAAACACCTCCGCCATAAGTGCACACCAATTATGCACATCAATGAGGGCTGCATTTACCTCATATCGCAAATCAGCTTTTCCAGGCAAATTGAGACATATAGGAATCCCCCCGTTGAAAGTGAGTGACTTGAGAATGACGGAGGCCGTGCTAGGCTATAAATCAAGCCTGACAGCCCGACAGAGGAAATCGACAGAGAAGCGTGAACACTCAGGGCTAACATCCAACAGGAATTATTGATCCAGAACCACCGTAATCCCCTTCACATAACACAGGCAATTTCATGTAATACCTGTAATAAAGCTGCATTCAAACTCAAGTAGCCATCAAGGGGCTTTGTGTCTGATTCAGGAGGTGAGGGCCTAGGCACATCAGAAGGAGTGCATCAGGGCCAATAAAAACATAGCCAGCTATTTTCTGACTTTTCTTCCCCTGAGGGTTTTGACGAAGCTTGTTTTAGACAACCAACAGAAAACCTGTGTTTTGTGGTGAGTGGGTATTTTATCACTTTGAGAATTATAGGGCTCTGAAGTTTATGCTCAATAGAAGATAGAATAAAGATAGGTTTATGAATGAAAAAGCTGCACTGTAGATGGATGTTTTGCTATTAGGATAAAAAGAAAACTAAAAAGAAAAAACACGTGTCTACAAATGGGATCGAACACCCGACCTGGGATCAAACACCCGACCTGGGATCAAACACCCAACCTGGGATCAAACACCCAACCTGGGATCAAACACCCGACCTGGGATCAAACACCCACCTGGGATCAAACACCCGACCTGGGATCAAACACCCGACCTGGGATCAAACACCCGACCTGGGATCAAACACTCGACCTGGGATCAAACACCCGACCTGGGATCAAACACCCGACCTGGGATCAAACACCCGACCTGGGATCAAACACCCGACCTGGGATCAAACACCCGACCTGGGATCAAACACCAGACCTGGGATCAAACACCCGACCTGGGATCAAACACCCGACCTGGGATCAAACACCCAACCTGGGATCAAACACCCGACCTGGGATCAAACACCCACCTGGGATCAAACACCCAACCTGGGATCAAACACCCGACCTGGGATCAAACACCCGACCTGGGATCAAACACTCGACCTGGGATCAAACACCCGACCTGGGATCAAACACCCAACCTGGGATCGAACACCCGACCTGGGATCAAACACCCGACCTGGGATCGAACAGGAAACCTGGGATCAAACACCCGACCTGGGATCAAACACCCGACCTGGGATCAAACACCCGACCTGGGATCAAACACCCAACCTGGGATCAAACACCCGACCTGGGATCAAACACCCAACCTGGGATCGAACACCCGACCTGGGATCAAACACCCGACCTGGGATCAAACACCCAACCTGGGATCGAACAGGAAACCTGGGATCGAACAGGAAACCTGGGATCGAACAGGAAACCTGGGATCAAAAACCCAACCTGGGATCGAACAGGAAACCTGGGATCAAACACCCGACCTGGGATCGAACACGCAACCTGGGATTGAACACCGACCTGGGATTGAACACCCAATCTGGGATGGAACAGGAAACCTGGGATCGAACACCCAACCTGGGATCGAACAGGAATCCTGGGATCGAACACCCGACCTGGGATAAAACAGGAAACCTGGGATTGAACACCCGACCTGGGATCGAACAACCAACCTGGGATCGAACAGGAAACCTGGGATCGAACAGGAAACCTGGGATCGAACACCCGACCTGGGATCGAACACCCAACCTGGGATGGAACAGGAAACCTGGGATCAAACAGGAAACCTGGGATCGAACACCCGACCTGGGATCGAACACCCAACCTGGGATGGAACAGGAAACCTGGGATCAAACACGCAACCTGGGATCAAACACGCAACCTGGGATTGAACACGCAACCTGGGATCGAACACGCAACCTGGGATGGAACAGGAAACCTGGGATCGAACACCCAACCTGGGATGGAACAGGAAACCTGGGGTCGAACTGGAAACCTGGGATCGAACACCCAACCTGGGATGGAACAGGAAACCTGGGATGGAACAGGAAACCTGGGATGGAACACCCAACCTGGGATGGAACAGGAAACCTGAGATGGAACACGCAACCTGCGATGGAACAGGAAACCTGGGATGGAACACCCAACCTGGAATGGAACAGGAAACCTGGGATGGAACAGGAAACCTGGGATCGAGCACCCAACCTGGGATGGAACAGGAAACCTGGGATCGAACACCCAACCTGGGATGGAACAGGAAACCTGGGATCGAACACCCAACCTGGGATGGAACAGGAAACCTGGGATCGAGCACCCAACCTGGGATGGAACAGGAAACCTGGGATCGAACACCCAACCTGGGATGGAACAGGAAACCTGGGATCGAACACCCAACCTGGGATGAAACAGGAAGCCTGGGATGGAACAGGAAGCCTGGGATGGAACAGAAAACTTCTGATCCAGATTCATTGGATTAAGCCCTTCCACCTGTTGCCCCTAGTCTCCGGTTTTGAAGGCATTTCCCAACGTCCTCAGGACATGGATAGACGTCCAATCTCGATTACCTAGCTGGTGTGTGTGTGTGCGTTTGCGTGTGTGCGGGGTTGGGGGTTGCCCACAGTGGAAATGACTGCTGAGTAGACGTTGCCCCCCCTCCTCCCCCCTGTGTATCACTGCACAGGCCTTATCAAAGCCTCACCACCCTGCTCATTAATACATGGTCCAGACTGCTGCCGTCTATATATCATTGTCTTTCACTGGAGGCGTCCTAATCACTCTGGTATTATCAGGCAGGGAGCAGCAGGCAGGCAATCACTCTGACAGGCAGCCGGGAATCATGGGAGATGTGGGACAGGGTTAAACGAGGCTGACAGTGGCGATAATGCTGACTCTGCTATAAATTAAGATGTGTGGATGATAACAGACAGAAAGAGAGAGGGGGGGGGGGGGGGGGTTACAGAATGACAGACCCTGGGGTTCAAGCTGGGTTAATGTGAACTTTAACGTACATACTCATCTCTCTAAATGTGAGGGATGTGGGGAGAAAACAGTTCTGGTATGGCAGCAGTTGAGAGATGAGTGATGCAGGGAGGCATTCATTCAATCTCTTCTCTCTCTCTCTGTCTCTCTGTTGGACTGTGAGTTGCTGTCAAATCGGAAGCAGGAATCTGATGGAGCAGAGCAGCCTGGGAAGTTGTGATAGTTGTCTGTGACAGGGAATGGGTTTGAGTGGGCCAATAAGTTGTCTCTGACAGCAGTCGGAGGGGGAGAGAGCTGTAATGTGTGGGTTATAATCAGACAGACGTCTTGACTAGCAGCCATTCAGGCCCAACAGTGGTGTGAATCTTGCCTGGACATTTCCCAATCTCCCCCTCATTGTCACTATCTCAGAGATGGTGGAGGAAAGGAGAGAAAGAGAGAGAGAGGGGTGGGGTTGATATAGACAGACAATTCCTTATCAGATCCAGTCATGAAGTTTTTCATTCTTAGACAGAGAAAAAAGATCAGACAGACCACTATCATCTATCTATCTATCTATCTATCTATCTATCTATAATAATATAGATAATTGTAGTTGATTTGTAGAATGTGTGTTAGGTTGCTATTGTGTTTCTGAGTGTATGTGTGGCTCAGTGTCTGAGCATTTGTGTGTGATCTTGAAGCTCATCAGCCTATAGTGTAAGTTGGAAACACAACAGAGATCCCTCTAGACAAACAGAGAATACCTTGGGTCTTGTCGACCGCACCAGTTCATGTGGATCGCAGCTCTGAAGCCACTCCCAGACATATGGCCCTGCCTCTGTTGTCTCTGTAAGATACACTTGTTTCAGCTTCGTTGCAACACTGAACGTAACCACAGTATAGGTATGTCATTAGAAAATATTTTTTTCATTCAGTCTTAAATTAGGCGTACTGTGTTCATGTTGCGTACTGTGAGGTTGATTTGAAAAGTAAGCAGATACAAACTCCTAATAAGACAGGGACACAAACTAAAGTTATTTTAGGGTTTTATTTTTCCCGATATAGAAACATGTCTTTTAGAGAAGTTCCTTTTATTAATCTCTTATATTTGTGTAGAGAGAAACACTTCAGGTATAAAAGAGTACTAGAAAACCCTTTACGTTTCCCACAAATAAATCATGTGAATCCCAATGTTTTAGAATGAGGCCAGTCCAGCTCTCCTCACTGTCCACCAAACCAACAACACCTAGCACCATCTTACTGTACCACATACAACAAGCCTGCTACCACTCTTCCCCTCCTCCTTTCTCCTCTTTCACCCCTTGTATTCTCTTAGAGAGGGAGGAGGCTCTTTCCCTGAGTCCTGTTTTTCCCTGTAGGCCTGAGCCATGCGTTTGGCAGTGGCATAATCATGCCTTCACAGGTTGCTCCTCAGGGAGCGAGGGAAGGAGAGGATCCTGATAATCACCCCCCCCCCCCCCTCCACCACCACTGGGAAACAAGAAAAATAGCACAATTCAATGTGAAACTAATGTGCTTCATACAATTACTGGATGAATCATTTTATTCTATTACTGGACCCCGAGAGAGAAAGGAGACAGAGAGGGGAGAGAGAGGGGAGAGAGAGGGGAGAAAGAGAAGGGAGATAGAGGAGAGAGAAGGGAGAGAGGGGAGAGAAAGGAGAGAGAGAGGAGAGAGAGGGGAGAGGGGAGAGAAAGAGGAGAGAAGAGAGAGAGGGGAGAGAGAGAGGAGAGAGAGAAGAGAGAGGGGGGAGAGAGAGAGGGGAGAGTGAGAGGAGAGAGAGAAGATAGAGAGGAGAGAGAGAAGAGAGAGAGGAGAGAGGGGAGAGAAAGAGCATCATCAGGCAAAGATGTGCGTTCGGGGAGCATCTCTAAATGCCTTGTTAAAGCAGCAGGTCAAAGGTCACCAGACTTAATTATACCGTAACTGCAGAGAAACGGCCAAATTATCAAATAGGCAGAGAGAAGAATATCCTGATAGAAATAGCAGGAAATTACAACCTTTAATCATATTGCAGAATGCTCATTTCAGCAGACAATGCTTGGCGAGAACCACAATCACAAACTACCATCCTAAATCCTCCTCACCCCACACACCCCTACACCCAAAGGCCTCTGCTTGGGTCCTCGAAAATAACATATGTAAAAGAGGAAGAAAAAAATATTCAATTCAAAATGCATGTTGCTGAAAATGAAGGGTATTAGTAAAGATATTAGAACAAGTTCATGGTTAACTCTTTTTAACCCCAACCCAGTCTCTACCATGTGCTGCTATCCCTTTAACCTCAACCCAGTCTCTACCATGTGCTGCTATCCCTTTAACCCCAACCCAGTCTCTACCATGTTCTGCTATCCCTTTAACCCCAACCCAGTCTCTACCATGTTCTGCTATTCCTTTAACCCAACCCAGTCTCTACCATGTTCTGCTATTCCTTTAACCTAACCCAATCTCTACCATGTGCTGCTATCCCTTTAACCCCAACTCAGTCTATACCATGTTCTGCTATTCATTTAACCCCTACCCAGTCTCTACCATGTTCTGCTATCCCTTTAACATCAACCCAGTCTCTACCATGTTATGCTATTCCTTTAACTCAACCCAGTCTCTACCGTGTTCTGATATCCCTTTAACCCCAACCCAGTCTCTACCATGTTCTGCTATTCCTTTAACCTCAACCCAGTCTCTACCGTGTTCTGCTATTCCTTTAACCCAACCCAGTCTCTACCATGTGCTGCTATCCCTTTAACCCCAACCCAGTCTCTACCATGTTCTGCTATCCCTTTAACCCCAACCCACTCTCTACCATGTCCTGCTATCCCTTTAACCCCAACCCAGTCTCTACCATGTGCTGCTATCCCTTTAACCCCAACCCAGTCTCTACCATGTGCTGCTATCCCTTTAACCCCAACCCAGTCTCTACCATGTTCTGCTATCCCTTTAACCCCAACCCAGTCTCTACCATGTTCTTCTATCCCTTTAACCCCAAACCAGTCTCAACCATGTGCTGCTATCCCTTTAACATCAACCCAGTCTCTACCATGTTCT
Organism: Oncorhynchus clarkii lewisi; assembly: GCF_045791955.1. Classification (NCBI taxonomy): domain Eukaryota; kingdom Metazoa; phylum Chordata; class Actinopteri; order Salmoniformes; family Salmonidae; genus Oncorhynchus; species Oncorhynchus clarkii. The sequence goes on along the minus strand of NC_092153.1, from coordinate 13,607,360 downwards.
GCTATCCCTTTAACCCCAACCCTGTCTCTACCAAGTTCTGCTATTCCTTTAACCCCAACCCAGTCTCTACCGTGTTCTGCTATTCCTTTAACCCCAACCCAGTCTCTACCGTGTTCTGCTATTCCTTTAACCCCAACCCAGTCTCTACCATGTGCTGCTATCCCTTTAACCCCAACCCAGTCTCTACCATGTTCTGCTATTCATTTAACCCCAACCCAGTCTCTACCATGTTCTGCTATCCCTTTAACCCCAACCCAGTCTCTACCATGTTCTGCTATTCCTTTAACCCAACCCAGTCTCTACCATGTGCTGCTATCCCTTTAACCCCAACTCAGTCTCTACCATGTTCTGCTATTCCTTTAACCCCAACCCAGTCTCTACCATGTTCTGCTATCCCTTTAACATCAACCCAGTCTCTACCATGTTCTGCTATTCCTTTAACTCAACCCAGTCTCTACCGTGTTCTGATATACCTTTAACCCCAACCCAGTCTCTACCATGTTCTGCTATTCCTTTAACCTCAACCCAGTCTCTACCGTGTTCTGCTATTCCTTTAACCCAACAGAGTCTCTACCATGTGCTGCTATCCCTTTAACCCCAACCCAGTCTCTACCATGTTCTGCTATCCCTTTAACCCCAACCCAGTCTCTACCATGTTCTGCTATCCCTTTAACCCCAACCCAGTCTCTACCATGTTCTGCTATTCCTTTAACCCAACCCAGTCTCTACCATGTTCTGCTATTCCTTTAACCTAACCCAATCTCTACCATGTGCTGCTATCCCTTTAACCCCAACTCAGTCTCTACCATGTTCTGCTATTCCTTTAACCCCTACCCAGTCTCTACCATGTTCTGCTATCCCTTTAACCCCAACCCTGTCTCTACCAAGTTCTGCTATTCCTTTAACCCCAACCCAGTCTCTACCGTGTTCTGCTATTCCTTTAACCCCAACCCAGTCTCTACCGTGTTCTGCTATTCCTTTAACCCCAACCCAGTCTCTACCATGTGCTGCTATCCCTTTAACCCCAACCCAGTCTCTACCATGTTCTGCTATTCATTTAACCCCAACCCAGTCTCTACCATGTTCTGCTATCCCTTTAACCCCAACCCAGTCTCTACCATGTTCTGCTATTCCTTTAACCCAACCCAGTCTCTACCATGTGCTGCTATCCCTTTAACCCCAACTCAGTCTCTACCATGTTCTGCTATTCCTTTAACCCCAACCCAGTCTCTACCATGTTCTGCTATCCCTTTAACATCAACCCAGTCTCTACCATGTTCTGCTATTCCTTTAACTCAACCCAGTCTCTACCGTGTTCTGATATCCCTTTAACCCCAACCCAGTCTCTACCATGTTCTGCTATCCCTTTAACCCCAACCCAGTCTCTACCATGTTCTGCTATCCCTTTAACCCAAACCCAGTCTCTACCATGTTCTGCTATCCCTTTAACCCCAACCCAGACTCTACCATGTTCTGCTATCCCTTTAACCCCAACCCAGTCTCTACCATGTGCTGCTATCCCTTTAACCCCAACCCAGTCTCTACCATGTTCTTCTATCCCTTTAACCCCAACCCTGTCTCTACCATGTTCTGCTATTCCTTTAACCCCAACCCAGTCTCTACCGTGTTCTGCTATTCCTTTAACCCCAACCCAGTCTCTACCGTGTTCTGCTATTCCTTTAACCCCAACCCAGTCTCTACCATGGTCTGCTATCCCTTTAACCCCAACCAAGTCTCTACCATGTTCTGCTATCCCTTTAACCCCAACCAAGTCTCTACCATGGTCTGCTATCCCTTTAACCTTATCTACTTGGGGTTGTCACTTGTTACCAAAGCCACAAAGTCAAATTGTCTACATTGTAAAAATGTATGAAAACAAAAATTTGCTTTTTGCTCGTAATTTAAGTTTAGGGTTAGGCATAAGGTTGTCCGTGTGTTTATGTTAGGTTTAAAATCTAATTTTAAGCAGAGAAATTGTAGACGTCTAGTAGACCCCCGTCCATCTTCCTCCATGTCAATTACAGGACTTATTAAGTCATGCCTCAAAAATGTAACAGGACAACGCTCGGTCAACGACCTACAAGACCAAGAGGTGGTGAGGCTGTGGGACTATGGGATAACAGCTAATGTGATGATCTGTGAGGTTAGACTCTAGACACGGCAGAGTGACAGCCAAGGCACCATGCTGACTGTCGTCCCCAAACAAAGCAACCCCGACCCCCTGAAACAGAGGAGGGTTTTAAAACAGGTAGAGGGGGGTATATTCATAATGGCTCCTTCTGAAACCCTCTTCGTAAAGTGATCTCTGCTTCTACTCCTCAGGATAAAAAAAATGATGCGTTAAGAATGGAGTAAGAAAAGTGACATTTTAATGCGTCGCCCTATACCCACCCCCTTGCCGACCCCCTCCTGAGACGCTGCTAGTTGATTTGGTATTCATGCTGTGCAGATTAATCAAGTGGCGGTGCCTTAGCCCTGGACGGTCTGCCATTCTCTCCCCCCCTGCCAATCTGCATATCTGCATATTACCGCCACGCGGCCTTTAATTTCCTACAGGAGCAGATAATGATCACCTTGTTCAGACAGAAGGGAGCCTTTGTCGGGGGAGAGGGGCCTGATATTTCATATGGGGAGCTGAGGCAAGGAATCACTGATTAATGCCATGTTGAGCAGATTCGCCGCCCGAGAACCTTTTCATTACCGTACGGGACGCAGCGGATGGGGTGAGGAGGGAAGGCAAGAAGCCCCCCTCGCCCGCTCGCCCGGCTGGCAAAGACTTCTGCTCGCTAGATTTATTGATTTTGTTTTCTATTTAATATGGCTGAAACCGTCTGAAATATAATAACTGCTGTAAGACGGGGTAAGGAGAGGAGGGGGCAGGCGGAGGAGGAGGATGAATAAGAGAGGGATGAGAGAAACATAATGATATGGGGGTATGAGAAGCATTCATACCCATTGACTTATTCCACATTTTGTTGTTACAGCCTGAATTTAAAATTGATTAAATATATTTGTTTACTCACCCATCTACACACAATACCCAATAATGACAAAGTGAAAACACGCTAGCGGGACAACTTCTGGTGAAACTGGAGGGCGCGCAATTCAAATAAATAATCATAAATATTATGAATATTAAACATTTAGGTACATATAAGCATCTTATATCGGTTGAAAGCTTACATTTTTGTTAATCTAGCTGCACTGTCCGATTTACAGTGGCTATTACAGCGAAAACATGCCATGCGATTGTTTGACATCAAAATATTTTTCCCAGCTATAGCATGTAGTGTTGTTTTGTTAGATAAAATCCTTCTTTATATCCAAAAAAGTATGTTTAGTTGGTGCCATCAATTTGAGTAATCCACCCGTTCAACTTGCAGAGAAAGGAATCTGAAAATCTACCCCTAAACTTTGTTTCAGCAAGTCAAAATATGTTTCTATTTACTCCTCAGATACCCTAAAATGTACTACTAAACTATAATATTTCATACGGAAAGAAGTATGTTCAATAGGAAACCGATTTTAGCACGTCCTGTCTTCATGTAGCTCGCAAACACACATTTCCAAGAATGTGTCCCTGTACTAAAACTGATATTTCTTATTCATTTTTTAAGTTAAAAGCCAGAAACCGTGAACATAGACTGCTGACACCCTGTGGAAGCCATAGGAATTGCAACCAGGAAGCTACTTTTCAGTATGGCCTTATACTTGCCATTCTAAGAGGATGGTCTCTCAAAAAAAAATAACAATTCTGGTAGTTTTTTCTTTGGATTTTCTCCTCCATATCTATTGTGTTATATTCTCCTACATTATTTTAACATTTCTACAAACTTCAAAGTGTTTTCTTTCCAATGGTATCAATGATATGCATATCCTGGCATCACGCCCTGAGCAACAGGCAGTTTACGTTGGACATGTCATTCAGGCGGAAATTGAGAAAAAAGGGGCCTAGCCCTAATTAAAGCCCTAATTATTCACACCCATGAGACAATACTTTGTAGAAGCATCTTCCTTGCAGATTTTCTGAAGCTCTGTTAAATTAGATGGGGAGAGGTGGTGAACAGCAAAGTCTGTATGCTGGGGGTCCCATTGGAACATAAATCTTTGCCACAGTCTAAGGTTGTTTGCACTCTGGCTCCATTCATTGTTCCCTCTATCCTTACCAGTCTCAAAGTCCCTGCCGCTGAAAAGCACCCCCATAGCATGATGCTGCCACCACCGTTCTACATGGTAGGGATGGTGTTAGACAGGTGATGAGCTGTGCCTGATTTCTCCAGACATAGTGCTTTGCATTAAAGCCAAAGAGTTACATTTTTCTCATCAGACCACATAATATTTTGCCTTAAGATCTCAGTCTTTCACGTGCCTTTTTGCAAGCTCCAGGCGTGCTGTCATGTGTCTCTTTCTCAGGAGCGGCTTCTGTCTGGCCACTCTCCCATAAAACCCAGATTGGTGAAGTGCTGTAGAGACTGTTGTCCTTCTGTCAGGTTCTCCTATCTCAGGCAAATAACTCTGTAGTTATGTCAGAGTGGTCATTGTGTTCTTGGTCACCTCCCCGACCAAGGTCCTTCTTGCCCAGTTGCTCAGTTTGGTCAGATGGCCAGCTCTAGGCAGAGTCTGGGTAGTTCCATATTTTTTCCATTTCCCTATGATGGAGATCACTGTGCTCTTGGAAACCTTCAACACTAGAAATGGTTTTGTACCCTTCCACAGACATATGCCTCATCACAATTATATATTTGACATCTACGGACTTCATTGTATTGTTTCTGCTCTGACATGCACTGTCAACTGTGGGAACTTATATAGACAGGTTTATTTATTTATAAATCATGTCCAAATAATTGAATTGGCCACAGGTGGACTCCAGTCAAGTTGTAGTGACATCTCAAGGATGATCAAAGAAAATTGGATGCACTTGAGCTCAATTTGGAGTGTCAGACCAAAGGGGTATGAATACTTATGTAAATGAGATATTTCTGTATAGAATTTTCAAAACATTTGCTAACATTTCTCAAAACATATTTTCACTTTGTAATGATGGGGTATTGTGTGTAGATTGGCGGTAGAAAAATATATTTAATCTATTTTGATTTCAAGCTGTAACACAACAAAATGTGGAATAAGTCAAAGGTTATGAATACTTTGTGAATACACTGTAGATGGTCAAGGGTTATGAATACTTTGGGAAGACACTGTAGATGGTCAAGGGTTATGAATACTTTGGGAAGACACTGTAGATGGTCAAGGGTTATGAATACTTTGGGAAGACACTGTAGATGGTCAAGGGTTATGAATACTTTGGGAAGACACTGTAGATGGTCAAGGGTTATGAATACTTTGTGAATACACTGTAGATGGTCAAGGGTTATGAATACTTTGTGAATACACTGTAGATGGTCAAGTGTTATGAATACTTTGTAAATAAACTGTAGATGGTCAAGGGTTATGAATACTTTGTGAATACACTGTAGATGGTCAAGTGTTATGAATACTTTGTAAATAAACTGTAGATGGTCAAGGGTTATGAATACTTTGTAAATAAACTGTAGATGGTCAATGGCTATGAATACTTTGGGAAGACACTGTAGATGGTCAAGGGTTATGAATACTTTGGGAAGACACTGTAGATGGTCAAGGGTTATGAATACTTGGTGAAGACACTGTAGATGGTCAAGGGTTATGAATACTTTGTGAATACACTGTAGATGGTCAAGGGTTATGAATACTTTGTGAATAAACTGTAGATGGTCAAAGGTTATGAATACTTTGTGAATACACTGTAGATGGTCAAGGGTTATGAATACTTTCTGAATACACTGTAGATGGTCATGGGTTATGAATACTTTGTGAAGACACTGTAGATGGTCAAGGGTTAGGAATACGTTGTGAATACACTGTAGATGGTCAAGGGTTATGAATACGTTGTGAATACACTGTAGATGGTCAAGGGTTATGAATACTTTGTGAATACACTGTAGATGGTCAAGGGTTATGAATACTTTGTGAATACACTGTAGATGGTCAAGGGTTATGAATACTTTGTGAATAAACTGTAGATGGTCAAAGGTTATGAATACTTTGTGAATACACTGTAGATGGTCAAGGGTTATGAATACTTTCTGAATACACTGTAGATGGTCATGGGTTATGAATACTTTGTGAATACACTGTAGATGGTCAAGGGTTATGAATACTTTGTGAATAAACTGTAGATGGTCAAGGGTTATGAATACTTTGTGAATAAACTGTAGATGGTCAAGGGTTAGGAATACTTTGTGAAGACACTGTAGATGGTTTTAGAGCCTAGTGTTACTCTTGCCCGTATTTCTCAACGATTCCACTTAAAAAGTGTCAAGATGGGCTGCTGGAAATGTGACTCTGAGTTGTAACGTACAAGAGAACTACAGTAGAAGGGGTATTGCCAAGAAGTACAGTAGAAGGGGTATTGCCAAAAACGACAGTAGAAGGGGTATTGCCAAAAACTACAGTAGAAGGGGTATTGCCAAGAACTACAGTAGAAGGGGTATTGCCAAGAACTACAGTAGAAGGGGTATTGCCAAGAACTACAGTATAAGAGGTAATTACCAAGAACTACAGTATAAGAGGTACTTACCGAGAACTACAGTAGAAGAGGTACTTACTGAGAACTACAGTAGAAGAGGTCCTTACCAAGAACTACAGTAGAAGGTACTTACCAAGAACTACAGTAGAAGAGGTAATTACCAAGAACTACAGTAGAAGAGGTCATTACTAAGAACTACAGTAGAAGAGGTATTGCCAAGAACTACAGTAGAAGAGGTAATTACCAAGAACTACAGTAGAATAGGTAATTACCAAGAACTACAGTAGAAGAGGTATTGCCAAGAACTACAGTAGATGGGGTATTGCCAAGAACTACAGTAGAAGAGGTAATTACCAAGAACTACAGTATAAGAGGTACTTACCGAGAAATACAGTAGAAGAGGTGCTTACCGAGAACTACAGTAGAAGAGGTACTTACCAAGAACTACAGTAGAAGAGGTACTTACCGAGAACTACAGTAGAAGAGCTACTTACCAAGAACTAAAGTAGAAGAGGTACTTAACAAGAACTACAGTAGAAGAGGTAATTGCCAAGAACTGCAGTAGAAGAGGTCATTACTAAGAACTGCAGTAGAAGAGGTTCTTACCAAGAACCACAGTAGAAGAGGTTCTTACCGAGAACTACAATAGAAGGAAGGTAGGCCATACTTTCTATTACACAGTCTCTGTAGCAGAGTAACTACTGTCCATAACTGATGAATGTTCCCTTTCCACAGGTTAGCGATTATTATGCAGTATACCAGGGTTGGGGCCAATTCTAATTGAAGTCAGTCAATTCAGGAAGTGATTTGAATTTAAAATCAGAAAATGTGAACACTTTTCAAATAAATAGCTTATTGAGAAGTAATTGAAATTAGATGGTATTTTTTCAAATATTGAATTGGAATTTAAGTTTAGTTCCTGAATTGGCAGCCTTGATTTTGAATTGACTCCAACCCTGCAGAATACCACTTTTGTTTTGGGGGGAATTGACTCCAACCCTGCAGAATACCACTTTTGTTTTGGGGGGAATTGACTCCAACCCTGCAGAATACCACTTTTGTTTTGGGGGGAATTGACTCCAACCCTGCAGAATACCACTTTTGTTTTGGGGGGAATTGACTCCAACCCTGCAGAATACCACTTTTGTTTTGGGGGGAATTGACTCCAACCCTGCAGAATACCACTTTTGTTTTGGGGGGAATTGACTCCAACCCTGCAGAATACCACTTTTGTTTTGGGGGGAATTGACTCCAACCCTGCAGAATACCACTTTTGTTTTGGGGGGAATTGACTCCAACCCTGCAGAATACCACTTTTGTTTTGGGGGGAATTGACTCCAACCCTGCAGAATACCACTTTTGTTTTGGGGGGAATTGACTCCAACCCTGCAGAATACCACTTTTGTTTTGGGGAGAATTGACTCCAACCCTGCAGAATACCACTTTTGTTTTGGGGGGAATTGACTCCAACCCTGCAGAATACCACTTTTGTTTTGGGGGGAATTGACTCCAACCCTGCAGAATACCACTTTTGTTTTGGGGGGAATTGACTCCAACCCTGCAGAATACCACTTTTGTTTTGGATGGAATTGACTGTAACTTTGACATCAATACATTACCAGAATGCCTGGTTAACTGGACCGAAATCATATTAATGGCTTGACTGCCCTGCATGCCCAGCAGAATGTTAAAATCAGACACATCAACATCATTTGTATCACATTTGTATAACATTCCAGTGGATTTGTTGAACAAGAAAAAGCTTCTTTCTCATTAATTCCAGTACACATTATCCCAGGAGGCCTTGAAACCTCCTGACAGATGAGTGGTATTGTGTTATACTCAAAGCAACATCTCACAGTGTCTATCTGTCTGTCTCTCTGTCTGTCTGTCTCCAGGGGCCCGAGCCCTGGTTATGAAGATGGGAGGCAAATGTAATTGATTTGTAGCAGCGGTCGTAATCCTGCAAGATTTATGTAAGCCCTTCTTTACATAGCAGAAGTCTCTTGACTAATTAAACACAGCTGAAAGGAACAAAGTTGTTTGTCTGCTGCCTGGATCACTGGGGGCTTCTTCCTTCCTCACGTTGTAGGAGATGACATGGGGGTGCTCTGTGCTGAGAAATCTATCGAGGTTTTGTGCAGGCAGGTTCTCAGACACCTGCATGGTCTCGAGGACCCACCCACAACAGAAGTAAACAGCAGTTGTTAGTGAACATTGGATATGGAAGGATTGGGATGATGACGCTTGACCTCTTTATCGATTTCAGGATGTTTTGAGTCGTTGAGACGTTGTTATTTTTGAAGGACCTGGTTGTGGAGTTGTGTCAGGATGAACAAAGCAATATTGAATCGTCGTGGAGGAGAGTCTAGCCATCTGTCTACCTGTCTGTTGTCTGTCAGCACTCAGACAATGTTGTACAATAGCCTATTTGTGTCACTTCAACTCTTAATTCTTTCTCTCTCTGCATATGCACACTGAATGAGCTCTTTAGAGCCTATATTGCACTTATACATCTATGAAAACAACATCAATCATTGTTAGAGCATCTCTAAGTGGCTTTTGTTTGACATCTGCTTGTGGACACAGTGTGTAGAACACACGCCAATGGAAGCCATTCAATATGGTTAGGAGGGATCAGCACACCACAGAATTGACTCTTTCCATGTCATTAGATTATGGGCTTAATTCACCCAACTGTTGACTAGATTACCGTATGGGACGGCGAATCTGATCAGATTACAGACCCCAAGGTATTCACCCCTTCAATGCCAAATCAAAGAACAAAACAGTTAAGGCATGAAAGAAAAATGTGTAAAGAATAACAGTGGTTGTGATGGTGGAACCAACCTGACAAACAGTTGCTAGGTACCTTCCCAGCAATGTCTTTATTGACAACTGTTGACTTCTTTGTTGATAATTAACTCTGTATAACATTGCCCCCCCCCCCCCCCCCCCCCCAAAAAAAAAAAATGTTTTTTAAGAGTTGTGGAATTTGTTTGAAATACTGCCAAAGGCTCATATGCTTCAGGTTCACAGTTGAATTAGTGTTACTTTTGAACCATTCTGTGGTTTCAGATCAGTGCAGATAGAGAACAATGGAAGAGGAGATACAGCCTTGATGGATTATGTCTGTCTGTCTGTCTGTCTGTCTGTCTGTCTGTCTGTCTGTCTGTCTGTCTGTCTGTCTGTCTGTCTGCCTGTCTGTCTGTCTGTCTGTCTGTCTGTCTGTCTGTCTGTCTGTGTGATGATTGTCCTCACTGTGCTAATTATCAGTGCGTAATTAGCCTGCTAGGTCCTAGGTGAGTTGCCTTGCTAAGGATCCTTCCTTTCACACCCCCTATATGTCAGCTGAAGATGTCAGATGGAAAATGCTAATCTGTCGTGTTTCTATTGTAGTCAGACCTTAGATGAGATGAGAGAGAGAGAGAGAGAGAGAGAGAGAGAGAGAGAGAGAGAGAGAGAGAGAGAGAGAGCTGTGAACAATCTGAGAGACAAGGCAAGAAGGACCTTCTATGCCATCAAAAGGAACATCAAATTTGACATAACAATTTGGATCTGTCTAAAAATTCTTGAATCAGTTATAGAACCCATCACCCTTTATGGTTGTCTGGAGGTCTGGGGCCCGCTCACCAACCAAGACTTCACAAAATGGGACAAACACCAAAAATGGAATCCCATGTACAACGTAAAAAATGCAGAGCAGAATTAGGCTGATACCCGCTAATGATCAAAATACAGAAAAGAGCGTTAAATTCTACAACCACCTAAAAGGAATCGATTCTCAAACCTTACATAACAAAGCCATCACCTACAGAGAAATTAACCTGGAGAAGAGTCCCCTAACCTCTCTGCGCACCGAACAGCATACGGCGATCGCTACATAAATAGTCATATTAAACATTCATGAAAATACAAGTGTCTCACATGGGTCGAAAGCCTAGAATCTTGCTAATCCAACTGCGTTGTCAGATTTAAAAAAGGATTTACTGCGAAAGAATACGATGCCATTATCTGAGAACAAAGCCCCATAAAAAAAACTATTTCAAGCAGCACAGGCATAACAAAATCACAAATTGCAATAAAATAAATTGTTTACCTTTGACGATCTTCCTCTGTTTACAATCCCAATGCTCATTGTTACACAATGAATGGTCTTTTGTTTGATAAAATAAATTTTTATAGCCTAACACGAAACATTTTGTGAACCGCTTGTGTCGTGAATTCTGTCTCATTCCATTTTCGACGACACATTCGATGTAAATACACACACTAAACGTGACTTTATCCAGTCATGTTTGGTTTCATTGCAATCAACTGGTTTGTTTGTAACACAACCAAACGTGATGGGTCATTTCGCTGGACGTATTGACAGAAAGAAACCGATTTGAAGACAACAAGTAATGACATCATTGTGCATCAATGATTTGACCGCTGTTTCGGTGATTGACTGTATTTTAACCCAATGACCACTGATCGTCTTGAAATCTAGATGGGTAGATAGCCAATGAGCTGAGGTAAACGGCAATATGTAATGTTTATGTCTTGGAAGACCAACCCATGTAGTAAACTCCGGCGTAAAGAGGGTCATTCGCCATTGAAGATTCATACCGGAAGGAGCAACGCATGTTACGCACAGCGTTGTTTTGGTAAAGTGCATCTTCAGCTGTTTATATATCAATCAGTATGGCGACTAAGTCAGGGAAAGCTAAATCTAAGTCTAGATATACAGATTTATATGGCCTATGGCCTACAACAATGGCCAAAGTGAAATGGAGACAGTAGATACAGCTGGTCTGTTGTAATATAATAAAGACAGTAGATCTAGCTGGTCTGTCATAATATAATAGAGACAGTAGATCTAGCTGAAATGTCATAATATAAAATAAACAGTAGATCCAGCTGGTCTGTCATAATATAAATGAGACAGTATCTAGCAGGTCTATAATAATATATTCAACCTTATGTTCCCTGTACTCCATACTGTATATATCTGTTTATTATACCTGTTGATACAGGGCTCATACAGTATGTGAAACTATTTTAACTGAACATTTTCTTTCACAGTGACAGTGACTCTGAATGGGAGCCCTCAGTGCCAAGGTGTCCATCCCCCACTGAAGCTGGTTCATCCAGCCGGACACCTGTTGTCTCAGCGCTACTGGGGCATGGACTGCAAAAAATGTCCCCATTCCAACTGCAATAAAGGACTACAACAAGAGCATGGGAGGTGTGGACCTGTCAGATGCGCTGATAGGCTATTACAATGTTCTCCATAAGATGATGAAATGGTACAAGACTTTCTTCTATCATTTCATTGACATTGCTGTGGTGAATGCATTCATCCTATACAAGGAAATGGCTAAGAGCTGTGGAAAGCCCCCCATCTCACAGCTAGCCTTCAGAGAGCTGCTCATCAAGGAGCTTGCTGGCTACAGTACCACAGCACCACTGCACCACGTTCTGGCCCCTCTACCTCTGTCCCTTCTGCTCCTGCCACAAGTGGTGTTCATCTGCCCAAATTTATTTCTGCAGGCATGGATGTGCCTCAGGGCCAAAAGGGCACAGCATGGAGGCGTCACTGTGTTCTTTGCAAAATGAAGTCCCCCATCACCTGCACCACATGCTTGGTGACCCTCTGCTTTACAGCAGAAAGAGACTGCTATGGCACCTGGCATCAGCAGCACAATATTGTGTAGAGGACTGAGGGTCTTACAAATATTGAAAGTGTTATTTTATAAATGTATATATTTTTTTCATGTTCTTTCTCCATTTTTTTTGGGGGGGGGGGTGTGTTAGAATACCATTTTTGTATTTTGTATATACAGTGGGGCAAAAAAAAGTATTTAGTCAGCCACCAATTGTGCAAGTTCTCCCACTTAAAAAGATGAGAGAGGCCTGTGATTTTCATCATAGGTAAACTTCAACTATGACAGACAAAATGACAGAAAAAAAAATCCAGAAAATCATATTGTAGGATTTTTTATGAATTTGTTTGCAAATTATGGTGGAAAATAAGTATTTGGTCAATAACAAAAGTTTATCTCAATACTTTGTTATATACCCTTTATTGGCAATGGTCAAACGTTTTCTGTAAGTCTTCACAAGCTTTTCACACACTGTTGCTGGTATTTTGGACCATTCTTCCATGCAGATCTCCTCTAGAGAGATTTTCTATGGGGTTGAGATCTGGAGACTGGCTAGGCCACTCCAGGACCTTGAAATGCTTCTTACGAAGCCACTCCTTCGTTGCCCGGGCGGTGTGTTTGGGATCATTGTCATGCTGAAAGACCCAGCCACGTTTCATCTTCAATGCCCTTGCTGATGGAAGGAGGTTTTCACTCAAAATCTCACGATACATGGCCCCATTCATTCTTTCCTTTACACGGATCAGTCGTCCTGGTCTCTTTGCAGAAAAACAGCCCCAAAGCATGATGTTTCCACCCCCATGCTTCACAGTAGGTATGGTGTTCTCAGCATTCTCAGCAACTCAGCATTCTTTGTCCTCCAAACACGATGAGTTGAGTTTTTACCAAAAAGTTCTATTTTGGTTTCATCTGACCATATGACATTCTCCCAATCTTCTTCTGGATCATCCAAATGCTCTCTAGCAAACTTCAGACGGGCCCGGACATGTACTGGCTTAAGCAGGGGGACACGTCTGGCACTGCAGGATTTGAGTCCCTGGCGGCGTAGTGTGTTTGGTCCCAGCTCTCTGCAGGTCATTCACTAGGTCCCCCCCCCATGTGGTTCTGAGATTTTTCCTCACCGTTCTTGTGATCATTTTGACCCCACGTGGTGAGATCTTGCGTGGAGCCCCAGAACGAGGGAGATTATCAGTGGTCTTGTATGTCTTCCATTTCCTAATAATTGCTCCCACAGTTGATTTCTTCAAACCAAGCTGCTTACCTATTGCAGATTCAGTCTTCCCAGCCTGGTGCAGGTCTACAATTTTGTTTCTGGTGTCCTTTGACAGCTCTTTGGTCTTGGCCATAGTGGAGTTTGGAGTGTGACTGTTTGAGGTTGTGGACAGGTGTCTGATAACAAGTTCAAACAGGTGCCATTAATACAGGTAACGAGTGGAGGACAGAGGAGCCTCTTAAAGAAGAAGTTACAGGTCTGTGAGAGCCAGAAATCTTGCTTTTTTTTAGGTGACCAAATACTTATTTTCCACCATAATTTGCAAATAAATTCATTAAAAATCCTACAATGTGATTTTCTGGATTTTTTTCTCATTTTGTCTGTCATAGTTGAAGTGTACCTATGATGAAAATTACAGGACTCTCTCATCTTTTTAAGTGGGAGAACTTGCACAATTGGTGGCTGACTAAATACTTTTTTGTCCCACTGTAGTTATTCCATTCAAAATGTATAACTTCAACAATTTGTTCACTTGGGTACATTTGGGCTACTTGTGTGGGACACCTGGTTGACTTCATGATAAATGTCATATAGCACACTCATTTTGGAAGTTATCATTCTGAAACTTTGAACAAGTACTGCTGCCCTCTTATGTTTTTCACTGAAATTGTCCCCATCATCCTATCTGAATGTTTGTTTTGTCTTGTTCGTTTTAAAGATGATGATACAACAATAAAAATAAAAAAACATGTTTTTTTTCATTGTATTGTCTAAACCAGATCTATTGTGTTATATTCTCCTACATTAAATTCACATTTACACAAACTTCAGAGTGTTTCCTTGGTTCTGGGCCTGAGCTAGAGGCAGTTTGATTTGGGTATGTCCTCAAGGCGGAAATTGAAAAAAGTAGTGGGGGGGGGGGGGGTTAGCTGTAAGAGGCCCCTAAGCAAGCTATTCCTGGGGCTCTGTTCACAAACACAAACAGACTCCACAGAGCCCCAGGACAGCAACACAATTATACCCAACCAAATCATGAGAAAGCAAAAAGATAATTCTTGACACATTGGAAAGAATTTACAAAAAACAGAGCAAACTATAATGCTATTTGTCCTTAAACAGAGAGTACACAGTGGCAGAATACCTGACCACTGTGACTGACCCAAAATCAATTGCTATTGAGAAAGGCCGCCGAAGGCAGACTTGGCTCTCAAGAGAAAACAGGCTATGTGCACACTGCACACAAAATGAGGTGGAGACTGAGCTTTCCACATAGAGATTTGAGGCTGCATTGCGTTCCTATTATAAATCAAGGTCACTGAGGGTTCTATTCAAAGCTCCCTCGTGTTTGTGTTGCTGTACTGTCTGCATGAGCTGAAGTACTCTGCCCCTGACTCCCTCTGCTCTCTCCTCCACTCACACAGCTTACAAGTTGATGCTGAAACATAATGCAATAGAATTCGCCTCTATTCAATTCCATCATATGTAGAAAATTGCCTGCTTATGTTCATGTTATTTTGTTCCCTCCTACATTGTTCCGTTATTGTATTGTTATATTGTCAGATGGTGGCTGCTGTATCAGATGTAAAAGCATTGTTGGCAGATTCTCATTCCCTCACAAGGCCGTGAGTTTTCTCAATTTTATTTGTTCACGTCTCTCAGTAGGAGAGGTTAACTGATCAGATGACTGCAGGTCAGCGGTTCCCAAACTCTTTATAGAGCGGTCCAACCAACCAAGACCCGCACAAAAAACATTGCGCTGACTTTACCCTTCTTAGAGCTAGGCCCCTTTTTTCTCCACTTCCTGTCTGAATGACGTGCCCAAAGTAAACTACCTGTTACTCAGGCCCTGAAGCCAGGATGTGCATATCATTGGTAGCATTGCAAAGAAAACACTTTGAAGTTTGTAGAAATGTTAAAATAATGTAGAAGAATATAACAATAGATATGGTAGGAGAAAACCCAAAGAAAAACCAACCAGATTATTTTTTTGGAGAGACCATCCTCTTAGAAATGCAAGAGAAAAGTAATATTGAAAATGAGCTCCCTGGATGCAATTCCTATGGCTTCCACAGGGTGTCAGCAGTCGATGTTAAAGGTTTCAGGCTTGTACCTTCAAAAACGAATAAGAAATATCAGTTTTAGTAGAAGGACACAGTCTTGGAAAATCCGTGTTTGCGAGCGCCATGGAGACATTACACACCTGCACAGGACGTGCTAAAATCGGTTTCCTATTGAACATACTTCTTTCCGTAAGAAATATTATAGTTTAGTAGTACATTTTAGGGTATCTGAGGAGTAAATAGAAACATATTTTGACTTGTTGAAACAAAGTTTGGGGGTAGATTTTCGGATTCCTTTCTCTGCAAGTTGAACGGGTGGATTACTCAAATTGATGGCACCAACTAAACATACTTTTTTGGATATAAAGAAGGATTTCATCTAACAAAACACCACTACATGGTATAGCTGGGACCCTTTGGATGACAAATCAGAGGAATATTTTCGAAAAGTAAGTGAATATTTAATCGTTATATGTGAATGTATGAAACCTGTGCCAGTGGAAAAATATTTTGATGTGGACGCCGTCCTCAAACAATCGCATGGCATGTTTTTGCTGTAATAGCTACTGTAAATTGGACAGTGCAGTTAGAATAACAAAAATGTAAGCGTTCAGCCGATATAAGATACTTATATGTACCTAAATGTTTAAAATCCATAATATTTATGATTATTTATTTGCGCCCTCCAGTTTCACTGGAAGTCGTCCTGGTAGCGGGACACCGATCCTTAATGGCGGTGATGGGGGAGGACTCTGAGAGTGTACAGGAATGTCCACATTGTCCTTGAGTGGAAAGTTTCTTACAACACTAACAATTGTCAAAATAGTGTCAAATCAAATCAAATCCAAATCAAATCAAACTTTATTTGTCACGTGTGCCGAATACAACAACGACCTTACCATGAAATACTTACAAGACCTTAACCAACAGTGCAGTTCAAGAAGAGAAGAATAAATAATAAAAAGTAACACAATAACATAACGATAACAAGGTTATATACAGGAGGTACCGGTACCGAGTCAGTGTGCGGGGGTACAGTTTAGTTGAGGTAATTTGTACATGTAGGTAGGGGTGAAGTGACTATGCATAGATACTAAACAACGAGTAGCAGCAGTGTACAAAACTAAGGGTGGTGGGGGTCAATGTAAATAGTCCGGGTGGCCATTAGATTAATTCTTCAGTAGTTGTATGGCTTGGGGCTAGAAGCTGTTAGGGAGCTTTTTGGACCTAGACTTGGCACTCCGGCACCGCTTAATGTGCGGTAACAGAGAAAACAGTCTATAACTTGGGTAACTGGAGTCTCTGACAATTTTATAGCCTTTCCTCTGACACTGCTGTTAGCAGTTGATGTTATTCTTCAATAACACAAACTCCCAAGCAAATCAGGGGGAGAAAAATAGTTTTTTTTGAGAAGGACAAATCATAGATGTTATGCTGGGAGGTAAATGTTCAGTCTCCCCTGTCCTCAGCTTTTCTCCACAGAACAAAGGAACAGGATGCCATTTAGCCTGGGGTTGACCAATCAGAAGTCCTTGCAGTACAACTGGGTCAATGACCAAATAACAAGGATCCTGCTCCTGACTCAATGTACAGACCGTAGTACACGTACCACACGTAGCTCTGAGTTCAGGAGTGACATTCCACAGATTCGAAACAGCTGTTGAACTGAAGACCAACTATTTACATTGACAATTCCCTATTGATCGTTAATTCTAGTACTCTCGTCCTCTCATCAGTTGGCAGTTGCCATACCAGGCGATGATGCAACTGGTCAGGATGCTCTCAATGGTGCAGCTGTAGAACTTTTTGAGGACCCATGCCAGGGGACCCATGCCAAATCTTTTCAGTCTCTTGAGGGGGAAAAGGTTTTGTCGTGCCCTCTTCACGACTGTCTTGATTTGTTTGGACCATGATAGTTCATTGGTGATGTGGACGCCAAGGAACTTGAAACTCCCGACCCGCTTCATTGCAGCCCCGTCGATGTTAATGGGGGCCTGTTCGGCCCGCCTTTTCCTGTAGTCCACGATCAGCTCCTTTGTCTTGTTACTTTGAAGATTGGCCTGTGTGGACTGCGTGTGCTGTGTGTGAGTTTGTGCGCTGTGTGTGAGTATGTGCGCTGTGTGTGAGTTTGTGTGCTGTGTGTGAGTTTGTGTGCTGTGTGTGAGTTTGTGTGCTGTGTGTGAGTGTGTGTGCTGTGTGTGAGTTGGTATGCTGTGTGTGAGTTTGTGTGCTGTGTGTGAGTGTGTGTGCTGTGTGTGAGTTTGTGTGCTGTGTGTGAGTGTGCATGGATGTGTATTTCAGTTAAACCTATACATTAGTCTAAACAATACTTTTTCTCTCTGTGTTCTTGTAGGCAGAAAAATGCTGCTGGGATTGACACTCACCAAGGAGCTGTACTGTACCTGTCACCAAGTAAGATGCTGCTGTTGATATTGTTGTTGTTGTTGTTGTCTTGGTGATTGTCATTCCAACCTTCCTGGGAATCATCTGTTGTGGAACCATCCAAGATGCAGAGATAGCTGACACTCACATGCCATCGGCAGCCCCAGTGCATTAGATACCCTATAGAGAAATGGTGCTGTGATCTGTGTTGCTGATGAATAAGATTTGAAATGTGAATTTGAATCAACACTGAATTAAATCCCAATCAAATCTGGATCTGGATCCAGGGAAGTTTTGTGAGTCATTGTTTCAGTGGATTGTGTGGAATTTCCTTTCCACTGGAGACTGACATGTAATCTTTCACTATTTACTGTGAGGATACAAATTGTATTTGCAGTGCTGTTGTTCATGGATTTTTGGGTCTGTCGCTGCATACTGTACTGAGGCATGGTCATCAGCTTTCACACCTTTCACCCCTCACTCGTTGCCCCCTTACGCAACACACAACACACACACACACACACACACACACACACACACACACACACACACAGGCAGAACGAGACAGAGCTCAATCCTTTACCCAGCCTTTGATTGTGGAATTTCCTGCCCAAGGACATCCGCCATTCAAATTTCTTTTCACAATTCACTTCCCAACTCGAATGCCAGGGCTTTCAATTAACATTGAGCTCATGTGAAGCACCTACAGCCCCTTGTCTGTGAAAAGCAGTATAGAATGGGTTTTGTATGGCGCTCAAGCACATAATAAACCGATGGGAGGATTTGCAAGATTATGAGGCGTCCTTCAAAGTTTTATCGTCTTCTCATTTTCCCTTTTAAAACGATTACATTTGTCATTCTTATTTGTGAGCCTTTCACCCTTCTCATTGTGATATCGCCCCGTGGTCTAGTTACAATACTGTAATTGTGAGACACACATACATAAATCAGCATTGTCCTTGGGGCATAATTGAGTTGAAGCAAATGAAGCAGTCTCCTATTCATTTTCAGTTCATGTCAATACCATGTTGTATTGAATTTCCTATGCTGGAATCAATTACTTTTTGGAAAATATTTAAACATATCTTTGTGATTGGTGATTCTTTAGACTGGATAGAACTAATGTAAAATGATTTATTTTCTAACACCATGGTCTGTGCACTTCTTTACTTTAAGGAGGCCTTATACTATTTCATGCAGCGTAAATTAAAGGTGTGGGAATAAGCCAGGTGTCTTTTATCTGTGGGTTCATACTTAAAGGGATACCTGCCACCAAACCCACAGTTCAGAAGAAATGTAATGGACATTCCCATTCACTGTAATGGACCAGTAGTCATATTGAAGGTGCCATTTAACTACAACGTTTTCAAGCTCATCATATCATCGCTCAGAATGCTGTTCTATAAATGCAACAATGGCAAATTCTATTGAGCCTGGAAAGAAGTGGACGGTGCTCAACCGACGTGAGTCGGGGTGCAGCCCAAACGCTTCGACATCGTTAGATTGGGAAAAGCACAACGCTCGCTGACCATTCAAAAATCACTGTTTCATTTAAGCAACGTTAAAAAAGCTTGGTGCTGATGAAGGTCGTGGCTGAAACGTCAAACATTTGAACTTTTCTCAATTAAATCAGTGTGTGTTTAAAGCGCAACTGAAGGCAATAAACAACTTCTCTGATAGAAAACGGCCAATGTGGCATCGATATGAGTCAGTAACATTTGTTCTAGTGACAAAATTGACTACAAAGTGGAAATAGGATAATTTTATTCATAAAGTCAGTCTGGTCCAAAACTGAGGTTTTTTAGGGGGGTTCGTCATGACTTACTTGAGGGTTGGGTTTTGAGTTCGACAATGCTCAATAGCCCACTAACACTGGATACCCAGATGCGGGGATTGCACTCTATCCAATCCTACCGCAGAACACACAGACAGTGAGACTAACCTGCCCAGCAGCGCAGCTGACCTTGTTTACATAAGAGAACACGTCACTATTTCGTAACTCGAGGAATACTGCATCAAACACATTAGCTAGATGTAAAAATGTCAGCTAAAACCTCGTCAGCAAAAACGTCAAAATGAATTACAGATTTCTTGAATTATGTTAGATCCATTCTGCCTGTTTTGAGGAAGTAATACAGGCTTTGTTTCTATGGTGTCTCATGGGGGACAAACATCAGATACTGCCACATCGAAACACACCCCCAACACTGAAATCTCGTTTTACTTGATGAGCAACAGAGAAACGCTTGCGGTATCAGAGCGTTCAGTTACTCTTTAATAGCAGGAGAGCATTGCACCTTTTCCTTTCCAAATTCTGTTGAGCCGCCATCATATTGTGTGTATGGTGAAAAATCTTTAGATCTGTCTGTCTGTCTGTCTGTCTGTCTGTCTGTCTGTCTGTCTGTCTGTCTGTCTGTCTGTCTGTCTGTCTTTCTGTTCTAGCTATTCTGTTTCTATATGGCTATAACCTCCTCACTCACTACACACCTGTCAGAATTATTCATTCATTTAACAGGAGCCTGTTTCAAGAGGTGCGGGTTCAAAGGCTTTAGGATTCAGTGGAACATGGCTTTGGGGGGAAAAATTGAGCCAAAGTGCACTTCAGCATCCTAGCTGCATCCGACACAACCATTTCTGTGGAAGAGATGAAGTGTGTGTGTGTGTGTGCGTGTGCGCGTGTGCCTGTTTGCATGCCTGTGTGCATGCCTGTGTGCATGCCTGTGTGCTTGCTTATGTGTCTTTCCATGGCTGTGTGTGTTGCACAGCCTACAGAGCCCTGTGATTACTTTACCCTCTACATTATCTGGAGTGCAGAGGCGCTGAAAGCAGTCGTGGCTTAATCTCCCTCCCCATTTACGTCTCTCTCTCTCTCGCTCTCTCTCTCTACCGCATTAGCTTCCTTTAAGATTCACTTACAGTGATGTTCCACTTTGAAGATAATGTTTTGTGACTGGTAGCCTACAGGGTTGGGGCTGTAATCATAGCTGCTGGGTGTGTGTTGTGTTGATAGCGGGGTTGGGGAGGTGTGAAGAGGGGTCTGACATGGAGAAGGGGCCTCAAACCCAGCTACTTCTATACAAACCTTATAGAATAAAACAGGAAGCAGCTCTTTGTAGGTGTTGAGTCTGTTCTCTTCCCCTCTGAACCTCTGTGTATAGGTGTTGCATCTGTTGTCTTCCCCCCTGAACTGCGACTCCAGTTAATTCTGCTGTTGAATTAACTAACCACCTGGCTTCAAATGGTACATACAGGTAGTGGTGATTGTTCCAATAAATCCCAGTAAATACTAAGTAAAATACAAATAATTACTAGGTATTTTATTCGTCATTAAGAAGTAAATAACAGGTCAACTAAAGTGAATCTACAACTCACTAGCTGTATCAGGGGAGAACCCATGTGCTGTATCACCACCATAATAACTCCCTCCTCCCTTTATGAGCAGCAGTTGATCAGGGGGCTGAGATGAGAGGAGTACACGAACGAGATGGCCAATTTGTTCCACATGGCGATGTCCTGTGTCACTAATGACAGAAGGGGGTGGGAGGGGGTGGAGGAGCAGCCCCCAGGTCGGCAGCTGTGCTCCAACTCAAAGCACCCCCCCCCCCCCCCCCCCACCCCCACCCCTCTCCCAGGGGCCCCGGGGGCCAGAGCAGCAGGTCACATATCAAAGGGTCCAATCCGCTGGCTAATGAAGCAGCTCAGTACCTAGCGGCCCTGAAGACCTCGCTAACAAGCTCCGGTTGCTAGTCTCTCTCTCTTTTTTTCTCTCTGTCTCTCTCTCTCTCTCTCTCTCTCTCTCTCTCTCTCTCTCTCTCTGCCTACTCACCTCTCTCTCTTCCTCCCTCCCTCTGTCTTTCTCTCTCTCTCATGCCAATTAGAACCCACGGGCATCACATGACATGACATCAGAGCCCCCTCTGAAATGAGCTGCATTTTTAATTTGCCCATGATTACATCATTCATTAATCATGGAGAGACAAGTCCAGATCGTGAGCGTGTACTATGGGGGCCAATTGGCAAGAGGTGAGCATAGCTGCATTTATTATTTACCTGTGCTCGAAAATAAAGAGGAGGGATGAGGGACGAGGAACGTGGTACGTATTTTAAGAAGAAAAATTATATAATGTGAACTACCTTCATGTATGTAACCAAGGATAACTAACAAAGAAACAAGTGTTTTGAAAAATAATATCATAATTTGTATAAAAATAATGTTATTTCAATGAGTGCTTAGCGAGTTGCTTTGTCTTCCTAATGCAAGGCCTTTTGCAAGAGGAACTCTGATCTCTAGTTTATTTCATTACAATGTTGGTGCCCTCTGCCATGCTATGTCATTGTAATCCAGGATATGAGTGGACAAGAGTGGTAGGCAGTTGACTGAGAGAGAGGCTGCGTTTAGACAGGCAGCCCAATTCTGATATTATTTTTCACTAATTAGTCTTTTGACCAATCAGATCAGCTCTGAAAAAGATCTGATGTGAAAAGATCTAATGTGATTGGTCAATAGACAAAAAAATAAATCTGAATTGGGCTGCCTGTCTAAACGCAGCCAGAGAGGCAGGTTGTAACTACAGTTGACTGAGAGAGAGAAGCAGGTTGCAGCTACAGTTGACTGAGAGAGAAGCAGGTTGCAGCTACACTTGACTGAGAGAGAGGCAGGTTGCGGCTACAGTTGACAGAGAGAGAGGCAGGTTGTAACTACAGTTGACTGAGAGAGAGGCAGGTTGTAGCTACAGTTGACTGAGAGAGAGGCAGGTTGCGGCTACAGCTGACTGAGAGAGGCAGGTTGCAGCTACAGTTACCTGAGTGAGAGAGGCAGGTTGCAGCTACAGTTGACTGAGAGAGAGGCAGGTTGCAGCTACAGTTGACTGAGAGAGAGGCAGGTTGCAGCTACAGTTGACTGAGAGAGAGGCAGGTTGCAGCTACAGTTGACTGAGAGAGAGGCAGGTTGCAGCTACAGTTGACTGAGAGAGAGGCAGGTTGTAGCTACAGTTGACTGAGAGAGAGAGGCAGGTTGTAGCTACAGTTGACTGAGAGAGAGGCAGGTTGCAGCTACAGTTGACTGAGAAAGAGAGGCATGTTGCAGCTACAGTTGACTGAGAGAGAGAGGCAGGCTGCAGCTACAGTTGACTGAGAGAGAGGCAGGTTGTAGCTACAGTTGACTGAGAGAGAGGCAGGTTGCAGCTACAGTTGACAGAGAGAGAGGCAGTTTGCTGCTACAGTTGACTGAGAGAGAGGCAGGTCGTAGCTACAGTTGACTGAAAGAGAGAGGCAGGTCGCAGCTACAGTTGACTGAGAGAGAGGCAGGCTGCAGCTACAGTTGACTGAGAGAGAGAGGCAGGTTGTAGCTACAATTAACTGAGAGAGAGTCCGGCAGCAGCTATAGTTGACTGAGAGAGGCAGGCTGCAGCTACAGTTGACTGAGAGAGAGTCTGGCAGCAGCTACAGTTGACTGAGAGAGAGGCAGGCTGCAGCTACAGTTGACTGAGAGAGAGGCAGGTTGTAGCTACAATTAACTGAGAGAGAGTCTGGCAGCAGCTACAGTTGACTGAGAGAGGCAGGCTGCAGCTACAGTTGACTGAGAGAGAGGCAGGTTGTAGCTACAGTTGACTGAGAGAGAGTCTGGCAGCAGCTACAGTTGACTGAGAGAGGCAGGCTGCAGCTACAGTTTACTGAGAGAGAGTCTGGCAGCAGCTACAGTTGACTGAGAGAGGCAGGCTGCAGCTACAGTTGACTGAGAGAGAGTCTGGCAGCAGCTACAGTTGACTGAGAGAGGCAGGCTGCAGCTACAATTGACTGAGAGAGAGAAGGGTTGTAGCTAAAGTTGACTGAGAGAGGCATGTTGCAGCTACAGTTGACTGAGAGAGAGAGGCAGGCTGCAGCTACAGTTGACAGAGAGAGAGGCAGTTTGCTGCTAATGTTGACTGAGAGAGAGGCAGGTCGTAGCTACAGTTGACTGAGAGAGAGAGGCAGGTCGCAGCTACAGTTGACTGAGAGAGAGAGGCAGGCTGCAGCTACAGTTGACTGAGAGAGAGATGCAGGTTGTAGCTACAATTAACTGAGAGAGAGTCTGGCAGCAGCTACAGTTGACTGAGAGAGGCAGGCTGCAGCTACAGTTGACTGAGAGAGAGGCAGGTTGTAGCTACAATTAACTGAGAGAGAGTCTGGCAGCAGCTACAGTTGACTGAGAGAGGCAGGCTGCAGCTACAATTGACTGAGAGAGAGGCAGGTTGCAGCTACAGTTGGCTGAGAGAGAGGCAGGCGGCAGCTACAGTTGACTGAGAGAGGCAGGTTGCAGCTACAGTTGACTGAGAGAGAGGCAGGTTGCAGCTACAGTTGACTGAGAGAGAGAGGCAGGTTGCAGCTACAGTTGACTGAGAGAGAGAGGCAGGTTGCAGCTACAGTTGACAGCGAAAGAGGCAGGTTGCAGCTACAGTTTACTGAAAGAGAGGCAGGTTGCAGCTACAGTTGACTGAGAGAGGGGCAGGTTGCAGCTACAGTTGACTGAGAGAGAGAGGCAGGTTGCAGCTACAGTTGACTGAGAGAGAGGCAGGTTGTAGCTACAGTTGACTGAGAGAGGGGCAGGTTGCAGCTACAGTTGACAGCGAGAGAGAGAGGCAGGTTGCAGCTACAGTTGACTGAGAGAGAGGCAGGTTGTAGCTACAGTTGACTAAGGGAGAGAGGCAGGTTGTAGCTACAGTTGACTGAGAGAGAGAGGCAGGATGTAGCTACAGTTGACTGAGAGAGAGGCAGGTTGCAGCTACAGTTGACTGAGAGAAAGAGGCAGGTTGCAGCTACAGTTGACTGAGAGAGTGAGGCAGGCTGCAGCTACAGTTGACTGAGAGAGAGGCAGGTTGTAGCTACAGTTGGATGAGAGAGAGGCAGGTTGTAGCTACAGTTGACTGAGAGAGGCAGGTTGTAGCTACAGTTGACTGAGATAGAGAGGCAGGTTGTAGCTACAGTTGACTGAGAGAGAGAGGCAGGTTGTAGCTACAATTAACTGAGAGAGAGTCCGGCAGCAGCTATAGTTGACTGAGAGAGGCAGGCTGCAGCTACAGTTGACTGAGAGAGAGTCTGGCAGCAGCTACAGTTGACTGAGAGAGAGGCAGGCTGCAGCTGCAGTTGACTGAGAGAGAGGCAGGTTGTAGCTACAATTAACTGAGAGTCTGGCAGCAGCTACAGTTGACTGAGAGAGGCAGGCTGCAGCTACAGTTGACTGAGAGAGAGGCAGGTTGTAGCTACAGTTGACTGAGAGAGAGTCTGGCAGCAGCTACAGTTGACTGAGAGAGGCAGGCTGCAGCTACAGTTTACTGAGAGAGAGTCTGGCAGCAGCTACAGTTGACTGAGAGAGGCAGGCTGCAGCTACAGTTGACTGAGAGAGAGTCTGGCAGCAGCTACAGTTGACTGAGAGAGGCAGGCTGCAGCTACAATTGACTGAGAGAGAGAAGGGTTGTAGCTAAAGTTGACTGAGAGAGGCATGTTGCAGCTACAGTTGACTGAGAGAGAGAGGCAGGCTGCAGCTACAGTTGACAGAGAGAGAGGCAGTTTGCTGCTAATGTTGACTGAGAGAGAGGCAGGTCGTAGCTACAGTTGACTGAGAGAGAGAGGCAGGTCGCAGCTACAGTTGACTGAGAGAGAGAGGCAGGCTGCAGCTACAGTTGACTGAGAGAGAGATGCAGGTTGTAGCTACAATTAACTGAGAGAGAGTCTGGCAGCAGCTACAGTTGACTGAGAGAGGCAGGCTGCAGCTACAGTTGACTGAGAGAGAGGCAGGTTGTAGCTACAATTAACTGAGAGAGAGTCTGGCAGCAGCTACAGTTGACTGAGAGAGGCAGGCTGCAGCTACAATTGACTGAGAGAGAGGCAGGTTGCAGCTACAGTTGGCTGAGAGAGAGGCAGGCGGCAGCTACAGTTGACTGAGAGAGGCAGGTTGCAGCTACAGTTGACTGAGAGAGAGGCAGGTTGCAGCTACAGTTGACTGAGAGAGAGAGGCAGGTTGCAGCTACAGTTGACTGAGAGAGAGAGGCAGGTTGCAGCTACAGTTGACAGCGAAAGAGGCAGGTTGCAGCTACAGTTTACTGAAAGAGAGGCAGGATGCAGCTACAGTTGACTGAGAGAGGGGCAGGTTGCAGCTACAGTTGACTGAGAGAGAGAGGCAGGTTGCAGCTACAGTTGACTGAGAGAGAGGCAGGTTGTAGCTACAGTTGACTGAGAGAGGGGCAGGTTGCAGCTACAGTTGACAGCGAGAGAGAGAGGCAGGTTGCAGCTACAGTTGACTGAGAGAGAGGCAGGTTGTAGCTACAGTTGACTAAGGGAGAGAGGCAGGTTGTAGCTACAGTTGACTGAGAGAGAGAGGCAGGATGTAGCTACAGTTGACTGAGAGAGAGGCAGGTTGCAGCTACAGTTGACTGAGAGAAAGAGGCAGGTTGCAGCTACAGTTGACTGAGAGAGTGAGGCAGGCTGCAGCTACAGTTGACTGAGAGAGAGGCAGGTTGTAGCTACAGTTGGATGAGAGAGAGGCAGGTTGTAGCTACAGTTGACTGAGAGAGGCAGGTTGTAGCTACAGTTGACTGAGATAGAGAGGCAGGTTGTAGCTACAGTTGACTGAGAGAGAGAGGCAGGTTGTAGCTACAGTTGACTGAGAGAGAGGCAGGTTGTAGCTACAGTTGACTGAGAGAGAGGCAGGTTGCAGCTACAGTTGACAGAGAGAGAGGCAGTTTGCTGCTACAGTTGACTGAGAGAGAGGCAGGTCGTAGCTACAGTTGACTGAGAGAGAGAGGCAGGTCGCAGCTACAGTTGACTGAGAGAGAGAGGCAGGTTGCAGCTACAGTTGACTGAGAGAGAGAGAGGCAGGTTGCAGCTACAGTTGACTGAGAGAGAGGCAGGTTGTAGCTACAGTTGACTAAGAGAGAGAGGCAGGTTGTAGCTACAGTTGACTGAGAGAGAGAGGCAGGATGTAGCTACAGTTGACTGAGAGAGGGGCAGGTTGCAGCTACAGTTGACAGCGAGAGAGAGGCAGGTTGCAGCTACAGTTGACTGAGAGAGAGGCAGGTTGTAGCTACAGTTGACTAAGAGAGAGAGGCAGGTTGTAGCTACAGTTGACTGAGAGAGAGAGGCAGGATGTAGCTACAGTTGACTGAGAGAGAGGCAGGTTGCAGCTACAGTTGACTGAGAGAAAGAGGCAGGTTGCAGCTACAGTTGACTGAGAGAGAGAGGCAGGCTGCAGCTACAGTTGACTGAGAGAGAGGCAGGTTGTAGCTACAGTTGGATGAGAGAGAGGCAGGTTGTAGCTATAGTTGACTGAGAGAGGCAGGTTGTAGCTACAGTTGACTGAGAGAGGCAGGTTGTAGCTACAGTTGACTGAGGCAGGTTGTAGCTACAGTTGACTGAGAGAGAGGCAGGTTGCAGCTACAATTGACTGAGAGAGAGGCAGTTTGCTGCTACAGTTAACTGAGAGAGAGAGGCAGGTTGCAGCTACAGTTGACTGAGAGAGAGAGGCAGGTCGCAGCTACAGTTGACTGAAAGAGAGAGGCAGGTTGTGGCTACAGTTGACTGAGAGAGAGGCAGGTCGTAGCTACAGTTGACTGAGAGAGAGAGGCAGGTTGCAGCTACAGTTGACTGAGAGATGTAGGTTGCAGTTACAGTTGAGAGAGAGAGAGGCAGGTTGGAGCTACAGTTGACTGAGAGAGAGAGTCAGGCTGCAGCTACAGTTGACTGTGAGAGAGAGGCAGGTTGTAGCTACAATTAACTGAGAGAAGGCAGGTTGCAGCTACAGTTGACTGAGAGAGGCAGGTTGCAGCTACAGTTGACTGAGAGAGAGGCAGGTTGCAGCTACAGTTGAATGAGAGAGAGGCCGGCTGCAGCTACAGTTGACTGAGAGAGGCAGGTTGCAGCTACAGTTGACTGAGAGAGAGAGGGGCAGGTTGCAGCTACAGTTGGCTGAGAGAGAGGCAGGCTGCAGGTACAGTTGACCGAGAGAGGCAGGTTGCAGCTACAGTTTACTGAAAGAGAGGCAGGTTGCAGCTACAGTTGACTGAGAGAGAGGCAGGTTGCAGATACAGTTGACTGAGAGAGAGGCAGGTTGCAGCTACAGTTGACAGAGAGAGAGAGGCAGGTTGCTGCTACAGTTGACTGAGAGAGGCAGATTGCAGATAAAGTTGACTGAGAGAAAGGCAGGTTACCGCTACAGTTGACTGAGTGAGGCAGGTTGCAGCTACAGTTGAGTGAGAGAGAGGCAGGTTGCAGCTACAGTTGACTGAGAGAGAGGCAGGTTGCAGCTACAGTTGACTGAGAGAGAGAGGCAGGTTGCAGCTACAGGTGACTGAGAGAGAGAGGCAGTCTGCAGCTACAGTTGACTGAGAGAGAGAGGCAGGTTCCTCCTACAGTTGACTGAGAGAGAGGCAGGTTGCAGCTACAGTTGACTGAGAGAGAGGCAGGTTGGAGCTACATTTGACTGAGAGAGAGAGGCAGTTCGCAGCTACAGTTGAATGAGAGAGAGGCAGGTTGCAGCTACAGTTGACTGAGAGAGAGAGACAGGTTGCAGCTACCGTTGACTGAGAGAGAGAGGCAGGTTGCAGCTACAGTTGACTGAGAGAGAGAGGCAGGTTGCAGCTACAGTTGACAGAGAGAGAGAGGCAGGTTGCAGCTACAGTTGACAGCGAGAGAGGCAGGTTGCAGCTGCAGTTGACTGAGAGAGAGGCAGGTTGCAGATACAGTTGACTGAGAGAGAGGCATGTTGCAGCTACAGTTGACTGGGAGAGAGAGGCAGTCTGCAGCTACAGTTGACTGAGAGAGAGAGGCAGGTTGTAGCTACAGTTGACGGAGAGAGAGAGGCAGGTTGCAGCTACAGTTGACTGAAAGAGAGGCAGGTTGCAGCTACAGTTGACTGAGAGAGAGAGGCAGGATGTAGCTACAGTTGACTGAGAAACAGGCAGGTTGCAGATACAGTTGACTGAGAGAGGCAGGTTGTAGCTACAGTTCACTGAGAGAGAGATAGGTTGTAGCTACAGTTGACTGAGAGAGGCAGGTTGTAGTTACAGTTGACTGAGAGAGAGGCATGTTGCAGCTACAGTTGACTGAGAGAGAGGGGCAGGTTGTAGCTACAGTTGACTGAGAGAGAGAGGCAGGATGTAGCTACAGTTGACTGAGAGAGAGGCAGGTTGCAGCTACAGTTGACTGAGAAACAGGCAGGTTGCAGCTACAGTTGACTGAGAAAAAGGCAGGCTGCAGCTACAGTTGACTGAGAGAGAGGCAGGTTGCAGCTACAGTTGACTGAGAAACAGGCAAGTTGCAGCTACAGTTGACTGAGAAACAGGCAGGTTGCAGCTACAGTTGACTGAGAAACAGGCAGGTTGCAGCTACAGTTGACTGAGAGAGAGGCAGTCTGCAGCTACAGTTGACTGAGAGAGAGAGAGGCAGGCTGCAGCTACAGTTGACTGAGAGAGAAGCAGATTGCGGCTACAGTTGACTGAGAGAGAGGCAGGTTGCAGCTACAGTTGACTGAGAGAGAAGCAGGTTGCAGCTACAGTTGACTGAGAGAGATGCAGGCTGCAGCTACAGTTGACTGAGAGAGAGGCAGGTTGTAGCTACAGTTGACTGAGAGAGGCAGGTTGTAGCTACAGTTGACTGAGAGAGGCAGGTTGTAGCTACAGTTGACTGAGAGAGAGGCAGGTTGTAGCTACAGTTGACTGAGAGAGGCAGGTTGTAGCTACAGTTGACTGAGAGAGAGGCAGGTTGTAGCTACAGTTGACTGAGAGAGAGGCAGGTTGTAGCTACAATTGACTGAGAGAGAGGCAGGTTGCAGCTACAGTTGACTGAGAGAGAGAGGCAGGTTGCAGCTACAGTTGACTGAGAGAGAGGCAGGTTGCAGCTACAGTTGACTGAGAGAGAGAGGCAGGTTGCAGCTACAGTTGACTGAGAGAGAGAGGCAGGTTGCAGCTACAGTTGACTGAGAGAGAGAGGCAGGATGTAGCTACAGTTGACTGAGAGAGAGAGGCAGGTTGCAGCTACAGTTGACTGAGAACAGGCAGGTTGTAGCTACAGTTGACTGAGAAACAGGCAGGTTGCAGATACAGTTGACTGAGAAACAGGCAGGCTGCAGCTACAGTTGACTGAGAGAGAGGCAGGTTGCAGATACAGTTGACTGAGAGAGGCAGGTTGTAGCTACAGTTCACTGAGAGAGAGATAGGTTGTAGCTACAGTTGACTGAGAGAGGCAGGTTGTAGTTACAGTTGACTGAGAGAGAGGCATGTTGCAGCTACAGTTCACTGAGAGAGAGATAGGTTGTAGCTACAGTTGACTGAGAGAGGGGCAGGTTGTAGCTACAGTTGACTGAGAGAGAGAGGCAGGATGTAGCTACAGTTGACTGAGAGAGAGGCAGGTTGCAGCTACAGTTGACTGAGAAACAGGCAGGTTGCAGCTACAGTTGACTGAGAAACAGGCAGGCTGCAGCTACAGTTGACTGAGAGAGAGGCAGGTTGCAGCTACAGTTGACTGAGAAACAGGCAAGTTGCAGCTACAGTTGACTGAGAAACAGGCAGGTTGCAGCTACAGTTGACTGAGAAACAGGCAGGTTGCAGCTACAGTTGACTGAGAGAGAGAGGCAGTCTGCAGCTACAGTTGACTGAGAGAGAGAGAGGCAGGCTGCAGCTACAGTTGACTGAGAGAGAAGCAGATTGCGGCTACAGTTGACTGAGAGAGAGGCAGGTTGCAGCTACAGTTGACTGAGAGAGAAGCAGGTTGCAGCTACAGTTGACTGAGAGAGAGAGGCAGGTTGCAGCTACAGTTGACTGAGAACAGGCAGGTTGTAGCTACAGTTGACTGAGAGAGGCAGGTTGTAGCTACAGTTGACTGAGGGAGGCAGGTTGTAGCTACAGTTGACTGAGAGAGAGGCAGGTTGTAGCTACAGTTGACTGAGAGAGGCAGGTTGTAGCTACAGTTGACTGAGAGAGAGGCAGGTTGTAGCTACAGTTGACTGAGAGAGAGGCAGGTTGTAGCTACAATTGACTGAGAGAGAGGCAGGTTGCAGCTACAGTTGACTGAGAGAGAGAGGCAGGTTGCAGCTACAGTTGACTGAGAGAGAGGCAGGTTGCAGCTACAGTTGACTGAGAGAGAGAGGCAGGTTGCAGCTACAGTTGACTGAGAGAGAGAGGCAGGTTGCAGCTACAGTTGACTGAGAGAGAGAGGCAGGATGTAGCTACAGTTGACTGAGAGAGAGAGGCAGGTTGCAGCTACAGTTGACTGAGAACAGGCAGGTTGCAGCTACAGTTGACTGAGAAACAGGCAGGTTGCAGATACAGTTGACTGAGAAACAGGCAGGCTGCAGCTACAGTTGACTGAGAGAGAGGCAGGTTGCAGCTACAGTTGACTGAGAAACAGGCAGGTTGCAGCTACAGTTGACTGAGAAACAGGCAGGTTGCAGATACAGTTGACTGAGAAACAGGCAGGCTGCAGCTACAGTTGACTGAGAGAGAGGCAGGTTGCAGCTACAGTTGACTGAGAAACAGACAGGTTGCAGCTACAGTTGACTGAGAAACAGGCAGGTTGCAGCTACAGTTGACTGAGAAACAGGCAGGCTGCAGCTACAGTTGACTGAGAGAGAGGCAGGTTGCTGCTACAGTTGACTGAGAGATGCAGGCTGCAGCTACAGTTGACTGAGAAACAGGCAGGTTGCAGCTACAGTTGACTGAGAGAGAGGCAGGTTGCTGCTACAGTTGACTGAGAGATGCAGGCTGCAGCTACAGTTGACTGAGAGAGGCAGGCTGCAGCTACAGTTGACTGAGAGAGAGGCAGGTTGCAGCTACAGTTGACTGAGAGAGAGAGGCAGGATGTAGCTACAGTTGACTGAGAAACAGGCAGGTTGCAGATACAGTTGACTGAGAGAGGCAGGTTGTAGCTACAGTTCACTGAGAGAGAGATAGGTTGTAGCTACAGTTGACTGAGAGAGGCAGGTTGTAGTTACAGTTGACTGAGAGAGAGGCATGTTGCAGCTACAGTTGACTGAGAGAGAGGGGCAGGTTGTAGCTACAGTTGACTGAGAGAGAGAGGCAGGATGTAGCTACAGTTGACTGAGAGAGAGGCAGGTTGCAGCTACAGTTGACTGAGAAACAGGCAGGTTGCAGCTACAGTTGACTGAGAAAAAGGCAGGCTGCAGCTACAGTTGACTGAGAGAGAGGCAGGTTGCAGCTACAGTTGACTGAGAAACAGGCAAGTTGCAGCTACAGTTGACTGAGAAACAGGCAGGTTGCAGCTACAGTTGACTGAGAAACAGGCAGGTTGCAGCTACAGTTGACTGAGAGAGAGGCAGTCTGCAGCTACAGTTGACTGAGAGAGAGAGAGGCAGGCTGCAGCTACAGTTGACTGAGAGAGAAGCAGATTGCGGCTACAGTTGACTGAGAGAGAGGCAGGTTGCAGCTACAGTTGACTGAGAGAGAAGCAGGTTGCAGCTACAGTTGACTGAGAGAGATGCAGGCTGCAGCTACAGTTGACTGAGAGAGAGGCAGGTTGTAGCTACAGTTGACTGAGAGAGGCAGGTTGTAGCTACAGTTGACTGAGAGAGGCAGGTTGTAGCTACAGTTGACTGAGAGAGAGGCAGGTTGTAGCTACAGTTGACTGAGAGAGGCAGGTTGTAGCTACAGTTGACTGAGAGAGAGGCAGGTTGTAGCTACAGTTGACTGAGAGAGAGGCAGGTTGTAGCTACAATTGACTGAGAGAGAGGCAGGTTGCAGCTACAGTTGACTGAGAGAGAGAGGCAGGTTGCAGCTACAGTTGACTGAGAGAGAGGCAGGTTGCAGCTACAGTTGACTGAGAGAGAGAGGCAGGTTGCAGCTACAGTTGACTGAGAGAGAGAGGCAGGTTGCAGCTACAGTTGACTGAGAGAGAGAGGCAGGATGTAGCTACAGTTGACTGAGAGAGAGAGGCAGGTTGCAGCTACAGTTGACTGAGAACAGGCAGGTTGCAGCTACAGTTGACTGAGAAACAGGCAGGTTGCAGATACAGTTGACTGAGAAACAGGCAGGCTGCAGCTACAGTTGACTGAGAGAGAGGCAGGTTGCAGATACAGTTGACTGAGAGAGGCAGGTTGTAGCTACAGTTCACTGAGAGAGAGATAGGTTGTAGCTACAGTTGACTGAGAGAGGCAGGTTGTAGTTACAGTTGACTGAGAGAGAGGCATGTTGCAGCTACAGTTGACTGAGAGAGAGGGGCAGGTTGTAGCTACAGTTGACTGAGAGAGAGAGGCAGGATGTAGCTACAGTTGACTGAGAGAGAGGCAGGTTGCAGCTACAGTTGACTGAGAAACAGGCAGGTTGCAGCTACAGTTGACTGAGAAACAGGCAGGCTGCAGCTACAGTTGACTGAGAGAGAGGCAGGTTGCAGCTACAGTTGACTGAGAAACAGGCAAGTTGCAGCTACAGTTGACTGAGAAACAGGCAGGTTGCAGCTACAGTTGACTGAGAAACAGGCAGGTTGCAGCTACAGTTGACTGAGAGAGAGAGGCAGTCTGCAGCTACAGTTGACTGAGAGAGAGAGAGGCAGGCTGCAGCTACAGTTGACTGAGAGAGAAGCAGATTGCGGCTACAGTTGACTGAGAGAGAGGCAGGTTGCAGCTACAGTTGACTGAGAGAGAAGCAGGTTGCAGCTACAGTTGACTGAGAGAGAGGCAGGTTGTAGCTACAGTTGACTGAGAGAGGCAGGTTGTAGCTACAGTTGACTGAGGGAGGCAGGTTGTAGCTACAGTTGACTGAGAGAGAGGCAGGTTGTAGCTACAGTTGACTGAGAGAGGCAGGTTGTAGCTACATTTGACTGAGAGAGAGGCAGGTTGTAGCTACAGTTGACTGAGAGAGAGGCAGGTTGTAGCTACAATTGACTGAGAGAGAGGCAGGTTGCAGCTACAGTTGACTGAGAGAGAGAGGCAGGTTGCAGCTACAGTTGACTGAGAGGGAGGCAGGTTGCAGCTACAGTTGACTGAGAGAGAGAGGCAGGTTGCAGCTACAGTTGACTGAGAGAGAGAGGCAGGTTGCAGCTACAGTTGACTGAGAGAGAGAGGCAGGATGTAGCTACAGTTGACTGAGAGAGAGAGGCAGGTTGCAGCTACAGTTGACTGAGAACAGGCAGGTTGCAGCTACAGTTGACTGAGAAACAGGCAGGTTGCAGATACAGTTGACTGAGAAACAGGCAGGCTGCAGCTACAGTTGACTGAGAGAGAGGCAGGTTGCAGCTACAGTTGACTGAGAAACAGGCAGGTTGCAGCTACAGTTGACTGAGAAACAGGCAGGTTGCAGATACAGTTGACTGAGAAACAGGCAGGCTGCAGCTACAGTTGACTGAGAGAGAGGCAGGTTGCAGCTACAGTTGACTGAGAAACAGACAGGTTGCAGCTACAGTTGACTGAGAAACAGGCAGGTTGCAGCTACAGTTGACTGAGAAACAGGCAGGCTGCAGCTACAGTTGACTGAGAGAGAGGCAGGTTGCTGCTACAGTTGACTGAGAGATGCAGGCTGCAGCTACAGTTGACTGAGAAACAGGCAGGTTGCAGCTACAGTTGACTGAGAGAGAGGCAGGTTGCTGCTACAGTTGACTGAGAGATGCAGGCTGCAGCTACAGTTGACTGAGAGAGGCAGGCTGCAGCTACAGTTGACTGAGAGAGAGGCAGTTTGCAGCTACAGTTGACAGAGAGAGGCAGGTTGCTGCTACAGTTGACTGAGAGATGCAGGCTGCAGCTACAGTTGACTGAGAAACAGGCAGGTTGCTGCTACAGTTGACTGAGAGAGAGGCAGGTTGCTGCTACAGTTGACTGAGAGATGCAGGCTGCAGCTACAGTTGACTGAGAAACAGGCATGTTGCTGCTACAGTTGACTGAGAGAGAGGCAGGTTGCTGCTACAGTTGACTGAGAGATGCAGGCTGCAGCTACAGTTGACTGAGAAACAGGCAGGTTGCTGCTACAGTTGACTGAGAGAGAGGCAGGTTGCTGCTACAGTTGACTGAGAGAGAGAGGCAGGTTGCTGCTACAGTTGACTGAGAGAGAGGCAGGTTGCTGCTACAGTTGACTGAGAGATGCAGGCTGCAGCTACAGTTGACTGAGAAACAGGCATGTTGCTGCTACAGTTGACTGAGAGAGAGGCAGGTTGCTGCTACAGTTGACTGAGAGAGGCAGGTTGCTGCTACAGTTGACTGAGAAACAGGCAGGTTGCTGCTACAGTTGACTGAGAGAGAGGCAGGTTGCTGCTACAGTTGACTGAGAGATGCAGGCTGCAGCTACAGTTGACTGAGAAACAGGCATGTTGCTGCTACAGTTGACTGAGAGAGAGGCAGGTTGCTGCTACAGTTGACTGAGAGATGCAGGCTGCAGCTACAGTTGACTGAGAGCTCTCTCTCTATAGTGACATTGTTGTGACTATACCCTCTCCACCAGCAGCATAATTGACTACCCTTCCAGTGAGATGGAAACGACAGCCCTGTTTTACTTCTATTAAAAATGTCATCCTCACATCCTCTTTCATTGAAGTAATCTTGAAAGCGGAGTGAAAATATCATCTTTACTTAACTTTGTAATCATGGGTTAGGTCACCTCAAAGAACGTACAAATACAGTAATTATTTTAAAGTGTGATTCATTCCAGGCAACAGCAGCAAAGACGTACCAATATGTCCCCTGCTGAGCCCGTTGACCACACCAGATTCCTCAGTTGCTCCAGTTGAAATATGAGCAAACTGTTTATCTGTGTTTCCATGCAGCGATTGACAAGATAGACCTCTTTTGAGTGGAACCATTTTCCCTCCCAGCGTTCAGCTAGCATGGTGTTTTGTGACCCCATTCCCACAGCATCTGATAGACCAGATAGATACAGAACAAGCTGGGGGATGGCATCAATTCAGATGCTCCTGACTGAAATCTATCATATAATGAGCCAGGGCCATTAAACGCTGGTCATCAGAGGGGAGTCTGAATTAAGCTCTCTGTCCTGTTCTCCCCATGCTTTACCCAGGGCTTTCACCCCCGCCCCCACAGCGCAGGCAGCAGAAGGTCCCTGGAACGAGAGGCAGCGAGGGCTGTGAGACCTGTTCTCGGGTGATTGGGGGTAATTTGGAGAGGATGAATTGTAGCTTTGTGTCGTGGGCCAACTCCATGACAGGCACCTGTTGGACTGTCAAACTTAGCTGGGAGAGAGAGAGAGAGAGGAGGAATGAGAAGGGGAAAAAGAGGGAGGGTGAGAGGGAGAGGGGGAAGACGAGATAGAAATGAAGCGATAGAGAGAAATATAGGACAGAATAGAGAGAGAGAGAGAGAGAGAGAGAGAGAGAAAAGAGAGAGAGAGAGAGAGAGAGAGATGTTCCAGCAGGCTAGTCGTGAACAATGGAAAAGACAGCTGTCATACAGAACTAGGAACCCTGGACAAATGACCAGCCATTCAGATCATTCTGGTGGGGTACACACACACAGGTGAGTACCAGTAGGAAGCCAAGGAGATCCAGAGAGGGCACATGACCCACCTGGGGCAGAGGACAAGTGTCCCACCTCCACCCCTTTTGCTCTGAAGCACCGGAGAGAGTCACAGGCCTGCAGCGACAGAGTTCCCAGGGGAGTTAACCCCAATAATGCACAGAGACCATATTGATGTTCCATATTTCAATGCAAGCATCTCTTGATATGAGAGCCTATCTGAACCCCTCTCCTCCCTCTCCAACCATTCACCAGGCTTCAGTCTAACAGATGGTCTCACGCACAACAAGTTAACAGAACGGAATTAGTACCCAAACAGCAGCTAACCAGTATAACTCATCTTATTGACTGGATTTTTTGAATGGTCTTTCCTTCAAGTTCTAATTCCTAAATGACCAATTTACTGATGATTATTCCGTATCCATGACTAAAGACTGTTGCTGTGGTCAAATGTATCCCCTGAAACTAGTCTAGGTGCATTTCTCTCCTTTCTCCACTATATTAACCAGTATGTCTCTAAGGAGCCTGGAATCGTCCTCCATGACCAGTCGTTTTATCAGTCAGGTTTTGTCTCCTCTCTGTTTCTGCACTTGTCTATACTGATTGCGTAACTCCTTACACCCGCTGGTTGGTTGCCTGCAGTCTCGCGGTTTTAATTATAATTGCCATCTCAGCCAATTATGCATTAATAATCAGCAAATTAGCCATGATTAATCGGCATTAGGTGAATGATTATGGAACTAAAGATAGATAATCAGCTGGCGGGGCTGGAAATACAGGGTTTAACACAGTAGGAGGCTTCATCTGGTGGAAACAGACATTCTCTTGGTTGTCTTCCTCACTCACCACGGCTATATTCTGTCTGTGTGTGTGTGTGTGTGTGTGTGTGTGTGTGTGTGTGTGTGTGTGTGTGTGTGTGTGTGTGTGTGTGTGTGTGTGTGTGGGGGAATTGTATATAATCCATGCTAGCATTACAACCCTGAGTGATGGGTTGTCTATTGTTACACACACTGAACAGCGACATGGGTTAATACTATGTTAACACAGCCAACCTCCATAAAATGCTGTTGTGACCTGCATGAATAGATACGCTGTCAGTCACACTGTTTATCTCTAAATAGGAAAAAGCTGCCAACTGTGCACTTTATCAGGACAATATGTTGTGTGCCACAGGGAAGTCTACATTCACACTGAATTGATAAGGAAATGTACACTCCAGGAAAGAGGATGTGGATGATGTATATAATGTTTATAACTAGGTATAACAGGTATAATGTTTATACCTGTTTATAACTGGTTAGGTATAACAGGCATGATGTTTATAACTGTTTATAACTGGTTAGGTATAACACGCATGATGTATATAACTGGCTAGGTATAACAGGCATGATGTTTATAACTAGCTAGGTATAACAGGCATGATGTATATAACTGGTTAGGTATAACAGGCAGGATGTTTATAACTAGCTAGGTATAACAGGCAGGATGTTTATAACTAGCTAGGTATAACAGGCAAGATGTTTATAACTAGCTAGGTATAACAGGCATGATGTATATAACTGGTTAGGTATAACAGGCAGGATGTTTATAACTAGTTAGGTATAACAGGCATGATGTTTATAACTACTTAGGTATAACAGGCAGGATGTTTATAACTAGCTAGGTATAACAGGCAGGATGTTTATAACTACTTAGGTATAACAGGCAGGATGTTTATAACTAGTTAGGTATAACATGCATGATGTTTATAACTAGTTAGGTATAACAGGCATTATGTATATAAGTAGCTAGGTATAACAGGCATGATGTTTACAACTAGCTAGGTATAACAGGCATGATGTTTACAACTAGCTAGGTATAACAGGCATGATGTTTACAACTAGCTAGGTATAACAGGCATGATGTATATAAGTAGCTAGGTATAACAGGCATGATGTTTACAACTAGCTAGGTATAACAGGCAGGATGTTTAGAACTAGTTAGGTATAACAGGCAGGATGTGTATAACTAGCTAGGTATAACAGGCAGGATGTTTATAACTAGTTAGGTATAACAGGCAGGATGTGTATAACTAGCTAGGTATAACAGGCAGGATGTTTATAACTAGTTAGGTATAACAGGCGTTATATTTATAGGTATAACAGGCAGGATGTTTATCACTAGTTAGGTATAACAGGCGTTATATTTATAGGTATAACAGGCGTTATATTTATAGGTATAACAGGCAGGATGTTTAGAACTAGTTAGGTATAACAGGCAGGATGTGTATAACTAGCTAGGTATAACAGGCAGGATGTTTATAACTAGTTAGGTATAACAGGCAGGATGTGTATAACTAGCTAGGTATAACAGGCAGGATGTTTATAACTAGTTAGGTATAACAGGCGTTATATTTATAGGTATAACAGGCATGATGTTTATAAGTAACTAAGTATTGCAGACGGTTTAAGCACAAAGTGTATGAGCTGTCATTGTCATGGAGGTCTGGCCGGCCATCGCCCCTCCACTTCTCCACACCACGCTGTGTTTGTCCCTTGTCCCTTTGTGTCCCTGTCAAAGGCCTGATCCCCCTGTCATTATTTGCTCCTTTATCTCCCTCTCTGCCCGTTCTGATTAGGGTCAGTGGAGTCTGACCAGCAGTCTTCTGGGGGATGCTATCCATTACCGTGTCACTGTGGATAGGCCCAGCATGGGTGAGGTGTGGTGTCAACACAAGCCTCCTGACAAAATCACCAACCCGTCTCCAGCTAATTATCCCAGTCCAAGATAATTAAATAGGGTTTCGGAGGAAGGCAGCACGCGTGTGTGTGTGTGTGTGTGTGTGTGTGTGTGTGTGTGTGTGTGTGTGTGTGTGTGTGTGTGTGTGTGTGTGTGCGTGCGTGCGTGCGTGCGTGCGGCTAATTCAGCAGATCTCATAATTATTTACATTTTAGTAATTTAGCAGATGTTCTTATCTAGAGTGACTTACAGTTAGTGCATTCATCTTAAGACAGCTAGGTGGGTCAACCACACATCACAGTCATAGTAAGTACATTTTTCCAAGTCAGGGCAAAACAGTCAAGTGTGAGTGTTAGTCAATGAAAGGCATTTATCTATTATTTTCAAGAAACCAGAGGTGGAAGAACGGAGTGCTCCGGTTGGGGTGTAGGGTATAACCTGAAGGTAGGGAGGGACAGTTCCTCTCTGTAGGCAAATACCATGGTCTTGTAGTGGATGCGAGCTTCAATTGGAAGCCAGTGGAGTGTGCGGAGGAGCGGGGTGACATAGGAAGAGCAGGGTGACATGGGACAACTTGGGAAGGTTGAACACCAGGCGGCGGCATCATTGGTTGCAGGGGTTTGATGGCACAAGCAGGGAGCCCAGCCAACAGCTAGTCGTAGTAGTCCAGACGGGAGAGGACGAGTTCCTGGATTAGGACCTGCACCGCTTCCTGTGTGAGGTAGGGTCGTATTCTACGGCTGTTGTAGAGCATGAACCTGCAGGAGCGTGTCACTGCTTTGATGTTTGCAGAGAACGACAGGGTGTTGTCCAGGGTCACACCAAGATTCTTTGCACTCTGGGAGGGGGACACCGTGGAGTTGTCAACTGTGATGGAGAGGTCTTGGAGCGGGAAAGCCTTCCCCGGGAGGAAGGGCAGCTCTGTCTGGTTGAGGTTGAACTTGAGGTGGTGGGCCGACATCCAAGCTGAGATATCCGCCACCTGGGTGTCAGAAGAATTTATATTGAATTCATTATCACTTCAACTCTGTATGTATTTCTTACTTTTTTTCTTAGTGGCAACCTACAGGTACATGTTTTATAACTGTATCATTTGTACCCCCCCCCCCATGAAAAATAACAACAACAAAAAATGATTGGTCAACAAAACAAAGTCCACCCCCCCAAAAAATGAAGAAGGGTGAAGGAGAGATGTAGCTGAGTGTCATCTGCATAGCAATGATAGGACAGTGTGATAAGGTGCGTCTCGGTGAGAGATGTAGCTGAGTGTCATCTGCATAGCAATGATAGGACAGAGCATGTGAGGATATGAGAGAGAGAGTAACTATGGGATCAAACTGAATTTCCGTGCTCTAAATATGTTACGGTAGTTCCACTGGCCACACCACGTCATTTCAACGTGGAGAATTAGGTAATAATTGGTAGATATGTTGCTCAATGAGATTCCAACCTATTTTCCCCCACTCAAAAAGACAGCCAAAAGTTTGTTTAATTTCCAACGTGTTACCACAATGTTTTCAAACATCTAAAACCATCTAAAAGCACAACCAAATTCCAATGGAAATGTAGTTGTCACCTAAATGTGGTAACATGGTTCAACCATTTAAAAGCATACCCAAGTTCAAATGGAATACAATGTCAGATATTTTGTGTTACACTATTTAATGTGAATGACCAAGAAAACCGATCGAATGAATGAGAGAGAACGAGGGAGGAGAGATTTTGCCGTCATACATATTCCCACTTCGGTGTGCTTCTGTGCTGACCTGTTGTGGTGTGTGTGTGAGTGCAGTGTGACCGAGCTCTGGCTATAGCTGCGCCAGTACTGCCACCAGGCCTTTCTCTCTGCACTACCCATTGTCCCACCGGCTTTGGGAGAAAGAGGAAAATGCTAGCCAGAGGAAACCAATAGAGAATCGCTTGTGTTGTCCATTCTGGAAAAGAAACAGCCTCCTGGTCGTCGTCTGTGGGCATTATTTGTCACCAAGTTTGACCTCCCTTTAACTCCATACTGTGTTAAGCTCTTAACCTCTGGCTCTGGCCATGAAAGAGTTAAGTAATATTTAATGAGGGGTGGCATTGTATCTAACTCAGTTAGAAAATGGTCATTGGTAATTAATGGTAATTCAATCAATTGTGCAGAGAAGTTAACCAAGAGCAAAATATAGGGCTTTAAAGCAAATATGTTACCCTAAGATATCTATAACTTTAAAGGTCAAAATGATAGACTACAATAATGAAATAAATAGCAATAGGGATCTACATGGACCATGCAGTGTACCTGATTAAAATCCACATTTAGATCATTGTTTAAACTTCACACAGCATGTTGACCCAATGTCTTTAAAACACCATAACAATAAGAAGTACCTTGCATTATGTCAAGTATACTGTACATTCACTATGTCTACGCAACGTAATGGAGGAAGAATGGATGCTCAATAACATGTTCCACAGTGTTTCATATGAAAATGAAAGGTTTTCCTATTTAAAATACAAATCTCCTCGAAAGCTTCTGAATATCCCGTACTGATCCAGTTTGGTCTTCATTTCACGTGTCTCACAGTAGGTTACAATAGTAGGTTTGAACAGTAAACCTCTTCTCTCATCCCTATGCATTTACTGTACATTATTCCTGGCATGATGATCTGTACCTGAATGGAAGAGTAGGGCCTGAGCGCTCTCAGAGGACTGTGGAGAGTGGACCTGTGCCATTGTACTCTGGTAATGACCTGCTTTTCTCTGGCCGCCATGGGCTTATTTGTTTATCTCCCCCCCGTTCTCAAGGCTGCTGCCACAGCGGTGTGAGGATAATGGAGGAGTGTTTTTGTTCCGTTCCTGCGTTGGGGGAATATAATCTAGTGTAAACAGTAGCATGTCTCCCAGGTTGAGAGAGGATGAATGGAGCGGTGTGGTTGATATTGACAGTGGAGAGAGGAGCGGTGTGGTTGATATTGACAGTGGAGAGAGGAGCGGTGTGGTTGATATTGACAGTGGAGAGAGGAGCGGTGTGGTTGATATTGACAGTGGTGAGAGGAGCGGTGTGGTTGATATTGACAGTGGAGAGAGGAGCGGTGTGGTTGATATTGACAGTGGAGAGAGGAGCGGTGTGAGGCTAGAAAGAGAGAGAAAGGCAGGGGGAGGAGAGGATGAAAGTGGAGAGAGAGAGATGCAAATAGAGAGGGAGAAGGAGAGCGAGAGAGAGGAAAAACAGGGATGAAAAGTGAACAAGGGGCAGGTCGTAGGTTACATCCCAAATTAAACCAGGCCAACCCTATCATTTGGAGTGGCTCTTCCCTTGTGTGTGTCCATGTGCGCTCAATGAAACATGATACACATCCACTGAGCAATGAAATCACATATTGTCCCAGTCAGCTATTATACAATGTATTATGTCACCAAAACAAATCATTTATCTTCCTCTTAGCCAAAGTAGAAAACACTTTACAGATGAATTTATACTTATGTCACCCCATAGTGCGTAATAAGGTGTGCTATAAGCATTCAAAACAACCCATGACTTCTAATTACACCCTACTAAATGGAAGTATTTCTACTCATTATGCAATACCCCCAAGTGGTTGAGAGAAAATATTTCCCACCCAAAAAGAAAATTGCATGCTGCTTTTCTTCAAATGAAAATTACAGAAGAAAACTTTGTCGATTTATGGCGAAATTTTTTAAATTGGGATTTGTAAAAGAAAATATGGCAATGATTTTTCCCCACCTCCCTCCTGCTTGCTGCTCTGTGTCTGGCGTGCAGCAATGCACCCTGGGAGAACAAAAAACAACAAAAGAAACAGACCCAGAGCCCCAGTGATAATGGTTCAACTGGGAGAATAAAGCTCCTCTCTGTTTCCCACATGCCATCCAGCTCTCAGCGTCCGCTCTGTTGACACTGGCAGCACAATGAGCACTATAGTCCCCTCCAATACATCTTTTATAGGAGCATTCTGGCCCCTGAATGTACAACTGGGGCTGCCCTGTCTGTATAAGCCATGTGAATATTGGCCAAGACTGCCTCTGCTTTGTTCAGCATTATTCCCCATTATTCCCCACAATAGATATCAACACTTTGGAAGTCATTTTAAAAAGGGGGCGAATCAAAATAGTGGCACTTTAAGGCTTTTTGTTTCTCTTCTACACACACGCCCTTGTACCGCATTCTCTCCCCCCACCCACCCATGGATCATTCAGCTCCAGGAGCAGAGAGCCAGAGGCAGGCTAGTGTGGAGGAGCAGACAGCCAGGGGCAGGTTAGTGTGGAGGAGCAGAGAGCCAGGATAGGGAGGCAAGCAGGCATGGAAGGCTGGGGAGGAGAGCCAGCGAGGCAGGCAAGCAGGCATGGAAGGCTGGGGAGGAGAGCCAGCGAGGCAGGCAAGCAGGCATGGAAGGCTGGGGAGGAGAGCCAGCGAGGCAGGCAGGCAGGCATGAAAGGCTGGGGAGGAGAGTCAGCGAGGCAGGCAGGCAGGCATGGAAGCCTGGGGACAAGAGCCAGCGAGGTAGGCAGGCGGAGACGGGAGAGCAGGTATGCAGGGACGAGAACCAGGTGAGCAGGGTTGGGCAGGCAGGCAAGCAAGCATGCAAAGCAGGCACTCTGAGGAGAGGGAGGCAGGTAAGGACGCAGGTAGGCAGATGGGAGAAATAAGGAAAGGCAGGCTGTCTCCCATTCCATAGCCCCCTGGCCAGCTGTCTCCAGGGTTACTGGAAAGAAGTGATGGACGACCAGAAAGTACCTGGATAAAGACAAGGAGCGGATGTCACACTCCTCCTCTTCTCCCTCCTCTTCATCCCTAATTTCCTGGGCACCATGGAAAGTTCCCCCCTCCGCCTAAAGAGCAGCAGGTATATGTTGGGGGGGGGGGGGGGGGGGGGGGTCGGACGAGCAGGGAGAGTGTGACAAGGTCTTGACATGTCTTGACAGGTTTGGTTAAGAGAGACTGTGTCTTCAAAGTTAATCAAGTGATCTCTGACATTGGATTAGGTGCTGCTGTAGACCTTCTGGATTAGGTGCTGCTGTAGACCTTCTGGATTAGGTGCTGCTGTAGACCTTCTGGATTAGGTGCTGTTGTAGACCTTCTGGATTAGGTGCTGCTGTAGACCTTCTGGATTAGGTGCTGCTGTAGACCTTCTGGATTAGGTGCTGCTGTAGATCTTCTGGATTAGGTGCTGTTGTAGACCTTCTGGATTAGGTTATGCTGTAGACCTTCTGAATTAGGTGCTGCTGTAGATCTTCTGGATTAGGTGCTGCTGTAGACCTTCTGAATTAGGTGCTGCTGTAGATCTTCTGGATTAGGTGCTGCTGTAGACCTTCTGGATTAGGTGCTGCTGTAGACCTTCTGGATTAGGTGCTGCTGTAGATCTTCTGGATTAGGTGCTGCTGTCGACCTTCTGGATTAGGTGCTGCTGTAGTCCTTCTGGATTAGGTGCTGCTGTAGATCTTCTGGATTAGGTGCTGCTGTAGTCCTTCTGAATTAGGTGCTGCTGTAGATCTTCTGGATTAGGTGCTGCTGTAGTCCTTCTGGATTAGGTGCTGCTGTAGACCTTCTGGATTAGGTGCTGCTGTAGACCTTCTGGATTAGGTGCTGCTGTATATCTTCTGAATTAGGTGCTGCTGTATACCTTCTGGATTAGGTGCTGCTGTAGATATTTTGGATTAGGTGCTGTTGTAGATCTTCTGGATTAGGTGCTGCCGTAGTCCTTCTGGATTCGGTGCTGCTGTAGATCTTCTGGATTAGGTGCTGCTGTAGACCTTCTGGATTAGGTGCTGCTGTAGACCTTCTGGATTAGGAAAGGTGCATGCTTTCAACAAGGGGGAATGACTCCT
Source organism: Oncorhynchus clarkii lewisi (assembly GCF_045791955.1). Taxonomy (NCBI): domain Eukaryota; kingdom Metazoa; phylum Chordata; class Actinopteri; order Salmoniformes; family Salmonidae; genus Oncorhynchus; species Oncorhynchus clarkii. Next base: position 13,562,506 of record NC_092153.1, on the reverse strand, counting down.
TTCTACATGTCTGTGATTGTTAACGGTATTTGATTAATATCTCTGTAAATATTCCTTCTCTGTAATATGTCTATGGGTAAATCACAAACCCATAACGCTCTGTGTTAGTCCAGTCTTCATGTTCACAGTATTTATTGTAATTGATTTGTAATGATTCAAAGAAAGAGAACTGTTTCAATTCTGAGTGATTTATTGCATTAAGTGGCTGCTAGGAGCCAACAAATTATTAAAAATGTATACAATGATTTAATCAATCTTGTATTTAATGAAAATAGGTATTGGTTAACTGAAACTAAATATATTATTATAAGCATATCTAAGAGTCTCTTGTTCTTCCGTTTTGCTTCAATAATAAATACTCTACTTACTGTTACTTCAGTCTATTCTTTTCAAAAGATGCATTTTGATCATGTGGATAAAAAAAAGAACCTAAAGATGAATCAGTGCATATCTTGATTTCCAAATGAGTTTAAAGTTCACATTATGAGAATGGCAACCAGAGGGCATGCTTTCATCCTTCCCGGCTTCTGAAGGCATCTTAGAGGCAGTAAGGGCCGCTCATGAAAAAAGAAAGGAGTGCAGAGAGAAAGAAAGGACTTGTGAGGATGGGAAGGAAAGGGCAGGTGTAAAAGAAGGAGCTTTGAAACCAGCAGGTCTTGGCTGGAAGGATGACCTCATTTAGAATGCTGGAAGGATGACCTCATTTAGAATGAGAGGAGTCTGGAGTGGCGATAGCAAGAGAGCCACCCAGCTGGGCCTGCAAAGCGAGCTCCGCTCTGAGGCCCACCACAGGGAGCACCATGAAAATACACACACACACGCAAGCACACATACACCAGTCCCCTGCAGCCTCACTCCCCAGCCTCCCAGACCCTTTATTTACCCAAAGGAAAGGGCCCACAGCAGCCGCCACACAGACGGGGGGGCTGGGACTTCAAATCCACTCCAACACGATGGAGTGAAGGGGAGAGGAGGAATGGAGGAGGGCAAAAAGAAAGAAATAAAGAAAGGTGAGTTTGAGTCCCTAATTTGGCCCAGGGGATATAGGGAGAGAGGGAGAGACTCCCAGGTCCAATATTTAAGCTGGGGGACAAGGTTAGACCCAGAGCCCCGCCCCCCAGCCCCCAGCCCCCCAGGCACCAGCCCCCAGGCCCCAGCCCCCCCGGCCCCAGCCCCCCAGAGCCCCAGCCCCTCAGGCCCCAGCCCCCCAGGCCCCAGCCCCCCAGGCACCAGCCCCCCAGGCCCCAGCCCGCCAGGCACCAGGGGAAGAGGAGTAGGCTGAGTGGGCTGACGGAGGAGGAAGCGGAGGTCAGAGGGAAACGCAGCTTTTTATTTGTGTTGTTACCGTGTCAGATCCAATTTGCAGCGCAGTCAGGAGGGGGTTAAATGAGATTACCAGCTTTGGACACTGTCACCAGACTCTGCTGTCACTGCTGTTGCTAGCTGCTGGGCATGCTAAATGACTATTTAATAGTCAGCTGTTTTAGCCCTTTTGAGATAGCGAGGCTGGCAGAAGGGCTGGAAAAAGCACTATTCAGCAACAGTTTGGAACTGGGGGATTTTGTTTGTTTGAATTCTACTACTTTTCACTTTTGTGTAACCTGTTTTATGTCTCAAATGAATAAGGATAGTTCAAATGGACAATCTTTGGCCTTCGTTGAATAAACAGACATTTTCTCAATCCCGTTTAATGTGTGGGTTTAAATGGCAGCACTGTTGATACCCCTGACGTATTTACCCTTGTGGGTAGGGAGTATGTTCACTTTCTCCCAGTGTCCATTAAGATTCTAAATCTCATACCAATTTTGCTGTATTCTTTGACTCTGTAGTTACCGTAGGTTTGAGGTATATAGGTGGGATTGTGATAGCATGGTTTGGGGAGGAAGTGGCTGTGGTTGGGGAGACATGGGTAGAGGGGGAAAGGGGGCAGTGGGATTGACATAAATCCTGTCGGTGGTGTATCATCGCTCATAATCCTTTCATGCTCCATTAATCCCTCTTCGCCAGGGTCGCCTTCGCCAGGGCCCTCCTCCTAATAACCATAATCTCATTACACAACAAATCAAAACTTTCCTATTTATCTGCAGATTTCAAATGAAACTAATAAGGCTTTACCCATACAGTCCTCTGTCCCCTTGTAACCACCACCACCACCCCTCCGCCCCCCCAAAACCCTAATCATATTTCTGCCTATCTAAAAGCAATCAGTGATTGTGTTAGCTACGGAGTACGGAGCGCTACTGACAATACCAGGGGAAAGGAAAGAGCCCAGCTGGACTAATTAAATTAAATGCTAGGCTGCCAGAGCTTCGTCGCTCCTATCGCTAGCTCTCCCTCTCAGTCTCTCTCTCTCGCTCTAGCTTGTAGCTCGTACCGTGCGGGCCTGGTGAGAAGGGGTGCAGAATTAATAAGCATTACGGTGCGATGCGGGAGATGATATCATAATGGAAGCAGAGCTTTGATGTGAAGAGTCCCTCATTGAAATTCAATGTACCATAATGTACCATAGTGACAGATGCCGTGGAGATGTGTGGTAGCCGCTGGGCCAACCAGAGAGAGGCCTTTGGAGTATCTGTCTCTGGTTGGGGGTTTTGGTTTTAATGTGTGCGTGAATGGGCACAGGTGTGGTAGCACAGGCAGTGTTGAGTTGTTGGTTTGGGTTTGTGTTTGTGTTTCTGGACACAGGTCTGGTTGATAAGACAGGTAGTGTTGTTGGTTTGAGTTTGTGTTTCTGGACACAGGTCTGGATGGTAAGACAGGTAGTGTTGTTGGTTTGGGTTTGTGTTTCTGGACACAGGTCTGGATGGTAAGACAGGAAGTGTTGTTGGTTTGAGTTTGTGTTTCTGGACACAGGTCTGGTTGGTAAGACAGGTAGTGTTGACTGGCAATGAGAGCGATTCACACTCAACTTTGAGATGTCTGTGGTGCTCCTTAAGTTAAGATAAGTCTGGCGACGATTTTCAACTGAGAATGGCACTGCAGTCAGGGAGTAAACATCACTTTCCTATAGCAGTTACAGTTGCGTTTCTCATGACAGACATAATCATACTGTGTTTTCCAAGACATACAGTGCCTTGCGAAAGTATTCGGCCCCCTTGAACTTTGCGACCTTTTTCCACATTTCAGGCTTCAAACATAAAGATATAAAACTGTATTTTTTTGTGAAGAATCAACAACAAGTGGGACACAATCATGAAGTGGAACAACATTTATTGGATATTTCAAACTTTTTTAACAAATCAAAAACTGAAAAATTGGGCGTGCAAAATTATTCAGCCCCCTTAAGTTAATAATTTGTAGCGCCACCTTTTGCTGCGATTACAGCTGTAAGTCGCTTGGGGTATGTCTCTATCAGTTTTGCACATCGAGAGACTGACATTTTTTCCCATTCCTCCTTGCAAAACAGCTCGAGCTCAGTGAGGTTGGATGGAGAGCATTTGTGAACAGCAGTTTTCAGTTCTTTCCACAGATTCTCGATTGGATTCAGGTTTGGACTTTGACTTGGCCATTCTAACACCTGGATATGTTTATTTTTGAACCATTCCATTGTAGATTTTGCTTTATGTTTTGGATCATTGTCTTGTTGGAAGACAAATCTCCGTCCCAGTCTCAGGTCTTTTGCAGACTCCATCAAGTTTTTCTTCCAGAATGGTCCTGTATTTGGCTCCATCCATCTTCCCATCAATTTTAACCATCTTCCCTGTCCCTGCTGAAGAAAAGCAGGCCCAAACCATGATGCTGCCACCACCATGTTTGACAGTGGGGATGGTGTGTTCAGCTGTGTTGCTTTTACGCCAAACATAACGTTTTGCATTGTTGCCAAAAAAAACAATTTTGGTTTCATCTGACCAGAGCACCTTCTTCCACATGTTTGGTGTGTCTCCCAGGTGGCTTGTGGCAAACTTTAAACAACACTTTTTATGGATATCTTTAAGAAATGGCTTTCTTCTTGCCACTCTTCCATAAAGGCCAGATTTGTGCAATATACGACTGATTGTTGTCCTATGGACAGAGTCTCCCACCTCAGCTGTAGATCTCTGCAGTTCATCCAGAGTGATCATGGGCCTCTTGGCTGCATCTCTGATCAGTCTTCTCCTTGTATGAGCTGAAAGTTTAGAGGGACGGCCAGGTCTTGGTAGATTTGCAGTGGTCTGATACTCCTTCCATTTCAATATTATCGCTTGCACAGTGCTCCTTGGGATGTTTAAAGCTTGGTAAATCTTTTTGTATCCAAATCCGGCTTTAAACTTCTTCACAACAGTATCTCGGACCTGCCTGGTGTGTTCCTTGTTCTTCATGATGCTCTCTGCGCTTTTAACGGACCTCTGAGACTATCACAGTGCAGGTGCATTTATACGGAGACTTGATTACACACAGGTGGATTGTATTTATCATCATTAGTCATTTAGGTCAACATTGGATCATTCAGAGATCCTCACTGAACTTCTGGAGAGAGTTTGCTGCACTGAAAGTAAAGGGGCTGAATAATTTTGCACGCCCAATTTTTCAGTTTTTGATTTGTTAAAAAAGTTTGAAATATCCAATAAATGTCGTTCCACTTCATGATTGTGTCCCACTTGTTGTTGATTCTTCACAAAAAAATACAGTTTTATATCTTTATGTTTAAAGCCTGAAATGTGGCAAAAGGTTGCAAAGTTCAAGGGGGCCGAATACTTTCGCAAGGCACTGTATATCCATATATAATGACATAAATATATTTTCTCCAAAACTGGGCCTTCTGGCAATTTATCCTGAGACGACTCTGAGAAATCCGACCGTACATGTTCCCCATTTTTCCTCTCACACTCCCGCTGAGAGCGAACCGAACCGCCGAGCAGTGGTCGGACTAATAGATGCCGCAAAAGTGCATTAGCTAATAAGCATGTAAGCAGCAAAGTGGTTAACAGGGATACTTTCTCTCTCTCCCCTCCAGACTGGCACATAGCAACCATTATGCCTTCTCTCTCTGAGTGCAAAGAGCTTTTAATATAGCCTCTGACCCAGGGTGACGAGACGTCGACAGAAAGACTCTCGGTCCTAGTTTGGGGCTTCGTTCTCTGCCCATTATGGTCGCGGCCTATTACTTGAGTAATGAGTGACATGAGGTCTAATTATAAATGTGCTTGGAGATGCTGGGTTATTAAATGTAAAGAGCTAGCTGGCAGTGCCATTAACAGGGCTCCACTAAGTGATGTCTGTGAACTGCTAAAAAGCCCTCACATTCATTACATATCAATCAAAGAAGGTGTAGTGATTAATTGATAAACGACTGAGACAATACTTAACAGCCCCTCAAAAATCACTTCTGTAACAACATTAGAAAATTTGTAAAAATTGGAGGGGAAAATGAATATTCTGTAGGGGAGTATGGGGAAAGATGAGCTATTTTTTACATTCAGCAGAACTCCATCAAGGGAAATATAGTATTCTTTCTAACAAATATATCTACATATATTTCAGGTTGTTGTGTCCCTGGAAATAATCAGAATTCATGTAAAAATGACTGTTTTGAAAAGGATGTCAAAGAAAGTGGTCTCTTGGCAAAACTTAATCCGGGTATAGGGTAAGGTGAGCCGCCTTGGGGTAAGTGGGTGATGATGTCCTGTGACAGTGGGTGATGGTGCTGGTAGGTCAACTTTTAATTCATGGAATGGGGATGAGGTATATTGTATATCTTAAACGCATGCCTATATTCAGATATCGATCTCTGTGTTCAATATCACTTACCCTTCCATTTTGTGACCAGTTGTCTGGGACAGGGGTGTTGTTTCCATCTGCCAATTCACAGGCAAGTTCTCCACATCTGAGACTACTAAACCCATGAAACTGGTCTGCAAAATGATTGCTATGTTTATGCATGCTCAGACTTCATGTCATCAGATAAGACCTTGTGTGCCTCTGCTACTCTAGCGTAGCCTTTCACTCAGTTCCTTGGCTGCTCTCTCAAGAACCTCAAGGGGGCTAGACCATTGCTTGTTTTACTATTGTATAGACATATGCATGACACATTGCAAAAATACTATGCATATTATGCATAAAGCTGACCAAATATAATCCTGATTTGTGGTGGTATGGTGGCCATTGTCTCAAACATTTTGATTATATTAGCCCACACAGCTACAAGGATGCACATTCATTCTAGGTTTAGGACCTCATATTATAGCTTATAGAGACCCCAACTGATGTATAAAACAATCTTAAAACTATCTACTTTGGTTTAGATACCAGCGTAATGAAACCTATAACACAAGTAATTCATTTGACTTTGTCAAAATGAGTTGTTGGACCTAACTTACTTATGATTTATTCCATGTAGGTACTTCCTTCATAGACCCCATTAAATGATGACCTCTTCCTAAACATTTGGTCACATGATTCGTGTTGTGTATGGTTTCCTGGAAACAAGGGGTGTCTCAACTAACCCTTTGGCTCAACTCTCACTCTCCCTAGCATATCTGTACTAAATCTATCTGTGCATTCTGAAGGTTTGGTGTCAGATTATTATAGAAAGAACACCTGAAGGTTTGGTGTCAGATTATTATAGAAAGAACACCTGAAGGTTTGGTGTCAGATTATTATAGAAAGAACACCTGAAGGTTTGGTGTCAGATTATTATAGAAAGAACACCTGAAGGTTTGGTGTCAGATTATTATAGAAAGAACACCTGAAGGTTTGGTGTCAGATTATTATAGAAAGAACACCTGAAGGTTTGGTGTCAGATTATTATAGAAAGAACACCTGAAGGTTTGGTGTCAGATTATTATAGAAAGAACACCTGAAGCTCCTTTTGAAGGCTGGATCTTTCTGAACTCTCGGGGTACGTCTATGGTATTAATGGACGACTGTCAAATAACAGCTCATGAATAAATATACATTTTAAAAGGACTAGTGGCCATACTATCGTACCCTTAAACTCAACTCTGGACCTCGAAGCCAGTTCCCCTGCATTTTTTAATTGTTCCACTCTAATTAGGGATTTAGACCTGGGACACCAGGTGTGTGCAATGAATAATCAGGTAGAACAGAAAACCAGCAGGCTCTGGACCTCGTAGGGTCCGAGTTGAATACCCCTGCTACAGAACAATATCTATTTAAGAATTCAGTTATATTATATGAAGCTCTTAGGTGAAAATTGTACGATGTATTGGTTGCAAAACAGGTTGAGTTGGAAATACAGTATATATCGGCATATTCCATGTAAATACTGCATTAACATACTTATACAGAATATAAACAAGACCTTCAGTTACATAGATGACATTGTCTATCTATCTATCTATCTATCTATCTAAACAATTCAAAAGCCATAGAATGACATTGACCTTACTGGATATGTAGTAGTTCAATAAACAAGGACAGAAAGCTCAATATGAAGAACGAAGCACTGGGATTTTCTTTTTGTCATGAACAATGTTTTCAGACGGTACATGGAGAGTTGACCTTGAGTCAGGAAGAGAAGATCTTCTGTCCTGTTTTTAGTGGACAGTACTAGGTTCATCTCATCTCATCTTCCATTGTTCTCTATCTGCACTGATCTGAAACCACAGAATGGTTCAAAAGTAACATGCTATAAGTTTAGCTTGGGTAATTGCTTTCACTAATTCAACTGTGAACCTGATGCATATGAGCTTTGGCAGTATTTCAAACAAATTCCACAATATTTGTACATACAGTGCTTTCTGAAAGCTTTCAGACCACTTGACTTTTTCCACATTTGGTTAAGTTATAGCCTTATTCTAAAATTGATTAAGTTATATTTTTTCCTCATCAATCTACATACAATGCCCCATAACGACAAAGCGAAAACAAGTTTTTAGAAATTTTGCAAATGTATTAAAAAAAAAACTGAAATACCTTATTTACATAAGTATTCAGACCCTTTGCTATAAGACTTTGAAGATGAGCTCAGGAGTGTCCTGTTTCCATTAAGCATCCTTTGAGATGTTTCTACAACTTGATTGGAGTCCACCTGTGGTAAATTCAATTGATTGGATATGATTTGGAAAGGCACACACCTGTCTATATAAGGTCCCACAGTTGACAGTGCATGTCAGAGCAAAAACCAAACCATGAGGTCGAAGGATTGTGTCTTGGAGTCCGTAGAGCTCCGAGACAGGATTGTGTCGAGGCACAGATCTGAGAAAGGGTGCCAAAGCATTTCTGCAGCATTGAAGGTCCCCAAGAACACAGTGGCCCAATCATTCTTAGATGGAAGAAATTTGGAACCACCAAGACTCTTCCTAGAGCCAAACTGAGCAATCGGGGGAGAAGGGCCTTGGTCAGGGAGGTGACCAAGAACCCTATTTTTCACTTTTACAGAGCTCGAGAGTTCCTCTGTGGAGATGGGAGAACCTTCCAGAAGGACAACCATCTTTGCAGCACTCCACCGATCAGGCCTTTATGGTACAGTGGCCAGACGGAAGCCACTCCTCAGTAAAAGGCACATGAAAGCCCGCTTGGAGTTTGCCAAAAGGCATCTAAAGGACTCAGACCATAAGAAACCAAGATTGAACTCTTTGGCCTGAATGCCAAGCACCACGTCCAGAGGAAACCTGGCACCATCCCTACGGTAAAGCATGGTGGTGGAAGCATCATGCTGTGGGGATGTTTTTTCAGCGTCAGGGACTGGGAGACTAATCAGGATCAAGGGAAAGAAGAGCAGAGCAAAGTACAGAGAGATTGTTGATGAAAACCTGCCCAGACTGGGGTGAAGGTTCACCTTCAAACAGGACTGCGACCCTAAGCACACAGCCAAGACAACACAGGAGTGGCTTCGGGACAAGTCTCTGAATGACCTTGAGTGGCCCAGCCAGAGCCTGGACTTGAAGCCGATCAAACATCTTTGGAGAGACTTGAAAATAGCTGTGCAGCAACGCTCCCCATCCAGAGCTTGAGAGGATCTGCAGAGAAGAATGGAGAAGAATGGGAGAAACTCCCCAAATACAGTTGTGCCAAGCTTGTATCGTCATACTCAAGAAAAATAGAGGCTGTAATCACTGCCAAAGGTGCTTCAACAAAGTAATGAGTAAAGGGTCTGAATACTTATAAATATAAATACAACATTTCCTTTTTTAATTTGTTATAAATTTGCAAAAATGATTGGTTATTGTGTGTAGATTGATGAGGGGGAAAAAACTATTTAATCTATTTTAGAATAAGGCCATAACGTAACAAAATGTGGAAAAAGTTAAGAGGTCTGAATACTTTCCGAATGCACTATATATATGTAGTGTAGATTAACCGAGTACAATAAGAAGGAAACTTCATATTAAGTGTTGCCAAGAATTCAATTAAGCCAAACCTATACAACACATGTTAAGATTAGAGAGCCGTGTCCATGACAACAACATGTCTTCTGGCTACGGGCCTACATGTTCTCACTCTCAGCCCTGTCAATGCTCTTAAATACAGCAGGAGCTGACATCTGCTGCGACAGCAAGCTTACACAAACTGCTCTGCGAAAACGGCCTTTGATGCCATTAGCCCCTGCCGGGCGCTAACATGTTGTTTTTAGGAGCTTCAGCTGATGCTACAACACAGGGGAGAGACAGGGGAGAGAAAGGCTGTGTAGGGCGCTGGGGCTGTGGGCTTAGAGATTCCACAGCTAACATGGGGGGATGAAGCCAGAGAGGCAGAAGAGAGCTGTGAACATCCCCCGTGTGCTTATCTATCCAGGGTGCTTTGATCCTCCAATGAGAGCCGGGGGTGGGGGTGGGTGGGGGGGGGGGCTGCTGCTCCATGTTAGGGCTCAATAGGCATCACTCTCAGAACATAGAAGTACACTTAATAGAATGGACCTTGACTTTTTTTTTTTTAAGTGTCCTGTTGTAGACTTGGAAACTTTTGATGAATCCAAGTCTACAACAGGTCTCAGAATCGAGTGGATTTCTAGGTGTTCTTCACTTGCAGTAACTTCACCATGTTGGGTTAACAGTGAAACATGATGTTGCTAGAGGTGTGTATTTTCTATTTGTTCCGTACTACATATATTGACACATAATGATAATACCACGGAGAGGAACCTTTAGCAATAGGTTCAACTGTGGCTTTTTTTCTTTGCCCCTAATAGCAGGGGCTGCTCCCCTGTTTGATTTACGGTGCCCTTGAACACCATTTGTTCAATGGCTTTTAGAGGGGGCTCGTGAGGGTTGATGTGTCTGAATATGGTTGGGGACGGAACAGGCCACTCCTGCTTTTACGCGTTTGTCTCCCTCTTTTCTAGATGCCTCCAGGCCTGACCCCAAATGCCCTGCCTCTTAGCAACAAAGCAGTAGATAGGCGCTTCATGGGGGACCATTACACTGAGTACTCTGAACAGCGACAACGCAGGCCTTGATCGAGACGGGAAAGTGGAGCGACAGACATAAAAGCAGAACTGTGTGCTTTAGCCTACATGGACCAGCTCTCTGATGAAAATGTATTTTCTCTCAGGGAGTCTAACCTTGCTAAATTAAGATTACATGGAAATATGAGTATTATGATCAATGCTCTTCAGCGCGACATTGACGGTACTCAAAGATGTACTCAAACTAAAGACTCATACTGGTACCTGTAAATAGGCCCGGAGGCATGAGAAAAGGCTTCGAAACCAGAGAATTTCAATGTCACCAACTCCATTGGAGCAGTCCATCCTATAAGTTGTCTAAAAGGAATTGGCCATATTATAAAATGATAATTCACTATTTGCGAATTGTGTCAAGCACAACCTCTCGTTGTGCGTAGTCTGAAGTGAAACTATCCCTTCAACATGAGGCATGATGGATAAAAGGTACTTCAGTGAGTGGACTGTGAGCTCACTGAAGTACCTTGAAGGCTTGAGATAAACGTCTATTGGTCATATTTCTATATCTCCTGTCTCCTGTGTGAAATGGACAAATGCCATGGGCCTGTGTGGACCAAACAAGGCTAAATTAGGTGAATGAAATAGGACTCTATAAATGTCTATGGATAATGGGATACACATTCAGTCTGCTTCAGTTCAGAATGTGATAGAGACATGTGAGACTTTTAGCCCCCAACGAAATAGCATATGACTGTCATTTTCACAACGGGACATATTTAAAAACAGATTGCAGACATGTTAAACCTAACTGCCATCACCTGCCAGGGGTTGTAAATGTCAACAACAAGAAATAAACACTAATCAACAAACAGTAAGCAAACACTTATCAACAAAGAGGAAACCCTATAGAGGAGAAGCTGGAATTGTTGATTCATAAACCCAGTGAAGAAGGTACCAAGAAAACAGTTATTGGAGCTCAAGAATGTTAACTTAAGACTAGAGGCTCCAAGACATTTGTCTCTTGATATTCTCAGAGCATGTAACAATTACATTAATATAAGGTTACTGAAATATCCGCTTTTATTTTTGCAGTTGCAAACCTGAACATTACGTTGAAATTATGGATAATCTCCTGTCACAAAATACAGAATGACTGTAACCCATATAGTCTGAGGTTATGTTATAATAATAAGATCGTACAAATTTCCAACAGGGACGAAACAGACGTGTGGCCTAACAGTCGAGCTGAATAGGATAAATCGGTGCATTTCTTACGATGAAAAACATGGTGTATACAGTTGGTACTCCGGCTCCCTCGTCGAGCTCCCCAACTCCCAGCTGTCTTCACACCAGTGATTTGTTTTCATTCATCCTTCGGCAGGGAAGGAACCAAGAAGGAAGACACGAAAAGCTGTCAGATAGATTTGAATACCCACGGAAATTCAATTTGGAGAGAAACAACTATTTTTAATTGTCCATTAGATATTTCAATTATTTGATTTGCTTCTCGTGTCCTGTTAGTATGTGGTGTGAGTGAATTTGCGTTGGACATGCCCATCAAGGCCACTGATGAATAGTTGAATTAGATGTATTTATTTTCTTGTAAAAAAAATATTTAAAAAGATGGGAATGTTTTCAAAAATTCTTTAGAGTGAGACTATAGAGCTAGAATTCACATGACCTGGATCCCATTGAAAAGACACCTTTATTTCCTCCAGTCTGTTATGTTTAATGAGTAATGAAGTAGCCTCATGACAGACAAACCGCCACAAATAATGGCATCATTAGTGTGGGGGGAGGGGTAATATAGTCATAATGGGTGTGCAATGTGTAACTGTAATAACATACTGTAAGTGACCAGACAGGATCAATTCTAACAATAAAGTTCGTCCTAATATCGGTTTAAAATCCATAGATAACTCGAATAAAGAGAAACGTGAACATTTTTTAAATATGGAAATAATTTTTTTTTTAAATACAGATACATTTAAAGTTCTAAGAATAGTAAATGTTCTAGCTCTATCCTATATTGTGTGTGTTCATGATGCGCGCTGTGTTGGAGGACGGAATAGAGCAACAGACAGATAGATGTAGGCTAAAACTCGCAACATAGTAGCATGCGCCCCTTCTATCCACGCCCGCCCCCACGTGCCAATTATCTTCCCAAAACTCGCTGAGAGGCGACAGAAGCACCTGACAGATGTTGACCGTTTAAAGCCGCGCATTCTCGCGAGTTCAAGAGACACTCCACGTGCACTTTGGGGACGGGATGAAACGGAGAGACTGCACTTTAGCAGCATCGGATGAAGGTTTTGGAACAAGCTCTTGTCAACGGTTAAATACTGACAGAATAAGTAAAGCATTCAGGAATATGATGAGGATTTTTCCTACTCAGTCTAATTCCAAATGTTGATGCCAAAGACATTTCCTTTTTTAAAACAGACTTTGGTTTTGGAGAAATACTTGGAAAATACTTTGAAACTGATTTACCAAACGGATGTGTTTTCAGCCCGAACAGGAACACAGACCATTAGCATGACCTTTTCATTTGCATTTGAATCGATAAAAAGCACAGAAATCATTAATTTAATAATTATTGAAAAGTGTTCGTAGGCCATAGTAATATGATAACAATAGGGTAATAATAATAGCCCATTAGTAACATAATAATCATAATCGTAATAATAATCATTGGGTATAAAATGCATCTGTATTTTGTATGCTTTATTTTAGTTTTTTGATCGATTGTTTAATGTTTACAGTAACAATAGCAAGAAAGCACATTTAATGGGAAGGAGATTTAAGGAAGCAGGCAGCCTATCGGTTAATAGCGTTGGCCCAGCAACCGAAAGGTCGCTGGTTCGAATCTCAGAACCGATTAGGTGAAAAATCTCTAAACGTGCCCTTGAGCAAGGTACTTAACCCTAATTGCTCTGGATAAGAGCGTCTGCTGAATTACTATAATGTAAATGATTCGTGTAAATATTATTTTGTCTATGATAATGTGTACTGACAGCTAGCATCATGTATGGAAGCAGGGTTGGGTAAATCCCGTTTTCAATTCAGTCAGTTGAATTCAAATGTAATTCCTGATTCGACCTATTTATTGTCATTGGTGGAGATGGAATTGACCGTGTCAAATTGCCATAGCCGTGGCAGTTGCAAGGAGGCCTGCCTATTCATTGCAACGTATATTTTACATCTCCTTAGATAACATGTAATTTACCCAAGCTTACAATGCTGAATGTTAGGTTGACACGGGGATGGATAAGCAAATTGTCAGCGAATCACACCTGAAAAATTGTCACTTTGATAAATCATGAATTTCCTACGTAAACTCGAGCTACATCTAGAATGTAAACATGCAGATACTGCCACTATCAACTGCGTTACAGAATTCGTCAAATTACGAATAATGTTTTGGAGGTATCAGCTCCATTATTTAAAGACTCTGGCACTGTGTTTCAAGGGCTTTAATATAAAAATTGGTATTTCGATTTGAGTTAGTATTTCGTTATTTTCCATATAGGTCCGTATCAGTGAATAAAAAATAAAGCATTCATTACTCACTAAATAGCCTGCTTTTTGGTGTGTGTTTGTTTGTAATATGGACTCTTCATAGTGCAGGCCTATAAGTAGCCTGCGTGTGAGAGAGACCACTGAGAGCGAGTGCAGTGTGGTAGCCTACTGTGTGTGTGCTTCAGTTCTGCGAGCGCTGTCTTTCAGCACCACGGCGCGCGTTCATGGAATGTGCGCACCCGCCGACTTGAGTCTCCAGTAGACGGCGATCAAGCTCTGCCACGATGGAACCGAGCCTTTCTCCTGAAGATGTTCCTTCATACTCGGTGTCAATTGTGACCTTCTCTGTTTGGCAACGATAATTAAAACGTATTGATAAAACAAGGTATTGTTCAATAGGACTCTATACTTGTTTTGCAATCATTCGCCCTTGTAAATTTGTGAATAATTTCTGAATAACCACAGGGCCTGGTTCGAAAAACCTATTTTAGATAATTAATTGTGCATTAATGTTTTACGTTGAATAGGTTATACAATTCACAATCATATTTTTTATGTAAAATATTAGATAACTGGTTGAGTTTCTTTCTGTCATTAATTAATTGATTGATGTGGAATTGGTTTGGTGGACTGCCAACCCGTGAATAGACTATAGACAGACTTTTCTATGGGGCTATGGAAACACAAACACAAATGATATAGCCTTAATGAAATTAGATGAATTTGAATCGACATAATCAACAATTAAAATGTAAATTACAAAGTACATTTACTTATAATCCGCCTGTCTGCATATTTCAAGACATGTCATATGAGGATGCAGTGAGATACCGGATGGGTAGGACAACACTCTTCTCGTTAATTATCTTTTTATTTTAAGTATACTTAAAAACTGTAAATAACCAATCCTCCATCTTTAAGACAATGGAAAAATCATATGCTTCATTATCTAAATATTGAAAGAGCGTGGGCGACGGAGAGGAACAAAATGGTGCAATTTGAGGACATGTGGCGGAGGCACAGAAAATAGGGTTGAGAACAGGTGGGTATGAGCAGGTGTGATGTCGTTGATGTTAGTGTGTATTTTGTATGTGCATGCTTTGTATTGTAATAATAAATAAAAAACGATTTAAAAAAATCAATGAGCGTAATAAAAATATCTCTGAAATATAAAGTGACGGAGTAGTTTTAAGTCTTGTTCTGTTTATTGAAGCCATATGTTAGGTAAAACCATGAGGCAGGTCACTCAGAATTGTATGTTGTAATGTATCTGTATTTACCCTGCTTGGCCTATAAACACCTAGAGATTGCAGGGGGAGAAATGTCTCCCACAGAATAGTACATCGAGGAAAAATACTATATTGCTTTCTCTCATCATGGGTAACTCCCATGTGGTTCTAGCACAATGTAAATTGTAGCAATCCCCCCTCCACCGCTTTTAGACAAAAGGGTTTGGCTGGCACGTGCTCTGGGCGTCAGTCACCTGTTTCTTAGCAACCGGCACAACAGGAAAACACCTGTGGCTCCAAATAGGCTGCTGATAATGGGACTAGGCCTATCTTTCCTCTTATTTGCAGATACCCCAAGCAAATTATCACAGAGAAATCCAAATGAAAGCACATTTAATGTTGATTTCTCCAAGTAGGGGTTGTGGTTTTTTTTTTATATATGTGCTTGTGTTTTATTTTGCCTTTTTCTTGTCCTGAGTTTTTATGGGCTATAGGAAGTATCCTATTTCATTTCAATATTGTACTGATCCCAAAATGATTCGAATTGATTTAAAACAACATCTTTCAATATAACGAGTTAAATATTATTTCCATGTCATGAATATAGATAGGCTACCAATTATAGTTATATAATCACCTGGCTATGAAATGCATATATAGACCTAGCCTACATTCATTTTTGTATAACTAATCAATGTTATTCTCGACATAAGCTTTGTTTTGGAAAGGGGGGTCACACTGTGGACCGCCCGCATCTGTTTGGGGGAATTTTGGTCTGAAACTGTCCTTTTCCCTATGCATTATCATCGCGGCCATTATCTTTGTAAAATAACCAAACTTGTCAAAGTAGGTTATTGTTATTTACGTTCCCTTCTGGGAGTTGGAGGTAACCCACTACTTGCGGGTGAGTAGCTCTAGCCCTCCTATGTCACCTGACAGCGAGACTGCATGCAAATCACGCCTTTCCTAGAGCGCCATTGGCCACCACCACCTCATTTAGTCGCTGTCAACGCGCATCATATGGGTAAGCTCCATAACTTTACTACTATAGGCACAGAAAGTAGCTCAAAGAGACGCTTTTCATCGAGCTGGATGTGGAAAAAACAAGAGGAGAAAACGACTAATACAGAGAAGGAAGGAAAAGTTTATCGAAGTACCTTTAATTTTGGATTGTATTTCTTCGTTCCATTTTTATTTATTTTTTCCGGGAGGGTTGATTTGCGCAAGTGACGGTGTGTGCCAGCAGTGTGGAGGTGCCGTGACTGAATGTTTCCGTGTATTGGTTGAAAAAGTTAACGCCAGGTGAATGTATAGTATGATGATGGAGACTGATCTACACTCCCCAGTGCCCCAAACGAACACGAATTCGGGGCACACGGGAGGATCAAACAATGGGAACAAAGTCAACCAAGACCGCGTAAAGAGACCGATGAACGCCTTCATGGTTTGGTCCCGGGGCCAGCGGCGGAAGATGGCTCAGGAGAACCCCAAAATGCACAACTCCGAGATCAGCAAGCGGCTCGGCGCCGAGTGGAAGGTGATGTCCGAGGCGGAGAAGAGACCCTTCATCGACGAGGCGAAGCGGCTACGAGCTATGCACATGAAGGAGCATCCGGATTATAAATACAGACCGAGACGGAAGACCAAGACACTGTTAAAAAAGGACAAATACTCTTTGGCCGGTGGGCTGCTCACCGGGACAGGGGGTGGGGGTGTCGGTCTAGGGATGAGCCCTGGGGTCGGACAGAGGTTAGACAGTCCCGGGGGTCACGGTGGTGCGTCTGCTGCCAGCTACGCGCACATGAACGGCTGGGCGAACGGTGCGTACTCGGGGCAGGTGGCTGCAGCTGCGGCGGCCGCGGCCATGATGCAGGAAGCTCAGCTCGCCTACAGCCAGCACCCGGGCAGCGGGCACCACCACCACCCGCACTCACACCACCACCACCCGCACAACCCCCAGCCCATGCACCGCTATGACATGTCGGCCCTCCAGTACAGCCCCATCTCGAACTCGCAAAGCTACATGAGCGCCTCTCCGTCCGGCTACGGCGGGATCACCTACACGCAGCACCAGAGCTCTGGTGTCGCCTCGTCCGGGTCGATGGGCACGCTGGGCTCTCTGGTGAAATCGGAACCGAGTGTGAGCCCTCCCGTCTCTACTCACTCGCGCGCCCCGTGTCCCGGGGACTTGAGGGACATGATAAGCATGTATTTACCGACGGGGGAAGCTGCAGGTGACCCGTCCGTTCAAAGTAGACTTCACGCGCTACCGCAGCACTACCAGAGCTCCACGACAGGGGTAAACGGAACTGTTCCATTGACACATATTTAGAAAGAGAGAGAGAGAGAAAAACATGACTGTGCGATAGCGCAACAAAATCACATAACCAAATATTTACCTCTTTTAGAATGTTGCTATCTCTTTGTACAGGCTATTGGTTATTGTACATTGAAGGCGAATATCTTAATTAAAAAACAATAAGAATACATTAGACAAAGTTAACTTTTTCAGTGGGGTATTGTCTGTCCACGTTTATGAAACGCGAGTAGGCCTAATTGCTCATTGGGTTTACTTGCTTTCTAACTGATGGGGATGCCAAGATTTGAGACGATTTAGGTTGTGAAGTATTTACATTTTCTGTGGAAACATAACCGTTAATAAGGACATTTAAATGAGATAACCGTGTGATTAGAATGAATGTGGAAAATGTTTTTAAAAGTTTACAAGATTTCCATTCATTTCACGTTTTCTCGTTTTCACGTGGGTTGCTGTATCTGAAACATTTGTTTTTGTTGTTGTAAAAAAAATAATCATGTAAATTGTGAATAAACACTAGATGAGATTGATAAGCAACTGTAAATAATTTACTAAATGCAATTCTGCCAGGAAAGAAAACAATTTTGCGTTGAAGTATGAGTTAAATAAATTTCCCAGATGTTTTACTGGTTATGGAAAAACGTGTTAGTTTCGTTACTTTGGATTGTATAGGTTTTCTACTTGACACAGTTTGAGTTAACAATGTTAAGGCTAATTAATATTTATATAATTGATGGCAGATTAACAAATGACATAACAAAAAATCTACGAGATGCTGGCTCTATTGGTTGTCTGTCTAAACCAAAATCGGGTTAAAACGTATAGTGACTAAAATCGAATAGAGTACATATGGCAAATATGCGTAAATAAGGATGAATTAGTAATGGTGGACGTACTTACTTGTCACACAACCTTGACGGTTTGATGCTCGGTTTAAGCACGAGACAGGACATCAGACAGGGTTATAGGCCTATACATTAATTTAGTTGGAAGTGCAGCAGCAATAGCTTTAATGATAATATCATGTATCATATCAGTAGTATTCAGCATGTTTGGAATAAATATACTCAGATATGTGATAACTGGTTTGGACCACTGAAATAAGATAGGCCCACTAGCGTTTTAATGCTCATAAATTGTTTATATATATACATATATATATATATATATATATATATATATATATATATATATATATATAAACAATTTATATATATAAAATGTAGCATATCATTATCATTAGCATGTCATTACTAGCATTATGCTATTGTTATTAATATTACTGATTAATCAAATAGCTGTAAAATATATATCAGATGCTCTTTGAATGTAATTTAATAATATATCATATATCTTTCGTTTTAGTACCTAAAGAAAAGGACGACGTTGTGGTAGTCGCGAGGAAGGGAACAAGACAGGCTCGAGTCACAACACCTGTTGACTTGGCTAATGTCTCGTGGGAGGAACTTCGTGTCGGTCGACTAATGTTTTGATTTGATTTTTTTGAACGGGCTTCTTTTGATTATCTGTCCGGTGACATCTTTTTTGACCAACAGGAAGACGCTCACGCCATCGGTCAACACTAGTTAGGCCTACTGATGACAGAATCACCCCTTTTAAAATAAGTTATTTGTCTGTCTGTTTTTGCTCTTCTAAGATCCCATATAATTTGCCTAATAATGTAAACTTAATTGTGGACCAATTGTGATGATTTGACATGTGCGTTCTGGCTATTTGTTGATCATGCAATATAACTATGAATCATTTTTTTTCACATTCCCTGTTTCATGTTTGTCATTATACTCATAAATTAACTCACAATATTTCAGTCATTTCCACATCTCGTAATGTGCGTAAAGATTTTACTTTTCATTGACATAATTAGCATTTTCAAGAAAGTACAAAAATACGTGTATTGGTCTAAAATAATCTCATAAACTATAATATTCAAATGAGGGAATAAACGAAATGAGGGAATATTCTCTGCTCTCATTTTATTTCATTCATTTACATTGAACTTTCAGAAAGCATTGTTATTCAAACTTTTCCAGCACTTGTTGCAATTTTGATGTAGATGACAGACACAAACTGGAAGAATCAGTGCGCCAAGATGGAGAAACATAGGCCCAATATCATTAACTAATGGTGCAAATCTGCAATGCCATTCTTTTTACATGTTGTTTGTAGAGAATTTTCAAACTTGCGTCATATTGACCTTTGATACTCGTTTCCTCCATGATTTTTGTTCGCGGTGCAATAAAGAAAATTCATTGAAAAGTGGGAGGATTAAATGAGAAGTAAAAATGCTTATTTTGTCAAGGATGCTTTCTTTAGAGACGGGGATCTTGGACGCGAGGCTTGATCCCAAACTAATCCAAATTCAATGAAATGTGAATGGATGCAGATTACAAAGAATATACAATTATTCATTGGTCATTTAATTAACATTCTCAATTTATCCTTGCTCACTGCTTCAGGGTATATACCAGAGACGCTGTAAAGGCGCACGTGGAAAAAAATCCTTTCAGCTTCAGCTAAATCTGTCTGGAGACCTGGTGTGCCATTGACATATCTTGGCCTATAGGCCTACCTCGGCAATGAAGTGTGAAGTTTTAAGGGGATAGACATAACAAGTTAACAATCGATTATAGCTGAGTAACTGATCAATAATCGGTGTGTGTATCTTCATTTACACCGTGCGTACTCCTCCTTACTGAAGTTGATGAATGAATCAGTGTGCAGTCAAGACACCATCGCACAGTGCCTGTTTGGTTGTCATGGGGGATTAGTGTTACTGAGCGGAGTAGTGGAGAGTGTTTTGTGTAATGTAGACAAGGATTAGACGATCAGAAGAACTAACCCCGGGGTCAGAGGCAAGTCAAAGACTCTCACAATTGCGCACCGGAAGTCCGGAACCATGACGTCAGTCCGGTTCCCCAAGCTTCGCCAGCCATGAAGCAAGTCACACAGGTCCTAAACAAAATATAATATAGAAATGTGGGCAAGTTATCAAAGAAAGTATTTCACATCGCGTTTAATCGTTTCTATCATTGTCTCTGGACCTTCACGCTTCAGTCCATTCGCGTCAGCGCTCTATAGGCTAATACCAGGTCAATAGCCAGGCATATAACCGTAACATTTGGCCTTACGGTCAATACCGAGCTGTTCATTCAAAATGATGGCTGAGAGTTGGAAAATCTAAAAGTGTCTATAAACTATTTTAGTGTATCCTACATCCCACTTCTTATACAGGGATAATTTAGATTGGATTCCTGTATATGGTGTACAAACTGGATTGTTACTCTGACAAAACACACTTAACCAGCCCTAGTCTAAATTCAAATAATAGTCTATAGGCCACTGTTCTATTCAACTACCATAGGTCATCAAACTATTCATCCTCAACATTTGTACTCCTCTTGTCTAAGAGTTGTTCTCTGGTATCCAATTTTTAACGTAATAGAGGTAAAATGCGTTTCTAAAAGCATCATCAGATAGAAATGACATGTATCGATTTAAATGTTGTTCTAACCTACCCTACTACACACAATGGAATCCCCACTACATTTGATTTGAGTCTTATCGTGTATCTAAAGTAGAGACGCACAAAGACTGAAGGCAAGTCCATGGACCGTTTCCAAATCCAAAATAAACGTTCTGCAACATTTCGCCCACAATAATTACCCCATTCTTTGTGAAAAGTGTGTGTGTGTGAGAGAGAGAGGCAGCGGAGGCCCCTGACCATTATATCTCCCCACCACGCGTTATTCTTATCTTGTAGACACTGATACATTCAGCACCAGGAAGCCTCAAACGCGCGTTAGTATTTGCCATCCAGTAAACCCCCGATCTCTTGCACTCGGTGTCCTAAATGTGGATAATTAGCATCACTTTATCACGCCTCCGCATATTTTCTTTTCGCTCCTAAAAACCTCTTCGCTGCCATTGGTTGCCTTTCTGTCACAGGAGATTATGGAGACAGATTGCAAAAACCGAATGTGCTGAAACCAGATTAGCACGGAATAGAAATAGCAACCGGGCCAATAAATTCCTCGCGAGGGCCTTATCGTGCAATTACACGTTGACATGTTTAACAATTTTTCAGCCTCTTAATCCTCCGCCCCTTCCAAGAGTCGACGTTTTGTGCCGTGTGTGTATGTGTGTGTGTGTGTGTGTGTGTGTGTGTGTGTGTGTGTGTGTGTGTGTGCGCGCGCGCGCGATGTTTTTCCACCCTAAATAGAATCCTCTAAATGTGAAAGACAACTGATAAAGACTTGGGAAACATTTGATAACAACATTTAGATAGTTTAGATACAGACCAGTTTAGATAATACATATCACTGATTTGAACGATATTCACTTAATTGGCGCATTCCAAAATAATCTGGGCCAATAGAGCACATGAGACCCAACAAGACGCTTGGTATGGGCATGAATATTGGACATCAACTCGGGTTTGCATATTGTCAGTTGACAATCTATTAGATTTCAATATATAATATCAATAAAGCCCGAACATAAAGCTTCGGTCAATATTAATTTTCTTAATCGTCGGATTGACTGACTGATATAGCCAGATACCATTCATTATTCAAGCAACACTGACAGACAAAAGTTAAACATAAGTATTTTAATGCGAACATTTTTGGATGGCTCTATGTAATGTTAGTGATTTATTTTGGTTTTATAGTTGGCCCGCCGTTTGCAGCGGGTCTTCCGCTCTTGTGAAGCCTGGGTAGAGGTGATTGTGAGCAGCTCTGCTGGAATTTGGCTAGGCCTGGTCTTGGAGCGCTGCCCCATGCTGACTCCCCATGCATTGAACTGGGCCCTGTGTGTTTGTGTGTGTGTGTGTGTGTGTGTGTGTGTGTGTGTGTGTGTGTGTGTGTGTGTGTGTGTGTGTGTGTGTGTGTGTGTGTGTGTGTGTGTGTGTGTGTGTGTGTGTGTGTGTGTGTGTGGTGCTTGCGGTTGGAAAGTTTTACTCAGTCAACCGTGCTCTCATTGGCTTCACAAAGCAGATTACAGGCCTCAGCGAATTCCTGAAGGCAGCGAGATGCGACGCAGGTGCAAGGGAGACCAGGAACCCCTCATTGGCATAGCGGGGCAACCATTGGGGACAATCCACGGGACCACACAAAAACCCTCACACTCTGTCCGAGCACAGCCGAGAGCTTGAAATGCAATGCATGGAAAGAAATTAAACTGGAGAAAGATGGCTTTGAGTATTCAGGAAAAAAACGTTAGTTACAGTTTAAAATGAACAATTTTTATAGATGTGTCATTTTTTGGTTTTATTTTGATGTTAGGCTACATCTCTTCCCTCACCTGAACTGACTCATGAAATAATAATTCCGATAAGGATATATTTCTGATAGGCAGGTACTAAAGTTCATCACTTTGACAATAGCTGTATACATGTCCTGCAATTTCACGAAGCTATTTGCAAATTCCAAAATCATTATTTTACACAGAACTTGACAATCCATGACTAGGTTCTAGTTTCATTCCAATGGTGTTTTTTTGGAAATTGTGAATGTCAATGAAAGCACATTACCATTCATAACCTTTAAATGATTTAAATCTCTTTACTTTCCCCCACAAAAAGCTCCAACGCAGTCAGCCTGTGGCGGAAAGCAAAGAGCGCTAGACCTATGCCATCATGACTTTATATTCAATTAGAACAATTTCTAACTATCAATTACCGACGAAAGCCACAAAATCCCCCGGGGACCGGTAATCACCGTGACCGGTCTCAGTCGGTCCTCAGAGCCATTGAACAGTGAGGCAGGGGGACTGGGCATAATTAGGATTCTCAGCGCGTAGCCCTCCCTGGTGGAAGAATGACTGACTGTTGCCTTCTATTTGATTTTACAAGAGGCCTCTTTCTATATGATCAAGCTATTATAGGCCTACCACGATTTCATGGCTAATCTTTCTGAAATTGTCTTCTAAAATGTCGTGTTTGTTGTCGTTGTTCTCTCTCTCTCTCTCTCTCTCTCTCTCTCTCTCTCTCTCTCTCTCTCTCTCTCTCTCTCTCTTCTGCATTTGAATTACAGCTACAGTTCAGAAAAGTTCGTTTTCTTTCATTATACAATTATCGTGGATGTGATGCATGTAAAGCATGTAGAAACACGCTGCCGCATTAGCCTCAATTGCATTACAAGCCTTTATGGAGTCAGTAACTGTTTGAAATCTGAGGTAAGGGAGAACTCCCCACTCTAACCAATCTGAAGTGTCTGGATCAAGTCTAGGAGGGGGGGTTCTATGAGTGTTTGAAAACGCCCCAATGGGACTCCATGGAAGCGGCGGCATTTGTGAGTTTTCCCCCTCTAAGTTTCAATGTTCATTCCGCTAAGGGAATCTGCCGAGTCCATCACATGAGCCCTGAGCTCCGAGCCTCAGTCACCCAGCTCAACCCCCGCCATCCTCGGGTGATTAGCGGACAAAAGAGGTTCCCCTGGACCGGTTATGGTAGTCAATCAAGCAGAACGGGCTATGCAAATGTCTAAGAAAGGCGAGAAGATGGCGAACAGTGCTCCCAATTGTTCGGCACATTTCACAGCACCACGCAGCTGCACCTCTGCGGTTGTCCGGGATTTAAGTGTTCCTACTAGGATACCCCCTCCATTCTCCCCAGTCCCCACCCCAGATTGGAAGAAATAATGAAACTAAAGAATGAAACTATTAAACGTTTGATACAAAAATGTATTTCTATTATAGGACCTATTTATCAAAATAACTACAATCAGGCTGAATAACACGTTAATGTTACTTATTAGTATTTACAAATAAATAAATAATGGACAATGTCCTCTATTGTTGCCTGCGTTTCAATAAACAATATGTTTAGGCCTACATGTAATTTCCCATTCTTCAAGCACAACAACTGCATGTTTCCAGCATGCAGCACAGAAAACAAGGGGAACGTTAAGGTAGCCTAATGACCACTTAGGTGCTGTTCTATACAATTGCCACTAAGTAGATACTGTTCTCTCAGTTCATGTCACTCCAGGCGTAAATACCCCCTTTACACCAAGCTGGGAGACCCACGAGCCAGCAGGGAAAGCTCATAGAAGTAATTCTATTTCTGTCGAACCTTACATGGAGCTGTCCAGGTGCTGAAATTCCATATAGGCAGAGATCCCTGCAGATGATTGTTTTAAGACTGACGATAACATTATCCAATTCTGATTCTGATTTTAATTCTGTGAACTAAGAGCTTTTGGGTTATTATTTCTTTATTGAAAGGCAAACCTTTGCATTGAAAAGTAAATTGTGATAAGAAATGTATGTATGTATGTCAAATAAAATAATGATACAAAAAGGTGTATGAGTGGAAGATTGAAACATTCAATGTGAAGTTCATTCAAATCAAACCAACTGCTGCTCCAAGTGCCTGTAAGCCAGGCCCAGCCAGCATGAGGCTCTCTGAGAAGTTGATCCACTTTTCAAAAACTATACCTGACCAAAAATGTAGAGCATTTATCCCAACGTGAACACAACTTTGACTCACTCAGTAATCACTAATCAGCCGGTCATAGGTGCTAGTGAGATGACTCTTTCTCTTTCCCTCTGCTAGCCTGCTGGAGCTATAGAGCTGGAGCTGGAGCTGGGTAATTTGCAGATAGCAGGTGGGTCAAACTTCACACATTCCCCTCCACGTCTTGGCCTTTTTTCTGCCATTCCCCTGTCGAGCTGCCAAAAAATAAACGGTTGCAAATTAGCGTCAATTATGACGCTGACTGTGTAATTTAGTGGCGTTTTGACACGGAAAGCCGGCAGATGTGGGGAAGTCAGAGAGAGCTGGTTCCCCTGGGGCCCTTAATTAAATCATACTAATCCACTGACCTGAGGGTTAAGGCACAGGGCAGAACTGCCTTAGTCTGCTGGAGACACTGGGAGAGGACAGGGTGAGAGAATGGAGAGGGTGGGGGGAGGTGCTGTACGTGTGTGTGTGTGTGTGTGTGTGTGTGTGTGTGTGTGTGTGTGAGAGAGAGAGAGAGAGAGAGAGTATGTAAGTGTATTTGCCTGTGTCTGAGCTTGTACAGTGTATTCAGAAAGTATTCAGACCCCTTGACTTTTTCCACGTTTTGTTACGTTACAGGCTTATTCTAAAATTAATTCAATTGTTTATTTTCCTCATCAATCTACACATAATGACAAAGCATAAACAGGTTTATAGAAATTTTGTCAGATTTTTTTTTTGTGTTTTTTTTAATACAATTTACATAAGTATTCAGACCCTTTACTCAGTACTTTGTTGAAGCACCTTTGGCAGTGATTACAGAATCAAGTCTTTTTGGGTATGATGCTACAAGCTTGGCACACCTGTATTTGTGGAGTTTCTCCCATTCTTCTCTGCAGATCCTCTCAAACTCTGTCAGGTTGGATGGGGAGCGTCGCTGCACAGCTATTATCAGGTCTCTCCAGAGATGTTCAATCGGGTTCAAGGCCAGGCTCTGGCTGGGCCACTCAAGGACATTCAGAGACTTGTCCCGAAGCCACTTTTACGTTGTCTTGGCTGTGTTCTTTGTCCCATTGGAAGGTGAACCTTTGCCCCAGTCTGAGCGTTCTGGAGCAGGTTTTCATCAAGAATCTCACTGTACTTTGCTCCGTTCATCTTCCCCTCGATCCTGACGAGTCTCCCTGTCCCTGCCGCTGAGAAACATCCCCACAGCATGATACTTCCACCACCATGCTTCACCTTAAGGATGGTGCCAGGTTTCCTCCAGATGTGACACTTGGCATTCAGGCCAAAGAGTTCAATCTTGGTTTCATCAGACCAGAGAATCTTGTTTCTCATGATCTGAGAGTCTTTAGGTGCCTTTTGGCAAACTCCAAGCGGGCTGTCATGTGCCTTTTACTGAGGAGTGGCTTCCGTCTGGCCACTCTAACATAAAGTCCTGATTGGTGGAGTGCTGCAGAGATGGTTGTCCTTCTGGAAGGTTCTCCCATCTCTACAGAAGAACTCTAGAGCTCTGTCAGAGTGACCACCTCCCTGACCAAGGCCCTTCTCCTGTGATTGCTCAGTTTGGGCGGGCGGCCAGCTCTAGGAAGAGTCTTTGTGGTTCCAAATTTCTTCCATTTAAGAATGATGGAGGCCACTGTGTCCTTGGAGACCTTCAATGCTGCAGAAATGTTTTGGTACCCTTCCCCTGATCTGTGCCTCGACACAAACCTGTCTCAGAGCTCTACTGACAATTCCTTTGATCTCATGGCTTGGTCTTTGCTCTGACATGCACTGTCAACTGTGGGACCTTATATAGACAGGTGTGCCTTTCCAAATCATGTCCAATCAATTGAATTTACCCCAGGTGGACCCCAATGAACTTGTAGAAACATCTCAAGGATGATCAATGGAAACAGGATGCACCTGAGCTCAATTTTGAGTCTCATAGCAAAAGGTCTGAATACTTATGTAAATAAATTATTTACGTTTTTATTTTTAATACATTTGCAAACATTTCTAAAAACCTGTTTTCGCTTTGTCATTATGGGGTATTGTGTGTAGATTGCTGAGGAGTTTTTTTTATTGAATCCATTTTAGAATAAGGCTGTAACAAAATAAAATGTGGAAAAAGTCAGGTGGTCTGAATACTTTCCGGAGGCATTGTAAGTGTATTTGTCTGTCTGTGTGAACCTGTGAGTGTATTTGTCTGTCTGTGTGAACCTGTGAGTGTATTTGTCTGTCTGTGTGAACCTGTGAGTGTATTTGTCTGTCTGTGTGAACCTGTGAGTGTATTTGCCTGTCTGTGCAGAGACTGTACGTACATTTGCCTGCGTGTGTGAACCTGTGAGTGTATTTGTCTGTCTGTGCAGAGACTGTACGTACATTTGCCTGCGTGTGTGAACCTGTGAGTGTATTTGTCTGTCTGTGCAGAGACTGTACGTACATTTGCCTGCGTGTGTGAACCTGTGAGTGTATTTGTCTGTCTGTGCAGAGACTGTACGTACATTTGCCTGTGTGTGTGAACCTGCGAGTGTATTTGCCTGTGTGTGTGAACCTGCGAGTGCATTTGCCTGTGTGTGTGAACCTGCGAGTGTATTTGCCTGTGTGTGTGCACCTGCGAGTGTATTTGCCTGTGTGTGTGAACCTGCGAGTGTATTTGCCTGTGTGTGTGAACCTGCGAGTGTATTTGCCTGTGTGTGTGAACCTGCGAGTGTATTTGCCTGTGTGTGTGAACCTGCGAGTGTATTTGCCTGTGTGTGTGAACCTGCGAGTGTATTTGCCTGTGTGTGTGAACCTGCGAGTGTATTTGCCTGTGTGTGTGAACCTGTGAGTGTATTTGCCTGTGTGAGAGCCTGTACGTGTTTCTATTAGCCTGTGTGTATCCTTACATATGTTTATGTATGTGCCTACCATGTGTTGGTGTTTGTGTGTTGAGACTGAGGCAATATGCAAATCTCAGGGAGGGGATTTGCCTAACCAGAGAACCATGCTTGTTAGTGATACCCTGGCTAAAGATTTTCACAAACACCCACCTCCTTGATCCACTTTCATAGTTATTATTACACTGTCCGCACAGCGCAGAGGGAATCTTTACTGGCACCGCTACACCATGGATCCATCCGGGATTAAACAGGTTGGTGGGAACAGTCAGGAGGTATTTACGTTTTCTCATTATAGCTTTATAATCTGACTCCTCGCTGTATAAACAACACACACATAGGCTTAGTCAGCCCAGGCAGTACCCCAATACTGTTTTACATCCTCTTCCATCTAGCTCATTTCTGACTTGGAGAGGATCCAATGGGATTTTACTATTCATTCTGGATTTCTTCTTGTATGGACATAACTATAGAACAATATATTTTAACGCAAATCGTGGCTAAAAATGAAATCACAAATGAATGTAATATACGATGTGTGAGTTTGTACCCACTCCTCTTTTCAGAACTAAACAAACGACTGATCTTGAAATGTTGCTATTATGGAAGATGTGTAATCATGTTGCTGCAGTCAGCAGCTACAGTAACTTTACACTGTTGTGAGTGGGACAATGTTTTAAATGCCCTAAACTCATGTTTTATTAGCCCATATAATAGAGAGTAAAGGAATCTGTTATAATTGTCTTATTCAGTATAGTTTTTATCCAAATGCAAATGAATAAATTAAACTAAATGAAATAAATGTATTCATTCTTTGCCTGTATGTTATTTTATTTGATTGTGTATATTTAATCATCATGTGTGTGTGTGTGTGTGTGTGTGTGTGTGTTTGTGTGTGTGTGTGTTTATGTTTGTGTGTGTGCGTGCGCGCGTTCGTGCGTGCGTGTGTGTGCGTGCCCATGTGTGCAGGTGTGTGTGGGTTTGTTGGGGAACAGCCATCCAGTGTATCAGCATATGCAGAGAATGTACGTACCACAGCAAAAGGCTGTCTGGACCTCTTTAAAGTCATCTCTCACATCATTAGGATCTTTTTGTTTACAAAGCCCTGCTCCACAAGCTTCCAACTTACCTAACTTCACTGTTAAGATTTAGAATGACAAGTTATCAAAGCCGTTCACAGGGTTGGTTTACTCTGGAGACTGTTTTGGTGTCTAGAGAGTCAGGCCAATCAGCCTTTAACTTCCTTGCACTGTATGTTTGGATTCATCTCCAAAAGACCTTTTGATTGGATGCTTTGGTGTCGCTAGGGCAATTCAGACAGCTGACAGAGGATTTTATCATGCTGAATGTGTTTGTTTTAAATGACTGTGTTTTTTTTAATCTTAATGTGTTTTTAATGTGTTTATTGTGTTTATTTATGTATCTACTGTATGCCTATTGATGCGTTAATTTTTGTATTGTGCAGAGTTTATTTGCAAAAGAGACTTTAGTCTCAATATGAGTTCCCTGTTGAAATAAAGGTCAATAAAATACACATTGACACTGGAATTGCCACAATTGATCCACATTCTAGTGAGCAAAACAACACTATAGCCAGCAAACCAAATCCAAGGTGAGTGTATGGTGAGAGATTCAAAGGGACATACACAACAAGGCTACCCATCCCTGTAGCTGTGGGGAGTTATCACACAACAGCAGAGTGTTTAGAAATGCCTTAAAAACCATTTGAAGATGTATTAGTGGTTCCTCCATTGCTGCCAATGGAAGCCCAATGAGAAGTACATGGGTGTTTTTTTAGCATCTCCAAATTCCCAGCGTTGCTAAGGTGCTTTGGGGAAAGGATTAGACAGTGCTGGCAGAGGGGAGCAAGCCTTGCTGATTTCCTACCAGCAAGAGGAGACAAAGAAGGAAGGAGAGAGAGGAGGAGGAGAAGAGGTGAGGGGGAATGAAGGAAGGAGAGAGAGGAGGAGGAGAAGAAGTGAGGGGGAATGAAGGAAGGAGAGAGGAGGAGGAGAAGACGTGAGGGGAAATGAAGGGAGCAGGAAGAACAGGTTGTATAAACATGAGTGGAGAAGAGAGAACAGAGCGACTCTAAACAGTAATTAACACAGAGGAAAGGAAGGCTTCACCGTCTCACCACCAACGGTGTGAGACCTGTCACCGTGGTCGTGCACGCACACAGGCACGTGCACACACACACACATAGACACACACACATGCTCTTTTTACTTCTTCAGGCACTCTTACTCAAGACAATCGCACAACTTATTCCTTTGCAGTGACATCACAATAAGGTAAGGTCATGTAAACTGTTAGAGGTGGCATCACAATAAGGTAAGGTCATGTAAACTGTTAGAGGTGGCATCACAATAAGGTAAGGTCATGCAGACTGTTACAGAGATGACATCACAATAAGGTAAGGTCATGCAAACTGTTACAGAGATGACATCACAATAAGGTTAGGTCATGCAAACTGTTACAGATATGACATCACAATAAGGTCTATGTAAGGTCATGTAAACTGTTCTACTCATCTATTTCATCATTCATCCGTTTTCTCAACAGGTTAACAGACAGCACAAGTCAGAGAGCTTGTCCAGGGCCAAGGGGGTCAGACCAAGCTGGCAGGCCTCTTTGATAGGTGGAGCCCTCTCTCTCTGCAGCGTCCTATTACAGCAGGGAAGGAACTGGATATGGCCCTGTTTGTAAAACTTGACACAATGAACTTGACAGACAGACAGATTTCTCCTCTCTCCCCGTCCGTTTAGGGTTACTGTGATCTCATTATGGGGCTTGAAAGGGGACAGGTAATGTTAGCTGGGGTGGCATGGCGTGGCTCTAGCAGTGCCCCGGCCCCAAGACTTTATTCTCCAACCCAAGCCTTGATTACCTGAACCGCCCAGGCTCCATTTCAACCACTTATCTCAGCCAGAAATAATCATCTGATCAGCCACTGCCAGGGCCACAGGGGGCCACAGAGAGAGACAGGCTGCAGGGGCATCAGGTCATTTTCCAGCAGGTTAAATACTAGCCAGCCTCAGAACCATACTGTGTGATGATAGACAACTCATCTATACGTGTATGGACAATGGCAATAACAGAGTTGTTTTAAGAATATACAGGATGAATACATAGTCTACATGCAACACTCGATCTGTTTTGGATCAAAATATGACCTTGTAATGATGTGTCAGATCATTTACACTAACTACTGCATCCTGTATGTCGTCCTTACTGGTACCATATAAATATCATTCCAATTCTGTGACTGGCACCCTTACTGAACGATAACTGTGCTTTCTTGAATAGATTTGTTATTCACTTCCCAGCCGCTGTAAGTGGTGTGTGTTCTGTAATGTTCAGTTGGCCGGAATGCGAAAACATAACAAAAACTCTACACGGAAACCACCATAACAGACATTGAAAAAAGCATATTGAATGTAAGGAGGTAGGGAAGGAGGCTTCGGGAGGGAGCATTTGAGTGTATTTTTGACCTCCCTGAGGAAAGTGGCTGAAACTCCAACGTCTCGATCGCTACAGTCCTATTCTCCTGTACCAATTTAGCGGGGCCCCCTGCGTCCCTGCCTAGCCTCTAACACAGAGCCAGGGACAATAGGCCCCCACTGTGCTGGTCTGCCTGGCTCTCAGCTACCAGGAGAAGTGCATGCTGGAGCCACAGGGACGCATTATGGACATATTATTCTGCCCCACAGTCTACCAGGGCCTGGCCCAGTGGCCCCTCATGGCCTCCAACGGCCCTCCAGCCACACTAAGTGCAGAGAAGGGAATTAAGTGACATTTTCTCCGAAGTTGTGACCTTTGTTTTGCATTGACTCGAGAGACGCACAGGCACACACATACATTTACAAGTACACACACTCTCTTCCACGCATACACACATTCTGCAAGTATACAAAAACACGGAGTACAAATGAAATATCTGAAGTGCTTATGCCTCTCTCTGCACACACACACACACACACACACACACACACACACACACACACACACACACACACACACACACACACACACACACACACACACACACACACACACACACACACGCACAGCTCCAGCACATGTTGAGCAGATGAATAATAAGGGGTGTATCAGAGAGATGAAGTTAATGAACACGGCTTAGTTACTCTCTGTCTGTCTGTGTTTCGTGCACCAATGAGATCCCAACTCCTCCACCCAGCACCGCTTTGCTTCCGCTGCTGCAGCCCAGATTCTGTGCCTCTCCCTGGGCTTGGATCCCATCCATCTGGGGCATACTGAAAGCTGTCAGGCTGTGAAACAACTTCCACAGGAGCCTTCCTTCCTTCACTGGGGGAGACAATGTTCCTCTTAGTGTGGGATACAGTCACTTCCGTCACAGTTCAGCAACCAACACATTCTGGACATTTTCTGGAGGTGGGGGGAGTCAGATCTGAGCATACCCAGAGTTTGTGAAAATTGGTAGAATATTCTCTGAGTTGTTTCATCTACTTTTATCGTAAGAGCTCAGAATGGTTTTATAGAGAATATCCAGAACATTCTGGATACTATAGCAAAGTGGCCTGATGAAGAAGAGTGATTTGTAGTGATAGTCTGTTAGACAACGCTTTGACACCGTCAGAATGTCACCTTGAACGTCTGTTGTGACCAGACTGAGAGCCAGTCTGTGTGGTAGGATTCAGACCTTCAAAGGGCGTCTATTACCTCTGTCCATCTGGCTACTACTTGGCTAATCAAATCAAATCAAATTGTATTTGTCACATACACATGGTTAGCAGATGTTAATGCGAGTGTAGCGAAATGCTTGTTTTTCTAGTTCCGACAATGCAGTAATAACGAGTAATCTAACTTAACAATTCCACAACAACTACCTTCTACACACACAAGTGTAAAGGGATAAAGAATATGTGCATAAACATATATGAATGAGTGATGGTACAGAACGGCATAGGCAAGATGCAGTAGATGGTATCGAGTACAGTATATACATATGAGATGAGTAATGTAGGGTAAACATTATAATGTAAACATTATATTAAGTGGCATTATTTAAAGTGGCTAGTGATACATTTTTTACCTCAATTTTCCATTATTAAAGTGGCTGGAGTTGAGTCAGTATGTTGGCAGCAGCCACTCAATGTTAGTGGTGGCTGTTATACAGTCTGATGGCCTTGAGATAGCAGCTGTTTGTCAGTCTCTCGGTTCCTGCTTTGATGCACCTGTACTGACCTCGCCTTCTGGATGATAGCGGGGTGAACAGGCCGTGGCTCGGGTGGTTGTTGTCCTTGATGATCTTTATGGCCTTCCTGTGACATCGGGTGGTGTAGGTGTCCTGGAGGGCAGGTAGTTTGCCCCTGGTGATGCGTTGTGCAGACCTCACTACCCTCTGGAGAGCCTTACGGTTGTGGGCGGAGCAGTTGCCCTACCAGGCAGTGATACAGCCCGACAGGATGCTCTCGATTGTGCATCTGTAAAAGTTTGTGAGTGCTTTTGGTGACAAGCCACATTTCTTCAGCCTCCTGAGGTTGAAGAGGCGCAGCTGCGCCTTCTTCACCACGCTGTCTGTGTGGGTGGACCAATTCAGTTTGTCCGTGATGTGTACGCTGAGGAACTTAAAACTTACTACCCTCTCCACTACTGTCCCGTCGATGTGGATAGGGGGGTGCTCCCTCTGCTGTTTCCTGAAGTCCACGATCATCTCCTTTGTTTTGTTGACGTGGAGTGTGAGGTTATTTTCCTGACACCACACTCTGAGGGCCCTCACCTCCTCCCTGTAGGCCGTCTCGTCGTTGTTGGCTAGGGTACACAGCTGTGTCCAGGGAATCCTCATCGGCTCCAGGTGGATTAAAAGGATCAAATAAATGACATATATGGTATTCTTTCATTTCACCCCAATGTCTCTTTCCCTAAGATTGCCTTCCGATCAATCTGTCCCTCACAGACAGCCAGACAGACAGACAGACAGAAGACTCACAGACAAGTCAGCCAAGACAAGACCAGACCTGATTCACACAGACTCTCTCTTTACAGCTATAAAAACTCCTCCAAACTAGAGAGCAGCTCATGTACTCTTCATCGCAGGCTAAACGAGCATCATTATCATAGGGACCGTCTTCTCTTCTCTCCGCAATTGATAGATCAGCAATCAGCCCCTGAACAGTCGACTCCCCTCTGGCTCCGGATCATTTTGTACCTTTTAACCTCGGAGCAGAGCAGCCCCAGCTTTTAGTTTGACAGGCAGTAAGAGCCAGGAGAGTCTGTGTAATGGGATGCTCACAGCAGGGTGGATCTGCCTGAGTCTGCCTGACTGTAGCAGGGGAACAGGGGAGAGGAGAGCGGACAGGAGAGAGAGGTAAGAGAGAGGGAGAAAGGGAGAGAGGGAGAGAGGACAGGAGAGAGGGGTAGGAGAGAGGGAGAAAGGGAGAGAGGGAGAGAGGACAGGAGAGAGGGGTAGGAGAGAGGGAGAAAGGGAGAGAGGGAGAGAGGACAGGAGAGAGGGGTAGGAGAGAGGGAGAAAGGGAGAGAGGGAGAGAGGACAGGAGAGAGGGGTAGGAGAGAGGGAGAAAGGGAGAGAGGGACAGAGGGCCCTGGCTGCATAATGTCATCTGACTGCAGGAGAATATGGATCAGAGGGAAGATGATAGAGTGGATAGGTCGAGAGCTTAAAACTGGCTCCTGTGGATGGTGAATGGAAGGGCTAGATGAGATGGAGGGAGGGAAGAGGGAGAGAGCGAGAGCTGTCTCACCTCAACTCAACTCTGTGGGGCCTCCAAGCCCAGAGATGACACGGCTCTTTTGTAGTTGAATATAAAAAGTGAGAGTGTACGCTAACCTGTCTTTCTTTTATTCGTTCTTTCTTCCTGAAGGAAAGGAGACGAGCAGAAGGATCCATTTCACACTATTGAGATGAACCGTGGGTAGAGAGAAAGCACTGTAACAGTTCCCATGTGCTGTGAAGTAACACTATCCCCTCTTGAGTGAAGAACCCATGAAATGTACCTATGGAGAACCACGACACAGGATGTCACCTAAGGTATTGAAACTGGCCAGGGAGTTGGAGACAGTACAGATATGGAAACGTATAGATCGCCCAACGTCAAGACTGATGTGTTACTCCACAATTGGCGTCTTCATAGTGCAGTGACTCTGACTGGGTAAACTCCCAGCCCCCGGCTTCTCTCTCTCTCTCTCTACACAACACTGGATCTGAGAAAAAGAGAAATATCTTTGTTTTGAATCTGATGATAACTGTTTATTTTCCAAGCTGTCGAGAAAAAGTCTCCCTCCTGACTTCCTCTTGGGGGTTTTTAGACACTCCTAAAGCGGTGCTATAAAACAACGCCTCACTTTCCTCTCATCACGGTGCTACTAACACACAGCCTGACAATAATGTGTGTGTTCACTGGTGATAAAACAACGCCTCATCACGGTGCTACTAACACACAGCCTGACAATAATGTGTGTGTTCGCTGGTGATAAAACAACGCCTCATCACCGTGCTACTAACACACAGCCTGACAATAATGTGTGTGTTCACTGGTGATAAAACAACGCCTCATCACGGTGCTACTAACACACAGCCTGACAATAATGTGTGTGTTCACTGGTGATAAAACAACGCCTCATCACCGTGCTACTAACACACAGCCTGACAATAATGTGTGTGTTCGCTGGTGATAAAACAACGCCTCATCACCGTGCTACTAACACACAGCCTGACAATAATGTGTGTACGCTGGTGATAAAACAACGCCTCATCACCGTGCTACTAACACACAGCCTGACAATAATGTGTGTGTTCGCTGGTGATAAAACAACGCCTCATCACGGTGCTACTAACACACAGCCTGACAATAATGTGTGTGTTCACTGGTGATAAAACAACGCCTCATCACGGTGCTACTAACACACAGCCTGATAATAATGTGTGTGTTCGCTGGTGATAAAACAACGCCTCATCACCGTGCTACTAACACACAGCCTGACAATAATGTGTGTACGCTGGTGATAAAACAACGCATCATCACCGTGCTACTAACACACAGCCTGACAATAATGTGTGTACGCTGGTGATAAAACAACGCCTCATCACCGTGCTACTAACACACAGCCTGACAATAATGTGTGTGTTCGCTGTTGATAAAACAACGCCTCATCACCGTGCTACTAACACACAGCCTGACAATAATGTATGTTGGTGATAAAACATAAAGCCTCCCGGTACTCCCCTGTGACTTCCTGACTAACACAGACAGCCAGAAGAGTCACATTCCACACAACGCTATCAATGAAATCATGTATTCTGCTTCTGTTTATCTTGTTTTGTTCTACTGCGCAATTTTGCATTTTTCTACTCCAACGTTAATTCCTAAGAAGATTAAAGAAAGTTAATTTAGTACATTTACCTTCTAGATATAAATTAGGACCACAGGAGGTTGGTGGTTCCTTAACTGGGGAGGACAAGCTTGTGGTAATGACTGGAGTGGAATCAGTGGAATGGTATCAAATCCATCACACACCTGGTTTCTATGTGTTTGATATCATTCCATTCGCTCCGTTCCGGACATTATTATGAGCTGTCCTCCCCTCAGCAGCCTCCTGTGATTAAGAACTAAAAGGTACCCATGCATCCATTCTTAAAAAAAATTAAAAAGGTTGGACCAACTGACAAAGAGGACTTAGGGTCTACTTGGACCTGCACTAGGCCTAGGTCCTACATCAATACATCAACACAAAGGAGTGGTCATTACATTAACTTTGAGCAGGGCCACTTCCTAATTAGTGATAAATAAGACCTAGGCATTCCCATACAGCCTTCTAATCAAGCGCTCCCAGTTGACGGTGTTATTGTTCGATGGTAGGACCGCCGCTTGGCTTTACTGGGTTCTGTTGTTCCACCACGACTAATTGCCTGATCGACGGCTCAGATAAACTCACGTTATCGGGACGTCGGGGGTGGCTAGGCTAACTACAGCCCACTCCATCTAATGAGCTAGAGGCCAGGTTAAAAAGACTTATCGGGGCATCGGGGGTGGCTAGGCTAACTACAGCCCACTCCATCTAATGAGCTAGAGGCCAGGTTGTAAAGAGAGAGTGAAGAAAGGGGTTTTATACTCCTAGACTTTATTTAGTGTGGTTATCAATTCTAATACTTATAAAGGGACAAAGACCTCCTCACCAATGTTTAGCTGACATTTTTATGTTAGGTTATATCACAGTTTAATTCACTTAGATTTGTTGATTTAGTCACTCTTCAACTACAGTATTTATTTGTGTAATAAACTTATATATAATGTTGTGTTGTTTCCGGTGGGTTGTTTCCGGTGGGTTGTTTAATCTGAGGTTTACCTGCCTGACTTGCATGACATTTGATGGTGATTGGCCTCACCTGTCCAGGTATCCCAGAGTTCCTGCTGTGGCCCTGGGACCGGGGCCAAGGCCTGTCAATCAGCTGTAATTTAATCCCGTGGGCCCGGTCTGGGCGGTGGATCGTGTTCAAGCTGGTGGGGATCTGCGCGGGGATCGGCGTGGCACCAAACCGCCAACACTATTTACAAGGCCAAACTTCAACAGGCTCATATTCACTGTGCTGCTGATGGGACTAGATAAAGCTGTTCTCCCTCCCAGCAGCCCAGCAGGTCAGCACTGAGACACACAGCCGCCCTGAAGGAAACTGACCCTCTAAGCTCATGTTGCTCAACAATATACTCTATACCCCACTCAGTGTTTTTCTCTCTCTCACTCACACACCCTGCTTCTCACTGTATCGCTCTCTCTGTCCTCTCTCTCCTTTATCTTCCACCTCTCTCTATGTCCTCTCTCTCCATTATCTTCCACCTCTCTCTCTGTCTCTCTCTCTCCTTTATCTTCCACCTCTCTCTACGTCCTCTCTCTCCATTATCTTCCACCTCTCTCTGTCTCTCTCTCTCCTTTATCTTCCAACTCTCTCTCTGTCTCTCTCCTTTATCGTCCACCTCTCTCTCTGTCCTCTCTCTCTCCTTTATCTTCCACCTCTCTCTATGTCCTATCTCTCCTTTATCTTCCACCTCTCTCTGTCTCTCTCTCTCCTTTATCTTCCAACTCTCTCTGTCTCTCTCTCTCCTTTATCTTCCACCTCTCTCTGTCTCTCTCTCTCCTTTATCTTCCACCTCTCTCTGTCTCTCTCTCTCCATTATCTTCCAACTCTTTCTCTGTCTCTCTCTCTCCTTTATCTTCCACCTCTCTCTGTCCTCTCTCTCCTTTATCTTCCACCTCTCTCTGTCTCTCTCTCTCCTTTATCTTCCAACTCTCTCTCTGTCTCTCTCTCCTTTATCGTCCACCTCTCTCTCTGTCTCTCTCCCTCCTTTATCTTCCACCTCTCTCTGTCTCTCTCTCCTTTATCTTCCAACTCTCTGTCTCTCTCTCCTTTATCTTCCACCTATATCCCTGTCTCTCTCTCTCTCCTTTATCTTCCACCTCTCTCTATGTCCTCTCTCTCCTTTATCTTCCACCTCTCTCTCTGTCCTTTTTCTCCTTTATCTTCCACCTCTCTCTCTGTCTATATCTCTCCTTTATATTCCACCTCTCTCTATGTCCTCTCTCTCTTTTATCTTCCACCTCTCTCTCTTTGTCCTCTCTCTCCTTTATCTTCCACCTCTCTCTCTTTGTCCTCTCTCTCCTTTATTTTCCACCTCTCTCTCTCTCTGTCCTCTCTCTCCTTTATCTTCCACCTCTCTCTCTGTCTCTCTCTCTCCTTTATCTTCCACCTCTCTCTCTGTCTCTCTCTCTCCTTTATCTTCCACCTCTCTCTATGTCCTCTCTCTTTTATCTTCCACCTCTCTCTCTTTGTCCTCTCTCTCCTTTATCTTCCA
The DNA here is from genome assembly GCF_045791955.1 of Oncorhynchus clarkii lewisi. Lineage (NCBI taxonomy): Eukaryota > Metazoa > Chordata > Actinopteri > Salmoniformes > Salmonidae > Oncorhynchus > Oncorhynchus clarkii. Next base: position 13,523,983 of record NC_092153.1, on the reverse strand, counting down.
CCTCTCTCTATGTCCTCCCTCTCCTTTATCTTTCACCTCTCTCTCTGTCCTCTCTCTCCTTTATCTCCCACCTCTCTCTGTTTCTCTCTCTCTCTCTGTCTCTCTCTGTCTCTCTCTCTCTCTGTCTCTCTCTGTCTCTCTCTCTCTCCTTTTTCTTACACCTCTCGCTGTCTCTCTCTCCATTATCTCCCACCTCTCTCTCTGTCTCTCTCTCTCCTTTATCTTCCACCTCTCTCTGTCCTCTCTCTCCTTTATCTTCCACCTCTCTCTGTCTCTCTCTCTCCTTTATCTTCCAACTCTCTCTCTGTCTCTCTCTCCTTTATCGTCCACCTCTCTCTCTGTCTCTCTCTCTCCTTTATCTTCCACCTCTCTCTGTCTCTCTCTCCTTTATCTTCCAACTCTCTGTCTCTCTCTCCTTTATCTTCCACCTATCTCCCTGTCTCTCTCTCTCTCCTTTATCTTCCACCTCTCTCTATGTCCTCTCTCTCCTTTATCTTCCACCTCTCTCTGTCTCTCTCTCCTTTATCTTCCAACTCTCTGTCTCTCTCTCCTTTATCTTCCACCTATCTCCCTGTCTCTCTCTCTCTCCTTTATCTTCCACCTCTCTCTCTTTGTCCTCTCTCTCCTTTATCTTCCACCTCTCTCTCTCTGTCCTCTCTCTCCTTTATCTTCCACCTCTCTCTCTCTCTGTCTCTCTCTCTCCTTTATCTTCCACCTCTCTCTATGTCCTCTCTCTTTTATCTTCCACCTCTCTCTCTTTGTCCTCTCTCTCCTTTATCTTCCACCTCTCTCTATGTCCTCCCTCTCCTTTATCTTCCACCTCTCTCTCTGTCTCTCTCTCTCCTTTATCTTCCACCTCTCTCTATGTCCTCTCTCTTTTATCTTCCACCTCTCTCTCTCTGTCCTCTCTCTCCTTTATCTTCCGCCTCTCATTTGTCCTCTATCTCCTTTATTTTCCACCTCTCTCTCTGTCTCTCTCTCTCCTTTATCTTCCACCTCTCTCTATGTCCTCCCTCTCCTTTATCTTTCACCTCTCTCTCTGTCCTATCTCTCCTTTATCTCCCACCTCTCTCTGTCTCTCTCTCTCTCTGTCTCTCTCTGTCTCTCTCTCTCTCCTTTATCTCCCACCTCTCTCTGTCTCTCTCTCTCCCTGTGTTTACACTAGCCTATGCTAACACGACCTGTGTTTACCCTAGTTGATGCTAACAAGACCTGTGTTTACCCTAGTTGATGCTAACACGACCTGTGTTTACTCTAGTTGATGCTAACAAGACCTGTGTTTACCCTAGTTGATGCTAACACGACCTGTGTTTACCCTAGTTGATGCTAACAGGACCTGTGTTTACCCTAGTTGATGCTAACAGGACCCGTGTTTACCCTAGCTGATGCTAACACGACCTGTGTTTACCCTAGTTGATGCTAACAGGACCTGTGTTTACCCTAGTTGATGCTAATAGGACCTGTGTTTACCCTAGCTGATACTAACAGGACCTGTGTTTACCCTAGTTGATGCTAACAGGACCTGTGTTTACCCTGGTTGATGCTAACAGGACCTGTGTTTACCCTAGTTGATGCTAACAGGACCCGTGTTTACCCTAGCTGATGCTAACACGACCTGTGTTTACCCTAGTTGATGCTAACAGGACCTGTGTTTACCCTAGTTGATGCTAATAGGACCTGTGTTTACCCTAGCTGATGCTAACAGGACCCGTGTTTACCCTAGTTGAGGCTAACATGACCTGTGTTTACCCTGGTTGATGCTAACAGGACCTGTGTTTACCCTCGTTGATGCTAACAGGACCTGTGTTTACCCTGGTTGATGCTAACAGGACCTGTGTTTACCCTAGTTGATGCTAACAGGACCTGTGTTTACACTAGTTGATGCTAACAGGACCTGTGTTTACCCTGGTTGATGCTAACAGGACCTGCGTTTACCCTAGTTGATGCTAACAGGACCTGTGTTTACCCTGGTTGATGCTAACAGGACCTGTGTTTACCCTAGTTGATGCTAACAGGACCTGTGTTTACCCTAGCTGATGCTAACAGGACCTGTGTTTACCCTAGTTGATGCTAACAGGACCTGTGTTTACACTAGCCGATGCTAACAGGACCTGTGTTTACACTAGCCGATGCTAACAGGACCTGTGTTTACCCTAGTTGTGTCACAAATGACACCCTATTGCCTATGGGCCCTGGTCATCTGTAGTGCACTACATAGGGAATAAGCTCCTATTTGGGATGCAAAGCCTCAGTTTTTCTAGATGTGATTTGTGTTCCTTGTTAACAAGGTGATGTGGATGATTTGGTTAAGAGGGACATAATGGAAATAATTATTTGGATCATGAACAGGAGTTAACTGATAAAGCATTGTGTGTAATATTTTGAAATGAAACTAAAGTGAACTAGCGAACTAACTACACTGTCTAACCACAGACCAGGTCTAGTTCCCAGGTCAGCCCTTAACCCCCTACTCTGAACCACTCCAGCCTCACAGTCACCTGTGTTTCGTGTCGCGGTGATCCACCATGGCAACTTAAAGGCTCTGCTAGAGGGCGTGGGCCATATCAATGGTCCCCGAAGTCAAAACCTTTAATTCAGCTGTATTGTTCTCCTAATCCTCTCCTGTCCATCATGGCTCAGTAAGTGTCTCTGCTGCTGGCCGCCCGCAAGAACGGGAGGAGGAGGAACTTTCATCTTGGATCGAGTGACTGGGAATGGAGGAATGCTCGGCCAAGGTACGGTGGCTGTGTGGCTGTCCCTGGGCTATAGGCACCCTCAGGACCCTCCCTCCTCCTCCCCTCCAGCGCTGGCTGCCTGCTGCCCGCTGCCCAGACAGACAACAAACTGAATTATCAGAGGTATCAGTGACTGTCGTCTGGACAATAGCCTGTGACCCCTCACCACCACAACTACAACAATCACCACCACAACTGCAACAATCACCACCACACACACACACACACACACATACACACACACACGCACGCACGCACGCACGCACACACACACATGCACACACACACACACACACACGCACGCACGCACGCACGCACGCACACACGCACACACACACACACACACACACACACACACACACACACACACACACACACACACACACACACGAAAACACAGTTTACATGGGCATAATAAAACAAATCAAAATATATATATATATAAAAAGGGGGATTAAATATGATGCTGCTAGTGTTATTTGATATTCTCCAATTCTATCTGCTAATGTCATAGCTGATCTATCCCCTAAACCACACAATCTACAGTATAGATACATCTTTACATCATCGTAGCCATGGATATAGAGCCCTGATATATTGTCTAAGATGGTAACAAACTAGATTTATGCTAGGATAACCTCTGCTGAATTCAGCCATTGTGTCTCTAGACTGAATCATCTTAAGTCCTCCAGAGCTCTGTAAAGTCTCTCTCACTCCCTCTCGCTCTCTCACCATCTTTCTCTCTCTCTCTTCCCCCTCTCTCACTCTCTCTCTCCCCCTCTCTTTCTCTCTCCCCCCTCTCTTTCTAACACTTTCTCTTCCCTCTCACTCTCTCTCTCTCTCTCTCTCCCCTCTCTTGGCTCCCTCTGTCCCTCTCTCTCTCTCCACATCCTCGCTACATCACTCAAGAGAGTACTGGATCGATGAGTGGATACTGAATGCACTGTCCAAGGCTGCTAGCAGATCAATCAATAGAGACCTTCTCTGGTTTGGCATCTCCTCCAGTACAAACAGAAGTCTTTATGATATTGTGGGTGCGAAGAGAAATGTCGGCTGTGTGTGGGAGAGGTGTTGGGGAACTTTCATCCTCGGAAGATGCAGAGATTCAACCTTGAGAAGGCGGAGACACGAAAGAGCGAGGGAGCGATGGAGAGAGCGAGAGAGAGAAAAGATCCAGGCCTTTGTCTTCAATTAAAAGCGGTGGAGCGCTAGCTGAAACCTGGCATGAATAGAGGGAAATAGCTCAACATGCCTCTCCAATCACAACAACTAGATATGAATGTAAAATATGTGCAAGGTTAGTAAACAGTGTCATCGTGTCTGGGCCGTGAATGTCTTGTATTATGCTGCTAAAGTCACATTTAGAAGTCTGGATTTCCTGGCTAATGAGTTCAGAACCTCTCCTCCTCCTCCACCTCTCATCGATCCTCTCTGTCGCTCCTGTTGTTCTTCAGCCACTTCTTCTTTCAGGGCAACAGGAGAGAAAAGGTTGTGGCCTCAGATGCCGTGGCCTTGCTCTCTGTTTCCCTCTCTTTCTAGCTGTTTCTCTTCCTGAAACGGACGGATGAGGGGCTCTTTGGGAAACAACGCTCAACATTGAATATTCAGTACAGACTGACTGCTTGGAGATACAAAATACCCATGATGATTAAAAGAAAGAAGAGATTGTACATCTTTGAGGTCCAGACAGACTGCATATACAGCTAACTAACCCCTCAACCTGGCCACTGTTCTAGCTTGTCAGTCAAAGATTGTGCGTTCAATAAGGTCCTCCTGGATTCCACCGCAATTATGTTTTTGTCAAATATCTGCCATCTCAAAGGTTGAATAAAGGTTAAATGAAACAGAATTGAAATAGAGCATATGCCACAAAACTGTTCTTCCTAAACACACCAATATCCACTCAGGTCAGATGTCAACTGCTACAGGATGTGATGGAAAGACGAGAAAAATCTTCAATAGTAGGGTGGAAGAGAAGGGTGCTGGAGAGGGGTGGGGGTTGGGGGGTGGAAAGGGCTGGGGGAATTTAGGGGAGCTGGAGAGGGTTGTTGGGGGAAGGGGGGTTACTCTCAGCACCTGGTAATTAAAATATCTAATCACAAGCAATTAGCGATGCCAGAGAGACTTCCCCGTGTCCTAACTGGGCGCCCCAACAACCCTTCATTTTGGGGAGGTGAAGAAGAAGAAAAGAGAGGAGAATAATTGTGGTTATCTCCTGAGGAGGAGCATTCAGGAGGAGAGAAGCCACCCAGTGTTTAGTCCTGAAGAGGAGCAGAGCCACAAAGGAGGAAGAACATCTGCTGGAGGTTTCTGGTGGAGTGTGCCAAGAGAGCACCGGGGCCAGGTGCAAATGTTTAGGAGGGGGGAAGAATCTGTACTGGGATGGAGGTCCTTTTTCTCTCTGTCTCTCTCATTGTTTCTGTGTGTCTCTGTCTCTCTCTCTCCCTCGCTCTCTCCCTCTGTCTCTCGCTCTCTGTCTCTCGCCTCTCTCTCTCTCTCTCTCTCTCTCTCTCTCTCTCTCTCTCCCTCTCTCTCTCTTGCCTTTCTCTCTTTTGCCTTTCTCTCTCTCTCTCTCTCTCTCTCTCTCTATCTCTCTCTCTCTCTCTCTCTCTCTCTCTCTTGCCTTTCTCTCTCTCTCTCTCTCTGTCTCTCACTACTCTCTCTCAACACATTCTCATCATCCTCTTTTTCTTTGTTTCAGTCAGACTGAGCATGTAGGCAGCCCAGGTGGGATATGCATCCTGCCCTGGCCTCTGCTGTGTGCGTGCCAAGCACAATTTGTAAGTCATTTCTTACATTTATGAATAGTCAAAAATGAATGAACTCTCAAGCGCTCAGTGTGAAGCACATAGTGTAGACTACTGGTGTCTACAAACCCCTGGGGGTCTGCTGACAGATCTCAACATGCAGTTGAAGTTGGAAGTTTGCATACAGGTTGGAGTCATTAAAACTCATTTTTCAACCACTCCAAAAATGTCTTGTAAACAAACTATAATTTTGGCAAGTCGGTTAGGACATCTACTTTGTGCATGACACAAGTAATGTTTCCAACAATTATTTACAGACAGATTATTTCACTTGTAATTCACTGCATCAGAAGTGTACATGGGTCAGAAGTGTACATACACTAAATTGACTGTGCCTTTAAACAGCTTGGAAAATTCCAGAAACTTATGTCATGGCTTTAGAAGCTTCTGATAGGCTAATTGACATAATCTGAGTCAATTGGAGGTGTACCTGTGGATGTATTTCAAGGCCTACCTTCAAACTCAGTGCCTCTTTGCTTGACATCATGGGAAAATAAAAAGAAATCAGCCAAGACCTCAGAAAAAAATTGGAGACCTCCACAAGTCTTGTTCATCCTTGGGAGCTATTTCCAAACGCATGAAGGTACCATGTTCATCTGCACAAACAATAGTACGTAAGTATAAACACCATGGGACCACGCAGACTGCTCAGGAAGGAGATGCGCTCTGTCTCCTAGAAATGAACGTACTTTGGTAAAAGACCTTGTGAAGATGCTGGAGGAAACAGGTATAAAAGTATCTACAGTGCCTTGCGAAAGTATTCGGCCCCCTTGAACTTTGCGACCTTTTGCCACATTTCAGGCTTCAAACATAAAGATATAAAACTGTATTTTTTTGTGAAGAATCAACAACAAGTGGGACACAATCATGAAGTGGAACGACATTTATTGAATATTTCAAACTTTTTTAACAAATCAAAAACTGAAAAATTGGGCGTGCAAAATTATTCAACCCCTTTACTTTCAGTGCAGCAAACTCTCTCCAGAAGTTCAGTGAGGATCTCTGAATGATCCAATGTTGACCTAAATGACTAATGATGATAAATACAATCCACCTGTGTGTAATCAAGTCTCCGTATAAATGCACCTGCACTGTGATAGTCTCAGAGGTCCGTTAAAAGCACAGAGAGCATCATGAAGAACAAGGAACACACCAGGCAGGTCCGAGATACTGTTGTGAAGAAGTTTAAAGCCGGATTTGGATACAAAAAGATTTCCCAAGCTTTAAACATTCCAAGGAGCACTGTGCAAGCGATAATATTGAAATGGAAGGAGTATCAGACCACTGCAAATCTACCAAGACCTGGCCGTCCCTCTAAACTTTCAGCTCATACAAGGAGAAGACTGATCAGAGATGCAGCCAAGAGGCCCATGATCACTCTGGATGAACTGCAGAGATCTACAGCTGAGGTGGGAGACTCTGTCCATAGGACAACAATCAGTCGTATATTGCACAAATCTGGCCTTTATGGAAGAGTGGCAAGAAGAAAGCCATTTCTTAAAGATATCCATAAAAAGTGTTGTTTAAAGTTTGCCAAAAGCCACCTGGGAGACACACCAAACATGTGGAAGAAGGTGCTCTGGTCAGATGAAACCAAAATTGAACTTTTTGGCAACAATGCAAAACGTTATGTTTGGCGTAAAAGCAACACAGCTGAACACACCATCCCCACTGTCAAACTTGGTGGTGGCAGCATCATGGTTTGGGCCTGCTTTTCTTTAGCAGGGACAGGGAAGATGGTTAAAATTGATGGGAAGATGGATGGAGCCAAATACAGGACCATTCTGGAAGAAAACCTGATGGAGTCTGCAAAAGACCTGAGACTGGGACGGAGATTTGTCTTCCAACAAGACAATGATCCAAAACATAAAGCAAAATCTACAATGGAATGGTTCAAAAATAATCATATCCAGGTGTTAGAATGGCCAAGTCAAAGTCCAGACCTGAATCCAATCGAGAATTTGTGGAAAGAACTGAAAACTGCTGTTCACAAATGCTCTCCATCCAACCTCACTGAGCTCGAGCTGTTTTGCAAGGAGGAATGGGAAAAAATTTCAGTCTCTCGATGTGCAAAACTGATAGAGACATACCCCAAGCGACTTACAGCTGTAATCGCAGCAAAAGGTGGCGCTACAAAGAATAATTTTGCATGCCCAATTTTTCAGTTTTTGATTTGTTAAAAAAGTTTGAAATATCCAATAAATGTCGTTCCACTTCATGATTGTGTCCCACTTGTTGTTGATTCTTCACAAAAAAAATGCAGTTTTATATCTTTATGTTTGAAGCCTGAAATGTGGCAAAAGGTCGCAAAGTTCAAGGGGGCCGAATACTTTCGCAAGGCACTGTATATCCACAGTAAAACAAGTCCTATATCGACATAACCTGAAAGGCTGCTCAGAAAGGAAGAAGCCACTGCTCCAAAACCACCATAAAAAAGCCAGACTACGGTTTGCTACTGCACATGTGGACAAAGACTGTACTTTTTGGAGAAATGTCCTCTGGTCTGATGAAACAAAAATAGAACTGTTCGGCCATCATTATGTTTGGAGGAAAAAGGGGGAGGCTTGTACGCCGAAGAACACCATCCGAACCGTGAAGCACGGGGTTAGCAGCATCATGTTGTGAGGGTGCTTTGCTGCAGGAGGGACTGGTGCACTTCACAAAATAGATGGCATCATGAGGTAGGAAAATTATGTGGATATATTGAAGCAACATCTCAAGACATCAGTCAGGAAGATAAAGCTTGGTCGCAAATGGGTCTTCCAAATGGGCAATGACCCCAAGCACACTTCCAAAGTTGTGGCAAAATGGCTTAAGGACAACAAAGTCAAGGTATTGGAGTGGCCATCACAAAGCCCTGATCTCAATCCTATAGAACATTTGTGGGCAGAACTGAAAAAGCGTGTGCGAGCAAGGAGGCCTACAAACCTGATTCAGTTACACCAGCTCTGTCAGGAGGAATGGGCCAGAATTCACCCAACTTATTGTGGGACGCTTGTGGAAGGCTCCCCAAAACGTTTGACCCAAGTTAAACAATTTAAAAGCAATGCTACCAAATACTAATTGAGTGTATGTAAACTTCTGATCCACTGTGAATGTGATGAAAGAAATAAAAGCTGAAATAAATCATTCTCTCTACTATTATTCTGACATTTCTCATTCTTAAAATAAAGTGGTGTTCCTAACTGACCTAAAACAGGGATTTTTTACTAGGATTAAATGTCAGTTATTGTGAAAAACTGAGTTTAAATGTACTTGGCTAAGGTGTATGTAAACTTCCGACTTCAACTGTATGTTTTAAAAAATATGATTTTTTTTGTACTTGTCATTACTTTGTAATGAATATTGCCAGGACAGATTAAACATGTTTTGGACACAGGATCCGTGGTAAAAGATTAGACGGTGCAATGTAATATTATTCATCCACAGTTTATGCTCTTATCTCTTAGATGCACCACATGGGCCTGGGATAACAAGGATATTGGTATCCAAAGTACTCCATGTTTGTATTCCCCCAAATTGTTGTTTTGAACATAAATGTACTGTAATTAAAGCTTCAAATCTGCAAATGGTACACTCTACCCCATGGCAAAATGTGTAGAATAGCAAGAAATGTGCTTTAAAACTGCAACATTTTCTCTCTGCCTAATGCTAAATGTGTAGAATTTCAGGAAATTCATTTTAAAACAGACTTATTTTATTTTTTATCTCTGATGCCAAGAGGAGGGCCTTTAAAATGTTATTTCCCAGGGCCCAAAAGTTGATTGTTCCGTCCTACAGAAGTCATAGTAAAACTGCGTGTATGATATTTGTATCGCCCTAATAAAGTAAGAGTTGTGTTCTGACAATGAGGGGGTCCTTGATGGATTTGCTATCACAAACGGGGTCGTTGACACAAACAAGTTTGGCCCCGGTCTACTGGACCTACAGGTTGTCGCCATACAGACAACAAAGCAACAGAAGTAGCCTATGTAGCTTCATGCAGACATGGACAGGCAGAGTGTGGAGATGTTAGAGGAGGTTGGAAGGGCCTTGTGTAAGGGTTGAGTATGGGTTGTGTAAGGGCTTTGTAAGGCTTGAGTAAGGGTTGAGTAAGGGTTGTGTAAGGGTTGAGTAAGGGTTGTGTAAGGGTTTTGTAAGGGTTGAGTGAGAGTTGAGTAAGGTTTGAGTATGTTGCATTTGGGGGGCGTGACGGGGCTAGACTGGGTAACAATCACTCCCGCTGTCCCTCAGAGCCCCAGCCCGTTGACCTGGCTTAATTAGCCGTGTAATGATCTCGACCCGAGGGGGCCCGCGAGAGAGAGAAAGAGAGAGAGAGAGAGAGAGAGAGAGAGAGAGAGAGAGAGAGAGAGAGAGAGAGAAAGCTGTCCCGGTTCCCACAGACGCGAGCGGACAGTGCCAATCTAGCCTCTCGCTGAAAGACTGGTGTAAAGAAAAGCGACACCAGGCACAACGGTATGGAGAGACGTGGGTAACATATTTCACCCACTAATTAGGCAAGACCTGTTTCCATAGCTACACATGGCCCAGCGGGCAGCCAGGACCGGAAGAGAGGGGTGGAGAGAGAGAAAGGTGGAGAGAGAGAAACAGAGAGTGGTGGAGGTGGAGAGAGAGAGAGAGGTGGAGAGATAGAGAGAGAGAAAGAGAGGGGGGGGGGGGGGTTGAGGTGACTGAGGCCTGGCTGGACCAACTGTGCATGGTGCTGATTATGGCATTGTTCCTCTATGTTGTTATTGCTGTATAATTGTAATGGCCACTGTGCCCCATCCTCCCTGTGTAGGTCAGTAGGATCTCTCTCTCTCTCTCTCTCTCTCTCTCTCTCTCTCTCTCTCTCTCTCTCTCTCTCTCTCTCTCTCTCTCTCTCTCTCTCTCTCTCTCTCTCTCTCTCTCTCTCTCTCTCTCTCTCTCTCTCTCTCTCTCTCTCTCTCTCTCTCTCTCTCTCTCTCGGATAATTTGTTTCCATGGTAGATATTATTTATTCATGAGTTATAAGATCCAGTTTGTGAGGGACATACTAATGAGTTGTTTGGTCCTGACTTTGGAGAGAGGTTGGTAGAACAGTGAGGGTGATGAACTGTACTGGGAGGTCAAGGCTACTTTTAGATGGGGGATTATGTTCCCATCAATCAACTGCACTTTATATTACAATTGCATAGTAAATGGTGATTTACCAATTCATTACACAATATTTGCATAGTAATAACAATCATCATTTGTTTCTTATAAATTAATAGGAACAAGCACCACTCTGGTGTATATCAGATTTCACTAAACTGGGTTTGCCAAAAAAGTTGTCTCTTTTTCTCTGTCCTTAGTTATTTCTGGTGCTGGTTTAGCTATACCTGCCATCGAGTAAAACAACGCCCCCCACTGGCAGAGGAGAGATGGCAACCATCCCCCCATCCCTCTATCCCTCCATCCATCATCAGGCCTTCAGGGGTCAGGGCTTTGAACAGTGAGGCGAGGAGGACAAGGTAATTGATGATCGATAGCATCAAATATGAAACCATGCAAGGCCAGGCTCCTGAGCCATCCAGCCGTGCACCCAGCCATGCACCTAGCCACCCAGCCCCCTACCTACAGAGCCACCCAGTTACCCAGCCACCCAACCCCCTAACTACAGAGCCACCCAACCCCCTAACTACAGAGCCACCCAACCCCCTAACTACAGAGCCACCCAACCCCCTAACTACAGGACCACCCAGTTACCCAGCCACCCAACCCCCTAACTACAGGACCCCCCCAGTTACCCAGCCACTCAACCGCCTAACTACAGAGCTACCCAACCCCCTAACTACAAAGCCACCCAACCCCCTAACTACAGAGCCACCCAACCCCCTAACTACAGAGCCACCCAACCCCCTAACTACAGAGCCACCCAACCCCCTAACCACAGAGCCACCCAACCCCCGAACTACAGGACCACCCAGTTACCCAGCAACAGCAGGACCAGGATGGAGAGAGGAATGACATACCAGATAACCCAGGCAAATGAGACCCATGTTAACCTATACCATGATTGTAGGAGGGACGCATATTACAGACATATTACAGACATATTACAGATATATTACAGATATATTACAGACATATTACAGACATATTACAGATACATTACAGATACATTACAGATACATTACAGATACATTAGAGATATATTACAGATATATTACAGATATGTTACAGACATGTTACAGACATTTTACAGACATATTACAGATATTTTACAGACATATTACAGATATATTACAGACATATTACAGATATATTACAGATATATTACAGATATATTACAGACATATTACAGACATATTACAGATATATTACAGACATATTACAGACATATTACATATATATTACAGATATATTACAGATATATTACAGACATATTACAGACATATTACAGATATATTACAGATATATTACAGACATATTACAGCCATATTACAGATATACTACAGATATATTACAGTACCATAAAGACTCTCTAATGAATTGTTGAGCAAAACCATTGTGGCGTGTTAACATTGAGATACAACGTGTGTGTGTGTGTGTGTGTGTGTGGTTATCATTGAGATATAATGTGTGTGTGTGTGTGTGTGTGGTTAGCATTGAGATATAACGTGTGTGTGTGTGTGTGTGTGGTTAGCATTGAGATATAACGTGTGTGTGTGTGTGTGTGTGTGTGGTTAGCATTGAGATATAATGTGTCTGTAGGCATTTGTGCATGTTTACACACACCAAATGGTCTAGATAACCTGGATAAATCAAAGTTAAAAGTATGGAACCCTTTTGATCCCTCTTTGAGTTGTTGATCTGAGGAACACCGTGCAGGTCTTCCCTTATTGTTCCCTCCTGTCTGCTGTCTGTACACTGTCTGATCCCTGTCTGTCTGTACACTGTCTGATCCCTGTCTGTCTGTAAACTGTCTGATCCCTGTCTGTCTGTACACTGTCTGATCTCTGTCTGTCTGTACACTGTCTGATCCCTGTCTGTCTGTACACTGTCTGATCCCTGCCTGTCTGTACACTGTCTGATCCCTGTCTGTCTGTACACTGTCTGATCCCTGTCTGTCTGTACACTGTCTGAATCCTGTCAGTCTGTACACTGTCTGATCCCTGTCTGTCTGTACACTGTCTGAACCCTGTCAGTCTGTACACTGTCTGATCCCTGCCTGTTTGTCGGATCCCTGTCTGTTTGTACACTGTCTGAACCCTGTCTGTCTGTACACTGTCTGTCTGTACACTGTCTGATCCCTGCCTGTTTGTCGGATCCCTGTCTGTTTGTACACTGTCTGAACCCTGTCTGTCTGTACACTGTCTGTCTGTACACTGTCTGATCCCTGCCTGTTTGTCTGATCCCTGTCAGTCTGTACACTGTCTGATCGCTGTATGTCTGCACATTGTCTGATCCCTGTCAGTCTGTACACTGTCTAATCCCTACCTGTCTGTACACTGTCTGATCCCTGTCTGTCTGTACACTGTCTGATCCCTGCCAGTTTGTCTGATCCCTGTCTGTCTGTACACTGTCTGTCTGTACACTGTCTGATCCCTGTCTGTCTGTACACTGTCTGATCCCTGCCAGTTTGTCTGATCCCTGTCTGTCTGTACACTGTCTGATCCCTGTCTGACTTTACACTGTCTGATCCCTGTCTGTCTGTACACTGTCTGAACCCTGTCTGTCTGTACACTGTCTATCTGTACACTGTCTGATCCCTGCCTGTTTGTCTGATCCCTGTCTGTCTGTACACTGTCTGAACCCTGTCAGTCTGTACACTGTCTGATCACTGTATGTCTGCACACTGTCTGATCCCTGTCAGTCTGTAAACTGTCTGATCCCAAGCTGTCTTTACACTGTCTGATCCCTGTCTGTCTGTACACTGTCTGATCCCTGTCTGTCTGAACACTGTCTGATCACTGTCTGTCTGAGCACTGTCTGATCCCTGTCTGTCTGCACACTGTCTGATCCCTGTCTGTTTGTCTGATTCCTGTCTGTCTGTACACTGTCTGATCCCTGTCTGTCTGTACACTGTCTGATCCCTGCCAGTTTGTCTGATCTCTGTCTGTCTGTACACTGTCTGTCTGTACACTGTCTGATCCCGGTCTGTCTGTTACACTGTCTGATCCCTGTCTGTCTGTACACTGTCTGAACCCTGTCAGTCTGTACACTGTCTGATCACTGTATGTCTGCACACTGTCTGATCCCTGTCAGTCTGTACACTGTCTGATCCCTACCTGTCTGTACACTGTCTGATCCCTGTCCGTCTGTACACTGTCTAATCCCTGTCTGTCTGCACACTGTCTGTCTGTACACTGTCTGATCCCTGCCAGTTTGTCTGATCCCTGTCTGTCTGTACACTGTCTGTCTGTACACTGTCTGATCCCTGTCTGTCTGTACACTGTCTGAACCCTGTCAGTCTGTACACTGTCTGATCCCTGTCTGTCTGTACACTGTCTGATACATGTCTGTCTGTACACTGTCTGAACCCTGTCTGTCTGTACACTGTCTGTCTGTACACTGTCTGATCCCTGCCTGTTTGTCTGATCGCTGTATGTCTGCACACTGTCTGATCCCTGTCAGTCTGTAAACTGTCTGATCCCAAGCTGTCTTTACACTGTCTGATCCCTGTCTGTCTGTACACTGTCTGATCCCTGTCTGTCTGCACACTGTCTGATCCCTGTCTATTTTTCTGATTCCTGTCTGTCTGTACACTGTCTGATCCCTGTCTGTCTGTACACTGTCTGATCCCTGCCAGTTTGTCTGATCCCTGTCTGTCTGTACACTGTCTGTCTGTACACTGTCTGATCCCTGTCTGTCTGTACACTGTCTGAACCCTGTCAGTCTGTACACTGTCTGATCGCTGTATGTCTGCACACTGTCTGATCCCTGTCAGTCTGTACACTGTCTGATCCCTACCTGTCTGTACACTGTCTGATCCCTGTCTGTCTGTACACTGTCTGATCCCTGTCTGTCTGCACACTGTCTGATCCCTGTCTGTCTGTACACTGTCTGATCCTTGTCTGTCTGTACACTGTCTGATCCCTGTCTGTCTGCACATTGTCTGATCCCTGTCTGTCTGCACACTGTCTGATCCCTGTCTGTTTGTCTGATTCCTGTCTGTCTGTACACTGTCTGATCCCTGTCTGTCTGTACACTGTCTGATCCCTGCCAGTTTGTCTGATCCCTGTCTGTCTGTACACTGTCTGTCTGTACACTGTCTGATCCCTGTCTGTCTGTACACTGTCTGATCCCTGCCTGTTTGTCTGATTCCTGTCTGTCTGTACACTGACTGATCGCTGTATGTCTGCACACTGTCTGATCCCTGCCAGTTTGTCTGATCCCTGTCTGTCTGATCCCTGTCTGACTGTACACTGTCTGATCCCTGTCTGTCTGTACACTGTCTGTCTGTACACTGTCTGATCCCTGTCTGTCTGTACACTGTCTGATCCCTGTCAGTCTGTACACTGTCTGATCTCTACCTGTCTGTACACTGTCTGATCCCTGTCTGTCTGTACACTGTCTGATCCCTGTCTGTCTGTACACTGTCTGATCCTTGTCTGTCTGTACACTGTCTGATCCCTGTCTGTCTGCACACTGTCTGATCCCTGTCTGTCTGCACACTGTCTGATCCCTGCCAGTTTGTCTGATCCCTGTCTGTCTGTACACTGTCTGATCCCTGCCTGTTTGTCTGATTCCTGTCTGTCTGTACACAGTCTGATCCCTGTCTGTCTGTACACTGTCTGATCCCTGCCAGTTTGTCTGATCCCTGTCTGTCTGATCCCTGTCTGTCTGATCCCTGTCTGTCTGCACACTGTCTGTCTGTACACTGTCTGATCCCTGCCTGTTTGTCTGATCCCTGTCTGTCTGTACACTGTCTGAACCCTGTCAGTCTGTACACTGTCTGATCGCTGTATGTCTGCACACTGTCTAATCCCTGTCAGTCTGTAAACTGTCTGATCCCAAGCTGTCTTTACACTGTCTGATCCCTGTCTGTCTGTACACTGTCTGATCCCTGTCTGTCTGAACACTGTCTGATCCCTGTCTGTCTGCACACTGTCTGATCCCTGTCTGTCTGCACACTGTCTGATCCCTGTCTGTTTGTCTGATTCCTGTCTGTCTGTACACTGTCTGATCCTTGTCTGTCTGTACACTGTCTGATCCCTGCCAGTTTGTCTGATCCCTGTCTGTCTGTACACTGTCTGTCTGTACACTGTCTGATCCCGGTATGTCTGTACACTGTCTGATCCCTGTCTGTCTGTACACTGTCTGAACCCTGTCAGTCTGTACACTGTCTGATCCCTGTCTGTCTGCACACTGTCTGATCCCTGTCTGTCTGCACACTGTCTGATCCCTGTCTGTTTGTCTGATTCCTGTCTGTCTGTACACTGTCTGATCCTTGTCTGTCTGTACACTGTCTGATCCCTGCCAGTTTGTCTGATCCCTGTCTGTCTGTACACTGTCTGTCTGTACACTGTCTGATCCCGGTATGTCTGTACACTGTCTGATCCCTGTCTGTCTGTACACTGTCTGAACCCTGTCAGTCTGTACACTGTCTGATCCCTGTCTGTCTGCACACTGTCTGATCCCTGTCTGTCTGCACACTGTCTGATCCCTGTCTGTTTGTCTGATCCCTGTCTGTCTGTACACTGTCTGAACCCTGTCAGTCTGTACACTGTCTGATCCCTGTCTGTCTGCACACTGTCTGATCCCTGTCAGTCTGTACACTGTCTGATCCCTGCCTGTTTGTCTGATTGCTGTCTGTCTGTACACTGTCTGATCCCTGTCTGTCTGTACACTGTCTGATCCCTGCCAGTTTGTCTGATCCCTGTCTGTCTGTACACTGTCGGATCCCTGTCTGACTGTACACTGTCTGATCCCTGTCAGTCTGTACACTGTCTGATCGCTGTCTGTCTGTACACTGTCTGTTCCTTGTCTGTCTGTACACTGTCTGATCCCTGTCTGTCTGCACACTGTCTGATCCCTGTCTGTCTGCACACTGTCTGATCCCTGCCAGTTTGTCTGATCCCTGTCTGTCTGTACACTGTCTGTCTGTGCACTGTCTGATCCCTGTCTGTCTGTACAATGTCTGATCCCTGCCTGTTTGTCTGATTCCTGTCTGTCTGTACACTGTCTGATCCCTGTCTGTCTGTACACTGTCTGATCCCTGCCAGTTTGTCTGATCCCTGTCTGTCTGATCCCTGTCTGACTGTACACTGTCTGATCCCTGCCTGTTTGTCTGATCCCTGTCTGTCTGTACACTGTCTGAACCCTGTCAGTCTGTACACTGTCTGATCGCTGTATGTCTGCACACTGTCTGATCCCTGTCAGTCTGTACACTGTCTGATCCCTGTCTGTCTGTACACTGTCTTATCCCTGTCTGTCTGTACACTGTCTGATCCCTGCCTGTTTGTCTGATTCCTGTCTGTCTGTACACTGTCTGATCCCTGTCTGTCTGTACACTGTCTGATCCCTGCCAGTTTGTCTGATCCCTGTCTGTCTGTACACTGTCTGATCCCTGTCTGACTGTACACTGTCTGATCCCTGCCTGTTTGTCTGATCCCTGTCTGTCTGTACACTGTCTGAACCCTGTCTGTCTGTACACTGTCTGTCTGTACACTTTCTGATCCCTGTCTGTCTGTACACTGTCTGATCCCTTGTATGTCTGTACACTGTCTGATCCCTGTCTGTCTGCACACTGTCTGATCCCTGTCTGTTTGTCTGATTCCTGTCTGTCTGTACACTGTCTGATTCCTGTCTGTCTGTACACTGTCTGATCCCTGCCAGTTTGTCTGATCCCTGTCTGCCTGTACACTGTCTGTCTGTACACTGTCTGATCCCTGTCTGTCTGTACACTGTCTGAACCCTGTCAGTCTGTACACTGTCTGATCGCTGTATGTCTGCACACTGTCGGATCCCTGTCTGTCTGTACACTGTCTGATCCCTGCCAGTTTGTCTGATCCCTGTCTGTCTGATCCCTGTCTGACTGTACACTGTCTGATCCCTGTCTGTCTGTACACTGTCTGTCTGTACACTGTCTGATCCCTGTCTGTCTGTACACTGTCTGATCCCTGTCAGTCTGTACACTGTCTGATCCCACCTGTCTGTACACTGTCTGATAGCTGTCTGTCTGTACACTGTCTGATCCTTGTCTGTCTGTACACTGTCTGATCCCTGTCTGTCTGCACACTGTCTGATCCCTGTCTGTCTGCACACTGTCTGATCCCTGCCAGTTTGTCTGATCCCTGCCTGTCTGTACACTGTCTGTCTGTGCACTGTCTGATCCCTGTCTGTCTGTACACTGTCTGATCCCTGCCTGTTTGTCTGATTCCTGTCTGTCTGTACACTGTCTGATCCCTTTCTGTCTGTACACTGTCTGATCCCTGCCAGTTTGTCTGATCCCTGTCTGTCTGATCCCTGTCTGAGTGTACACTGTCTGATCCCTGCCTGTTTGTCTGATCCCTGTCTGTCTGTACACTGTCTGAACCCTGTCAGTCTGTACACTGTCTGATCGCTGTATGTCTGCACACTGTCTGATCCCTGTCAGTCTGTACACTGTCTGATCCCTGTCTGTCTGTACACTGTCTGATCCCTGCCTGTTTGTCTGATTCCTGTCTGTCTGTACACTGTCTGATCCCTGTCTGTCTGTACACTGTCTGATCCCTGCCAGTTTGTCTGATCCCTGTCTGTCTGTACACTGTCTGATCCCTGTCTGACTGTACACTGTCTGATCCCTGCCTGTTTGTCTGATCCCTGTCTGTCTGTACACTGTCTGAACCCTTTCTGTCTGTACACTGTCTGATCCCTGTCTGTCTGTACACTGTCTGATCCCTTGTCTGTCTGTACACTGTCTGATCCCTGTCTGTCTGTACACTGTCTGATCCCTGTCTGTCTGCACACTGTCTGATCCCTGTCTGTTTGTCTGATTCCTGTCTGTCTGTACACTGTCTGATCCCTGTCTGTCTGTACACTGTCTGATCCCTGCCAGTTTGTCTGATCCCTGTCTGTCTGTACACTGTCTGTCTGTACACTGTCTGATCCCTGTCTGTCTGTACACTGTCTGAACCCTGTCAGTCTGCACACTGTCTGATCCCTGTCAGTCTGTACACTGTCTGATCCCTACCTGTCTGTACACTGTCTGATCCCTGTCTGTCTGTACACTGTCTGATCCCTGTCTGTCTGCACACTGTCTGATCCCTGTCTGTCTGTACACTGTCTGATCCTTGTCTGTCTGTACACTGTCTGATCCCTGTCTGTCTGCACATTGTCTGATCCCTGTCTGTCTGCACACTGTCTGATCCCTGTCTGTTTGTCTGATTCCTGTCTGTCTGTACACTGTCTGATCCCTGTCTGTCTGTACACTGTCTGATCCCTGCCTGTTTGTCTGATTCCTGTCTGTCTGTACACTGTCGGATCCCTGTCTGTCTGTACCCTGTCTGATCCCTGCCAGTTTGTACACTGTCTGATCCCTGTCTGTCTGCACACTGTCTGATCCCTGTCTGTTTGTCTGATTCCTGTCTGTCTGTACACTGTCTGATCCCTGTCTGTCTGTACACTGTCTGATCCCTGCCAGTTTGTCTGATCCCTGTCTGTCTGTACACTGTCTGTCTGTACACTGTCTGATCCCTGTCTGTCTGTACACTGTCTGATCCCTGTCCGTCTGTACACTGTCTAATCCCTGTCTGTCTGCACACTGTCTGTCTGTACACTGTCTGATCCCTGCCAGTTTGTCTGATCCCTGTCTGTCTGTACACTGTCTGTCTGTACACTGTCTGATCCCTGTCTGTCTGTACACTGTCTGAACCCTGTCAGTCTGTACACTGTCTGATCCCTGTCTGTCTGTACACTGTCTGATACATGTCTGTCTGTACACTGTCTGAACCCTGTCTGTCTGTACACTGTCTGTCTGTACACTGTCTGATCCCTGCCTGATTGTCTGATCGCTGTATGTCTGCACACTGTCTGATCCCTGTCAGTCTGTAAACTGTCTGATCCCAAGCTGTCTTTACACTGTCTGATCCCTGTCTGTCTGTACACTGTCTGATCCCTGTCTGTCTGCACACTGTCTGATCCCTGTCTATTTTTCTGATTCCTGTCTGTCTGTACACTGTCTGATCCCTGTCTGTCTGTACACTGTCTGATCCCTGCCAGTTTGTCTGATCCCTGTCTGTCTGTACACTGTCTGTCTGTACACTGTCTGATCCCTGTCTGTCTGTACACTGTCTGAACCCTGTCAGTCTGTACACTGTCTGATCGCTGTATGTCTGCACACTGTCTGATCCCTGTCAGTCTGTACACTGTCTGATCCCTACCTGTCTGTACACTGTCTGATCCCTGTCTGTCTGTACACTGTCTGATCCCTGTCTGTCTGCACACTGTCTGATCCCTGTCTGTCTGTACACTGTCTGATCCTTGTCTGTCTGTACACTGTCTGATCCCTGTCTGTCTGCACATTGTCTGATCCCTGTCTGTCTGCACACTGTCTGATCCCTGTCTGTTTGTCTGATTCCTGTCTGTCTGTACACTGTCTGATCCCTGTCTGTCTGTACACTGTCTGATCCCTGCCAGTTTGTCTGATCCCTGTCTGTCTGTACACTGTCTGTCTGTACACTGTCTGATCCCTGTCTGTCTGTACACTGTCTGATCCCTGTCTGTCTGTACACTGTCTGAACCCTGTCAGTCTGTACACTGTCTGATCCCTGTCTGTCTGCACACTGTCTGATCCCTGTCTGTCTGCACACTGTCTGATCCCTGTCTGTTTGTCTGATCCCTGTCTGTCTGTACACTGTCTGAACCCTGTCAGTCTGTACACTGTCTGATCCCTGTCTGTCTGCACACTGTCTGATCCCTGTCAGTCTGTACACTGTCTGATCCCTGCCTGTTTGTCTGATTGCTGTCTGTCTGTACACTGTCTGATCCCTGTCTGTCTGTACACTGTCTGATCCCTGCCAGTTTGTCTGATCCCTGTCTGTCTGTACACTGTCGGATCCCTGTCTGACTGTACACTGTCTGATCCCTGTCAGTCTGTACACTGTCTGATCGCTGTCTGTCTGTACACTGTCTGTTCCTTGTCTGTCTGTACACTGTCTGATCCCTGTCTGTCTGCACACTGTCTGATCCCTGTCTGTCTGCACACTGTCTGATCCCTGCCAGTTTGTCTGATCCCTGTCTGTCTGTACACTGTCTGTCTGTGCACTGTCTGATCCCTGTCTGTCTGTACAATGTCTGATCCCTGCCTGTTTGTCTGATTCCTGTCTGTCTGTACACTGTCTGATCCCTGTCTGTCTGTACACTGTCTGATCCCTGCCAGTTTGTCTGATCCCTGTCTGTCTGATCCCTGTCTGACTGTACACTGTCTGATCCCTGCCTGTTTGTCTGATCCCTGTCTGTCTGTACACTGTCTGAACCCTGTCAGTCTGTACACTGTCTGATCGCTGTATGTCTGCACACTGTCTGATCCCTGTCAGTCTGTACACTGTCTGATCCCTGTCTGTCTGTACACTGTCTTATCCCTGTCTGTCTGTACACTGTCTGATCCCTGCCTGTTTGTCTGATTCCTGTCTGTCTGTACACTGTCTGATCCCTGTCTGTCTGTACACTGTCTGATCCCTGCCAGTTTGTCTGATCCCTGTCTGTCTGTACACTGTCTGATCCCTGTCTGACTGTACACTGTCTGATCCCTGCCTGTTTGTCTGATCCCTGTCTGTCTGTACACTGTCTGAACCCTGTCTGTCTGTACACTGTCTGTCTGTACACTTTCTGATCCCTGTCTGTCTGTACACTGTCTGATCCCTTGTATGTCTGTACACTGTCTGATCCCTGTCTGTCTGCACACTGTCTGATCCCTGTCTGTTTGTCTGATTCCTGTCTGTCTGTACACTGTCTGATTCCTGTCTGTCTGTACACTGTCTGATCCCTGCCAGTTTGTCTGATCCCTGTCTGCCTGTACACTGTCTGTCTGTACACTGTCTGATCCCTGTCTGTCTGTACACTGTCTGAACCCTGTCAGTCTGTACACTGTCTGATCGCTGTATGTCTGCACACTGTCGGATCCCTGTCTGTCTGTACACTGTCTGATCCCTGCCAGTTTGTCTGATCCCTGTCTGTCTGATCCCTGTCTGACTGTACACTGTCTGATCCCTGTCTGTCTGTACACTGTCTGTCTGTACACTGTCTGATCCCTGTCTGTCTGTACACTGTCTGATCCCTGTCAGTCTGTACACTGTCTGATCCCACCTGTCTGTACACTGTCTGATAGCTGTCTGTCTGTACACTGTCTGATCCTTGTCTGTCTGTACACTGTCTGATCCCTGTCTGTCTGCACACTGTCTGATCCCTGTCTGTCTGCACACTGTCTGATCCCTGCCAGTTTGTCTGATCCCTGCCTGTCTGTACACTGTCTGTCTGTGCACTGTCTGATCCCTGTCTGTCTGTACACTGTCTGATCCCTGCCTGTTTGTCTGATTCCTGTCTGTCTGTACACTGTCTGATCCCTTTCTGTCTGTACACTGTCTGATCCCTGCCAGTTTGTCTGATCCCTGTCTGTCTGATCCCTGTCTGAGTGTACACTGTCTGATCCCTGCCTGTTTGTCTGATCCCTGTCTGTCTGTACACTGTCTGAACCCTGTCAGTCTGTACACTGTCTGATCGCTGTATGTCTGCACACTGTCTGATCCCTGTCAGTCTGTACACTGTCTGATCCCTGTCTGTCTGTACACTGTCTGATCCCTGCCTGTTTGTCTGATTCCTGTCTGTCTGTACACTGTCTGATCCCTGTCTGTCTGTACACTGTCTGATCCCTGCCAGTTTGTCTGATCCCTGTCTGTCTGTACACTGTCTGATCCCTGTCTGACTGTACACTGTCTGATCCCTGCCTGTTTGTCTGATCCCTGTCTGTCTGTACACTGTCTGAACCCTTTCTGTCTGTACACTGTCTGATCCCTGTCTGTCTGTACACTGTCTGATCCCTTGTCTGTCTGTACACTGTCTGATCCCTGTCTGTCTGTACACTGTCTGATCCCTGTCTGTCTGCACACTGTCTGATCCCTGTCTGTTTGTCTGATTCCTGTCTGTCTGTACACTGTCTGATCCCTGTCTGTCTGTACACTGTCTGATCCCTGCCAGTTTGTCTGATCCCTGTCTGTCTGTACACTGTCTGTCTGTACACTGTCTGATCCCTGTCTGTCTGTACACTGTCTGAACCCTGTCAGTCTGCACACTGTCTGATCCCTGTCAGTCTGTACACTGTCTGATCCCTACCTGTCTGTACACTGTCTGATCCCTGTCTGTCTGTACACTGTCTGATCCCTGTCTGTCTGCACACTGTCTGATCCCTGTCTGTCTGTACACTGTCTGATCCTTGTCTGTCTGTACACTGTCTGATCCCTGTCTGTCTGCACATTGTCTGATCCCTGTCTGTCTGCACACTGTCTGATCCCTGTCTGTTTGTCTGATTCCTGTCTGTCTGTACACTGTCTGATCCCTGTCTGTCTGTACACTGTCTGATCCCTGCCTGTTTGTCTGATTCCTGTCTGTCTGTACACTGTCGGATCCCTGTCTGTCTGTACCCTGTCTGATCCCTGCCAGTTTGTACACTGTCTGATCCCTGTCTGTCTGCACACTGTCTGATCCCTGTCTGTTTGTCTGATTCCTGTCTGTCTGTACACTGTCTGATCCCTGTCTGTCTGTACACTGTCTGATCCCTGCCAGTTTGTCTGATCCCTGTCTGTCTGTACACTGTCTGTCTGTACACTGTCTGATCCCTGTCTGTCTGTACACTGTCTGATCCCTGTCCGTCTGTACACTGTCTAATCCCTGTCTGTCTGCACACTGTCTGTCTGTACACTGTCTGATCCCTGCCAGTTTGTCTGATCCCTGTCTGTCTGTACACTGTCTGTCTGTACACTGTCTGATCCCTGTCTGTCTGTACACTGTCTGAACCCTGTCAGTCTGTACACTGTCTGATCCCTGTCTGTCTGTACACTGTCTGATACATGTCTGTCTGTACACTGTCTGAACCCTGTCTGTCTGTACACTGTCTGTCTGTACACTGTCTGATCCCTGCCTGATTGTCTGATCGCTGTATGTCTGCACACTGTCTGATCCCTGTCAGTCTGTAAACTGTCTGATCCCAAGCTGTCTTTACACTGTCTGATCCCTGTCTGTCTGTACACTGTCTGATCCCTGTCTGTCTGCACACTGTCTGATCCCTGTCTATTTTTCTGATTCCTGTCTGTCTGTACACTGTCTGATCCCTGTCTGTCTGTACACTGTCTGATCCCTGCCAGTTTGTCTGATCCCTGTCTGTCTGTACACTGTCTGTCTGTACACTGTCTGATCCCTGTCTGTCTGTACACTGTCTGAACCCTGTCAGTCTGTACACTGTCTGATCGCTGTATGTCTGCACACTGTCTGATCCCTGTCAGTCTGTACACTGTCTGATCCCTACCTGTCTGTACACTGTCTGATCCCTGTCTGTCTGTACACTGTCTGATCCCTGTCTGTCTGCACACTGTCTGATCCCTGTCTGTCTGTACACTGTCTGATCCTTGTCTGTCTGTACACTGTCTGATCCCTGTCTGTCTGCACATTGTCTGATCCCTGTCTGTCTGCACACTGTCTGATCCCTGTCTGTTTGTCTGATTCCTGTCTGTCTGTACACTGTCTGATCCCTGTCTGTCTGTACACTGTCTGATCCCTGCCAGTTTGTCTGATCCCTGTCTGTCTGTACACTGTCTGTCTGTACACTGTCTGATCCCTGTCTGTCTGTACACTGTCTGATCCCTGCCTGTTTGTCTGATTCCTGTCTGTCTGTACACTGTCTGATCGCTGTATGTCTGCACACTGTCTGATCCCTGCCAGTTTGTCTGATCCCTGTCTGTCTGATCCCTGTCTGACTGTACACTGTCTGATCCCTGTCTGTCTGTACACTGTCTGTCTGTACACTGTCTGATCCCTGTCTGTCTGTACACTGTCTGATCCCTGTCAGTCTGTACACTGTCTGATCTCTACCTGTCTGTACACTGTCTGATCCCTGTCTGTCTGTACACTGTCTGATCCCTGTCTGTCTGTACACTGTCTGATCCTTGTCTGTCTGTACACTGTCTGATCCCTGTCTGTCTGCACACTGTCTGATCCCTGTCTGTCTGCACACTGTCTGATCCCTGCCAGTTTGTCTGATCCCTGTCTGTCTGTACACTGTCTGATCCCTGCCTGTTTGTCTGATTCCTGTCTGTCTGTACACAGTCTGATCCCTGTCTGTCTGTACACTGTCTGATCCCTGCCAGTTTGTCTGATCCCTGTCTGTCTGATCCCTGTCTGTCTGATCCCTGTCTGTCTGCACACTGTCTGTCTGTACACTGTCTGATCCCTGCCTGTTTGTCTGATCCCTGTCTGTCTGTACACTGTCTGAACCCTGTCAGTCTGTACACTGTCTGATCGCTGTATGTCTGCACACTGTCTAATCCCTGTCAGTCTGTAAACTGTCTGATCCCAAGCTGTCTTTACACTGTCTGATCCCTGTCTGTCTGTACACTGTCTGATCCCTGTCTGTCTGAACACTGTCTGATCCCTGTCTGTCTGCACACTGTCTGATCCCTGTCTGTCTGCACACTGTCTGATCCCTGTCTGTTTGTCTGATTCCTGTCTGTCTGTACACTGTCTGATCCTTGTCTGTCTGTACACTGTCTGATCCCTGCCAGTTTGTCTGATCCCTGTCTGTCTGTACACTGTCTGTCTGTACACTGTCTGATCCCGGTATGTCTGTACACTGTCTGATCCCTGTCTGTCTGTACACTGTCTGAACCCTGTCAGTCTGTACACTGTCTGATCCCTGTCTGTCTGCACACTGTCTGATCCCTGTCTGTCTGCACACTGTCTGATCCCTGTCTGTTTGTCTGATTCCTGTCTGTCTGTACACTGTCTGATCCTTGTCTGTCTGTACACTGTCTGATCCCTGCCAGTTTGTCTGATCCCTGTCTGTCTGTACACTGTCTGTCTGTACACTGTCTGATCCCGGTATGTCTGTACACTGTCTGATCCCTGTCTGTCTGTACACTGTCTGAACCCTGTCAGTCTGTACACTGTCTGATCCCTGTCTGTCTGCACACTGTCTGATCCCTGTCAGTCTGTACACTGTCTGATCCCTGCCTGTTTGTCTGATTGCTGTCTGTCTGTACACTGTCTGATCCCTGTCTGTCTGTACACTGTCTGATCCCTGCCAGTTTGTCTGATCCCTGTCTGTCTGTACACTGTCGGATCCCTGTCTGACTGTACACTGTCTGATCCCTGTCAGTCTGTACACTGTCTGATCGCTGTCTGTCTGTACACTGTCTGTTCCTTGTCTGTCTGTACACTGTCTGATCCCTGTCTGTCTGCACACTGTCTGATCCCTGTCTGTCTGCACACTGTCTGATCCCTGCCAGTTTGTCTGATCCCTGTCTGTCTGTACACTGTCTGTCTGTGCACTGTCTGATCCCTGTCTGTCTGTACAATGTCTGATCCCTGCCTGTTTGTCTGATTCCTGTCTGTCTGTACACTGTCTGATCCCTGTCTGTCTGTACACTGTCTGATCCCTGCCAGTTTGTCTGATCCCTGTCTGTCTGATCCCTGTCTGACTGTACACTGTCTGATCCCTGCCTGTTTGTCTGATCCCTGTCTGTCTGTACACTGTCTGAACCCTGTCAGTCTGTACACTGTCTGATCGCTGTATGTCTGCACACTGTCTGATCCCTGTCAGTCTGTACACTGTCTGATCCCTGTCTGTCTGTACACTGTCTTATCCCTGTCTGTCTGTACACTGTCTGATCCCTGCCTGTTTGTCTGATTCCTGTCTGTCTGTACACTGTCTGATCCCTGTCTGTCTGTACACTGTCTGATCCCTGCCAGTTTGTCTGATCCCTGTCTGTCTGTACACTGTCTGATCCCTGTCTGACTGTACACTGTCTGATCCCTGCCTGTTTGTCTGATCCCTGTCTGTCTGTACACTGTCTGAACCCTGTCTGTCTGTACACTGTCTGTCTGTACACTTTCTGATCCCTGTCTGTCTGTACACTGTCTGATCCCTTGTATGTCTGTACACTGTCTGATCCCTGTCTGTCTGCACACTGTCTGATCCCTGTCTGTTTGTCTGATTCCTGTCTGTCTGTACACTGTCTGATTCCTGTCTGTCTGTACACTGTCTGATCCCTGCCAGTTTGTCTGATCCCTGTCTGCCTGTACACTGTCTGTCTGTACACTGTCTGATCCCTGTCTGTCTGTACACTGTCTGAACCCTGTCAGTCTGTACACTGTCTGATCGCTGTATGTCTGCACACTGTCGGATCCCTGTCTGTCTGTACACTGTCTGATCCCTGCCAGTTTGTCTGATCCCTGTCTGTCTGATCCCTGTCTGACTGTACACTGTCTGATCCCTGTCTGTCTGTACACTGTCTGTCTGTACACTGTCTGATCCCTGTCTGTCTGTACACTGTCTGATCCCTGTCAGTCTGTACACTGTCTGATCCCACCTGTCTGTACACTGTCTGATAGCTGTCTGTCTGTACACTGTCTGATCCTTGTCTGTCTGTACACTGTCTGATCCCTGTCTGTCTGCACACTGTCTGATCCCTGTCTGTCTGCACACTGTCTGATCCCTGCCAGTTTGTCTGATCCCTGCCTGTCTGTACACTGTCTGTCTGTGCACTGTCTGATCCCTGTCTGTCTGTACACTGTCTGATCCCTGCCTGTTTGTCTGATTCCTGTCTGTCTGTACACTGTCTGATCCCTTTCTGTCTGTACACTGTCTGATCCCTGCCAGTTTGTCTGATCCCTGTCTGTCTGATCCCTGTCTGAGTGTACACTGTCTGATCCCTGCCTGTTTGTCTGATCCCTGTCTGTCTGTACACTGTCTGAACCCTGTCAGTCTGTACACTGTCTGATCGCTGTATGTCTGCACACTGTCTGATCCCTGTCAGTCTGTACACTGTCTGATCCCTGTCTGTCTGTACACTGTCTGATCCCTGCCTGTTTGTCTGATTCCTGTCTGTCTGTACACTGTCTGATCCCTGTCTGTCTGTACACTGTCTGATCCCTGCCAGTTTGTCTGATCCCTGTCTGTCTGTACACTGTCTGATCCCTGTCTGACTGTACACTGTCTGATCCCTGCCTGTTTGTCTGATCCCTGTCTGTCTGTACACTGTCTGAACCCTTTCTGTCTGTACACTGTCTGATCCCTGTCTGTCTGTACACTGTCTGATCCCTTGTCTGTCTGTACACTGTCTGATCCCTGTCTGTCTGTACACTGTCTGATCCCTGTCTGTCTGCACACTGTCTGATCCCTGTCTGTTTGTCTGATTCCTGTCTGTCTGTACACTGTCTGATCCCTGTCTGTCTGTACACTGTCTGATCCCTGCCAGTTTGTCTGATCCCTGTCTGTCTGTACACTGTCTGTCTGTACACTGTCTGATCCCTGTCTGTCTGTACACTGTCTGAACCCTGTCAGTCTGCACACTGTCTGATCCCTGTCAGTCTGTACACTGTCTGATCCCTACCTGTCTGTACACTGTCTGATCCCTGTCTGTCTGTACACTGTCTGATCCCTGTCTGTCTGCACACTGTCTGATCCCTGTCTGTCTGTACACTGTCTGATCCTTGTCTGTCTGTACACTGTCTGATCCCTGTCTGTCTGCACATTGTCTGATCCCTGTCTGTCTGCACACTGTCTGATCCCTGTCTGTTTGTCTGATTCCTGTCTGTCTGTACACTGTCTGATCCCTGTCTGTCTGTACACTGTCTGATCCCTGCCTGTTTGTCTGATTCCTGTCTGTCTGTACACTGTCGGATCCCTGTCTGTCTGTACCCTGTCTGATCCCTGCCAGTTTGTACACTGTCTGATCCCTGTCTGTCTGCACACTGTCTGATGCCTGTCTGTTTGTCTGATTCCTGTCTGTCTGTACACTGTCTGATCCCTGTCTGTCTGTACACTGTCTGATCCCTGCCAGTTTGTCTGATCCCTGTCTGTCTGTACACTGTCTGTCTGTACACTGTCTGATCCCTGTCTGTCTGTACACTGTCTGAACCCTGTCAGTCTGCACACTGTCTGATCCCTGTCAGTCTGTACACTGTCTGATCCCTACCTGTCTGTACACTGTCTGATCCCTGTCTGTCTGTACACTGTCTGATCCCTGTCTGTCTGCACACTGTCTGATCCCTGTCTGTCTTTACACTGTCTGATCCTTGTCTGTCTGTACACTGTCTGATCCCTGTCTGTCTGCACACTGTCTGATCCCTGTCTGTTTGTCTGATTCCTGTCTGTCTGTACACTGTCTGATCCCTGTCTGTCTGTACACTGTCTGATCCCTGCCTGTTTGTCTGATTCCTGTCTGTCTGTACACTGTCGGATCCCTGTCTGTCTGTACCCTGTCTGATCCCTGCCAGTTTGTCTGATCCCTGTCTGTCTGATCCCTGTCTGTCTGTACACTGTCTGAACCCTGTCTGTCTGTACACTGTCTTATCCCTGTCTGTCTGTACACTGTCTGATCCCTGCCTGTCTGTACACTGTCGGATCCCTACCTGTCTGTACACTGTCGGATCCCTACCTGTCTGTACACTGTCTGTCTGTACACTGTCTGATCCCTGTCTGTCTGCACACTGTCTGATCCCTGTCTGTCTGTACACTGTCTGATCCCTGCCTGTTTGTCTGATCCCTGTCTGTCTGTACACTGTCTGATCCCTGTCTGTCTGTACACTGTCTGAACCCTGTCTGTCTGTACACTGTCTGTCTGTACACTGTCTGATCCCTGCCTGTTTGTCTGTACACTGTCTATCTGTAAACTGTCTAATCCCTGCCTGTTTGTCTGATTCCTATCTGTCTGTACACTGTCTGATCCTGATCCCTGTCTGTCTGTACACTGTCTGAACCATGTCTGTCTGTACACTGTCTGATCCCTGCCTGTTTGTCTGATCCCTGTCTGGCTGTACACTGTCTGATCCCTGTGTGTCTGTACACTGTCTAAACCCTGTCTGTCTGTACACTTTCTGATCCCTGCCTGTTTGTCTTATCCGTTTGTCTGATCCCTGTCTGTCTGATCTCCATCTGTCTGTACACTGTCTAATCCCTGCCTGTTTGTCTGATCCCTGTTTGTCTGTACACTGTCTGAACCCTGTCTGTCTGTACACTGTCTGAACCCTGTCTGTCTGTCTGATCCCTGTCTTTCTGTACACTGTCTGAACCCTGTCTGTCTGTCTGATCCCTGTCTGTCTGTACACTGTCTGAACCCTTTCTGTCTGTACACTGTCTGTCTGTACACTGTCTGATCCCTGTCTGTCTGTACACTGTCTGAACCCTGTCTGTCTGTACACTGTCTTATCCCTGTCTGTCTGTACACTGTCTGATCCCTGCCTGTCTGTACACTGTCGGATCCCTACCTGTCTGTACACTGTCTGATCCCTGCCTGTCTGTACACTGTCTGATCTCTGCCTGTCTGTACACTGTCTGATCCCTGTCTGTCTGTACACTGTCTGATCCCTGCCTGTCTGTCTGTACACTGTCTGATCCTTGCCTGTCTGTCTGATCCCTGCCTTTCTGTACACTGTCTGATCCCTACCTGTCTGTACACTGTCTGATCCCTGCCTGTCTGTACACTGTCTGAACCCTGTCTGTCTGTACACTGTCTTATCCCTGTCTGTCTGTACACTGTCTGATCCCTGCCTGTCTGTACACTGTCGGATCCCTACCTGTCTGTACACTGTCTGATCCCTGCCTGTCTGTACACTGTCTGATCTCTGCCTGTCTGTACACTGTCTGATCCCTGTCTGTCTGTACACTGTCTGATCCCTGTCTGTCTGTACACTGTCTGATCCCTGCCTGTCTGTACACTGTCTGATCCTTGCCTGTCTGTCTGATCCCTGTCTGTCTGTACACTGTCTGATCCCTGTCTGTCTGTACACTGTCTGATCCCTGTCTGTCTGTACACTGTCTGATCCCTGCCTGTCTGTACACTGTCTTATCCTTGCCTGTCTGTCTGATCCCTGTCTGTCTGTACACTGTCTGATCCCTGCCTGTCTGTACACTGTCTGATCCCTGTCTGTCTGTACACTGTCTGATCCCTGCCTGTCTGTACGCTGTCTGATCCTTGCCTGTCTGTCTGATCCCTGCCTGTCTGTACACTGTCTGATCCCTGTCTGTCTGTACACTGTCTGATCCCTGCCTGTCTGTACACTGTCTGATCCTTGCCTGTCTGTCTGATCCCTGCCTTTCTGTACACTGTCTGATCCTTGTCTGTCTGTCTGTCTGTCTGTCTGTCTGTCTGTCTGTCTGTCTGTCTGTCTGATCCCTGCCTGTATGTCTGATCCTTGCCGGTCTGTCTGTCTCTGTCTGTGAGAGGGGAGGCGTAGCCCCTCAAAGACAACATTGTTATTTGACGACGCCTGCTCCTCTTGATAAGAGGAGGCGTAAAATCAATCAACTTGATTGGGGGCCAAGAGGGAGAGGGAAGAGAAGGACGGAAGAGATGGGAGAGGGTTTGAGACAGAGGTAAGAGAAGGAAGGAAGAGGAGGGAGAGGGTTGGAGACGGAGGGAAGAGAAGGAAGGAAGAGGAGGGAGAGGGTTGGAGATGGAGGGAAGAGAAGGAAGGAAGAGGAGATAGAGGGTTGGAGATGGAGGGAAGAGAAGGAAGGAAGAGGAGGGAGAGGGTTGGAGACGGAGGGAAGAGAAGGAAGGAAGAGGAGATAGAGGGTTGGAGATGGAGGGAAGAGAAGGAAGGAAGAGGAGATAGAGAGTTGGAGATGGAGGGAAGAGAAGGAAGGAAGAGGAGATAGAGGGTTGGAGATGGAGGGAAGAGAAGGAAGGAAGAGGAGGGAGAGGGTTGGAGATGGAGGGAAGAGAAGGAAGGCTGTCCTTATTCCTAGCAGACAGCCTCATTCTAATCTTTGAAGAGAGAGAGAGGAGAGGAGAAAGAAGAGAGCACACTTAAGATGTTGGCGGTCCAGCATGAAAAAAATATGTACACTACCGTTCAAAAGTTTGGGGCCACTTAGAAATGTCTTGTTTTTGAAAGAAAATCACTTTTTTGTCCATTAAAATAACATCAAATTGATCAGAAATACAGTGTAGACATTGTTAATGTTGTAAATGACTATTGTAGCTGGAAACGGCTGATTTCTTATGAAATTTTATTAAATGTTTGATAGCTCCTGCCTCGACCTGGTCTCACTTGAAAAACACATCAGGAAAACACATTCTTTACCACATTTAACCAGAAAATATAATTGAGATAAAGGTTAAGTGAATATAAATGCATGGGTCTCCCGTACGCAGAACTCTGTCATCATTTATTTAATATCCAGGTCTGGCTCTTCTGATTTCAAAGTGTCCTTTCTGATCGGTGTGATTAGAACTGAATTGGCATATTACATTTTCAACGTGGTCTCATAACTGTAGAGCTTCTGAAAAAAATGCTTCCAAATCGCGTGGGCTTTCATCTTGATCCTCCCTGTCTTCTTACATTACAGTAAAATAGTCCCCTAACATGATTAACAATAGAAATTGCATGTCTTTTTCTCCTTATTAGAATGGGAATAAATAGCAATATGTTGCTACTGGCACTTGGAAGTCATTCAACATTCTGGAATGGAACTAAATACAAATAGGATTTAGGGAGTTGTGATTCTAATAGAACACTTAGAAGGGACGAACAAACTCCTCGTTGGGTAGAGTTGAGGGAATATTGTCATCCTCCGTTTGTCATGAATAACCCCCATGGTTCTTACCATTCAATCAACCCACTGATCTAACTTTGAATAGAGCCACAGTACGCAGCCTCCTGTCTCCTTTCCCCTGAGACATGTATCAGCCTCATTGAAATACTGATTATTTCATTCGGATCATAATATCTTTCAGAATGTGTAATAATGATGGCATAGTGATATACAGAACAACAGGGCTGTGTTTTGTAGAAACGTGTTTTGTCCAGCAATGTAAAACTGATGCGGCTAAATCACGTGTCAAATGACAAAAGCTCTGTATGGTTATTGTCAAATTGTATTAGTCCTTATACAGTACATCTCTCACATTCGTGGTGAGACAAAGGGGATGTCATGGTATAATATAGAATTAATGAACAGTATGGATGTATCTATAGGCTTACATAGAGTGAGAGGCATGCACAGTACAATGAGGACGTATGGACTGTAATTGTGCTATTTTGCTCTCAACGAGTCCCTCTTAAATTGCTCCTTATAGGGGAATAATAAAGTTGTATTGTGTTGTATTGTGTTGTGTAGTCACATCGAGATGAGCTCCCAAAGGCTATGGAATGGAATTTCTGCACAATTGACTCCATCAAGGCGGGAGGTTAGAGGTGTTGTGAAGCTTTCTGCTCCTGCTCCCATTCTAGTCACTTCCTGATTTGAGTAAGCGTTCAGGGGCCATCGTGTCGGGCTCTCAGAATCACAGGTGTCATAGTAACTGTCAGAGGCTCCGCCTTAATGGCTCCTGGGGTGAGACGGGTCATACAGCTTCATCTGGAGTCAACACACCCAGGCCGCATCAGGTCACCCTCGTTTGGGTGGAGGTAGAGAGTTTGGATTGGAGGGACTTTATTCAAATGCAAACCATTACTGCGATATACTACTGTGTTGCTTGTCTGGTGTTGGGGAAGAGTGTGGTCTGGATATCTGGTTTTATATAGAGCGTCATTTAACCTTATCTCAATGATTTGGGTTTGTTTTATTTACTGAACGGTGTGTTGTGCTCGCTTCACATAGACTCAATAAGTCAATCGTGTTTGCATTGAATAAAAATCCCCCCTCCTACAAAATAAAAAATAAAAATAGTTTCTCTAGTAGCTGAAGGTCTTATAACAACTGTCCCTAGATGTATACACTAAAAGTGGAGTTCTGGTAAAACCCACCGCACCACTACTCGACTCAGTGTGAACTGATCCGTTATTAAAACACCATTAGAAGTCAGTAATGAACAGGCAATTCCACAGACAAAGAACAAAAAGTCTAATGATTCATAAACAATCTTAGCAAATAACAGCAATTTCAGACCTAATTCTGAGATTTCACGTCTGAATGCCTCGGCAGTACACACTCCATTAAACATTGTGAATAGCAGCCTTGCTTTAAGATCTCTACCTCAGCAAGCCTCTAGAACTGAGATAGCACTGTAGATGGTCCTTCAGTGCTTATTAGGATTAATTACTTTAATCCAGTATGTTACAGAATAATCAAGTCTACCCGCGGTGAATGGTGTGCTTTTACAACAGGTGACAAAATGTTTGTCAAAAACAGCTGAGAATTCATTAATCAAATGCCTGGCTTGTCAAGTCAGTTCGACTCTGTTATTAGCATGGATACACACAGGCTGACAACTCTAAGGGCAGAACATGTGCTGTATTATAATGTACCCATGAAACTTCGACAGGCTATAAAGGCTCCATTAGTGATATTCCAAGATGGGTATTTGGGTAGATGCTAAAAGATGCCATGGTTTTGTACTAACAAATGTCAGACAAAAAGCAGAGACTTCTATAGATGCAAGTCACCAATCGTTCATTACTACCTTAATTTTCCTGGACTCCAGGAAGAGTAGCTGTTGCCTTGGCAGGAACTAATGGGGATCCTTAATAAACTCCAGGAAGAGTAGCTGTTGCCTTGGCAGGAACTAATGGGGATCCTTAATAAACTCCAGGAAGAGTAGCTGTTGCCTTGGCAGGAACTAATGGGGATCCTTAATAAATACAAATATATGACATGCTAGATCGCTATGTTGCAATTAATCTGGGTTTATTCTCATGTACTGCAGCAGGAGGTCTCTCCCTTCTACCTGAAGATCTCCTAAGGCTCAGGTTGTTCTTTACCCCTCCACACACACACACACACACACACACACATATGCAGGTTATCAAGTATTCACACACGTGTGCAAAACACACAAACACACGTGCATACACACACATGAGCACACACGCACACACTTCTCTAATCAGAGGTATTACACCATGTATACTGGGACGTGAGAGCCACTCCAAACACCCCCTGATCACGATCCACACACCCCGATCACATGTCATATTACCAGACATCTGATGCCATTTCAATAATTACATAACATGGTCTACAGATTGAATAATACACATGGAAGTTTTTACAGGCCTACTGGGAGTCCAGCTTTCTTCTCTCTACTCTTTCCATCGCTCCTCTATTTATCCCTCTCTCCTCTATCTTTCCGTCTCCTTCTCCCTTACTCTGGCTTCCTCTCCTTCCACATCCCTCCATCTCCATCTCTCAGTTCTGGGTAAATCCTATTTTCCGCCAGACATCCATCCTCAGGGATGTGAGGAGCTGAGAGCGTTTTTAAGTGTACGTTAAAACCTTCTCCTGGCACACAGCGGCGCAGGGACCGCTCTAAAGAGGACAACCCCTCCGCCTGCACATAGCCGTGTTCATGTTCAGCACATTCAAAAACACCACAAGTGTTTCCCCCAATACCACTTACAAGGGACGAAATATAAGGGTCCTAGGAATAATGTGCTGGATAATTCATGTTTGAAGTGTGAAAATAAATGTAAGGATATAGACTTAGTTCACTGTGTCTTTTTCCTCTTTAAATTAATATGAGCCTAACAGCTAATTTCAACAGCATAAAAGCATCACAAATACAGGATTCTGGAAGTCTTAAATTCTGCCATAAAGCACGCTGGCCTAGATACTCTTTATCCGTGACAGACAGATTGACAGATCTCAGATCCAGAAGCCCGAGGACGGTAGAGGATACACAATTGACGGAAACTGAAAAGGATGTCCAAATCAAATCAAATCAAATCTCACACAGTCGTTCTAATCATTATGACATCTTGAACATTAATGAGTTATCCCAGTCTCTGTTCAACGCTAAGGGTGGTCTTGGGCATACAGCCCATAATAAGGCATACTGCAGCACCACCATCTGGCTGTTGGGTGAAGTGTAAATGTTGTGCATGATGGAAAAATGTCTGAAAGTTGAATATAATATTATAATAGTAAGGCTAATAACACGGGACGATTAATGGTTCTTTCATAATCTTCTTTCAAAAACAACAAACTCATGTTTCATTTTTGGTTTTATTACAAGCACATGTACAATTAGTTGTTTGCCATTGATAGCTACAGAAAGGCTGGCAAAAATCCACATATATCTACAGAATTCAATCTGTTAAAAACTGTATAGAAAAAGACCCCAAAACTGTACATGAATTACCTTTACTGCATACAGTAATATATATATATACACCTTAAAGAGTGTACAGAAGTATACATATATGTAAATATAGTCAAAGTTATGAGTGATGTCATAACGCTATGTGCCGATGCATTGTAAAAGAGAAATACACATTCTGTTAAACTGTAAAGGCTGGCTGTAAAGTTCAAGCCTCACTAAGTCAGTAAAGTTATATATTAGAACAATAAACATCTACTATAGTTATTCATTTGGTCACACCTTAAACCATAGTCATGGCTTTCAAAGTATCTTTAAAAACAAACCCATATTTCATGCGAGAAACATGTATTATTTCAGTGCAGGAACACAGAAGAGACAATTGTACTTGGATATCTTAGTATATTAATTGACAGAAAGCAGAATTGTAAAGCTATATTGTTTCATTTGCGTGATGTCTCTCTTCCCCGTGACAGTTGCAAAGATGGTGGCTAAATTAAGATAGTTCACTCAGGCTGTTTACCGTTGGAAAAAAAAAGTAACAAAACAGGATTTTTCCAAGATATACAAAAATACCTAAATGAGAGAATTCTGATCAGAACAGGGTCGCTGCCTGAAAAACACTACATTCTTACTACGTGTCAGTATTTGGTGATCGTTTCCGTTCTGGATCATGGAAATGTTCTGATGTACTGCAGTGGTTTGTCCAACATAATTCTAACAGCAACAAGCCAGCTCACAGTTGAACACGTGGGAGTTTTGTTCAATAGCATCCATCCTTGTTTGCTGATATTACTAAGATCCTAAAACACAGATATCTGTCATAATGACAGGCTTTAAGGAGTAGGCTTCATATACATTCAATATTCTGAAGCATAGCCAGCAACACCTACAGGACTAAAACAGTAAAATGCACATACTCTCTCTTTCTCCATCTTTCTGAGGGTTTGTCGCTCACAAAACCAACATTTTCCTCCAAACCAACTGACATTTGAGTTGAGCTCTAGGCCTTTACAAACAGGAAACCAAACAGAGACAAAATGCTACACAGAATATCAAACAAAGAATCTCAATACAATCAATTCTAGACAACACAGTCAACTTATAATAGCGTAGTTTGCTTCAAGTTTTCAAGCTTTTATGGAATAGGTTTTGACTGGACTAGACCTCAAAGCAATTAAGAGAGAGAGAAGTCATATTTCAGTTTGGAGAGTGTTGAACTGTCAGAGAAAGAGAAGTTATGCTTGTTTGATTCATAAACTCACAGAGAAGCTCATTACATCCAGTGGTATGACAGAGGCAGAGCATGCAAACAAGTCAGTCAACATTATAAACAATCCTAAACGACTGTCTAAGTACCAGTCTCATTCATCCTCTAACTAATTAACAGATGACCGCAGAAGTGCTGATAAAAACACTAGTTCTCACCATTTTTGGAGTCATCCACTTCCTTACAGCCGGTCACTCATCATTTAGTCATCCATTGTAATCATTCATTCATGAATCATTCACTAATTCATTCATTATTTGTACACCTTGTCATAGCAATGTCCAGTGTTATAGTTCTGACTGTGGTGTAATGTCCAGTGTTATAGTTCTGACTGTGGTGTAATGTCCAGTGTTATAGTTCTGACTGTGGTGTAATGTCCAGTGTTATAGTTCTGTCTGTGGTGTAATGTCCAGTGTTATAGTTCTGACTGTGGTGTAATGTCCAGTGTTATAGTTCTGACTGTGGGGTAATGTCCAGTGTTATAGTTCTGACTGTGGTGTAATGTCCAGTGTTATAGTTCTGACTGTGGTGTAATGTCCAGTGTTATAGTTCTGACTGTGGTGTAATGTCCAGTGTTATAGTTCTGACTGTGGTGCAATGTCCAGTGTTATAGTTCTGACTGTGGTGTAATGTCCAGTGTTATAGTTCTGACTGTGGTGTAATGTCCAGTGTTATAGTTCTGACTGTGGTGTAATGTCCAGTGTTATAGTTCTGACTGTGGTGTAATATCCAGTGTTATAGTTCTGACTGTGGTGTAATGTCCAGTGTTATAGTTCTGACTGTGGTGTAATGTCCAGTGTTATAGTTCTGTCTGTGGTGTAATGTCCAGTGTTATAGTTCTGACTGTGGTGTAATGTCCAGTGTTATAGTTCTGACTGTGGTGTAATGTCCAGTGTTATAGTTCTGACTGTGGTGTAATGTCCAGTGTTATAGTTCTGACTGTGGTGTAATGTCCAGTGTTATAGTTCTGACTGTGGTGTAATGTCCAGTGTTATAGTTCTGACTGTGGTGTAATGTCCAGTGTTATAGTTCTGTCTGTGGTGTAATGTCCAGTGTTATAGTTCTGACTGTGGTGTAATGTCCAGTGTTATAGTTCTGACTGTGGTGTAATGTCCAGTGTTATAGTTCTGACTGTGGGGTAATGTCCAGTGTTATAGTTCTGACTGTGGTGTAATGTCCAGTGTTATAGTTCTGTCTGTGGTGTAATGTCCAGTGTTATAGTTCTGACTGTGGTGTAATGTCCAGTGTTATAGTTCTGACTGTGGTGTAATGTCCAGTGTTATAGTTCTGACTGTGGTGTAATGTCCAGTGTTATAGTTCTGACTGTGGTGTAATGTCCAGTGTTATAGTTCTGACTGTGGTGTAATGTCCAGTGTTATAGTTCTGACTGTGGTGTAATGTCCAGTGTTATAGTTCTGACTGTGGTGTAATGTCCAGTGTTATAGTTCTGACTGTGGTGTAATGTCCAGTGTTATAGTTCTGACTGTGGTGTAATGTTTAGTGTCTTTACATTTCAGTGAAGATTCATAATACCACCTAATAACAGATGACCATCTTAAATATCATTGCTGCTTTCAAATAAACAGATATCTGCACACACACACACACACACACACACACACACACACACACACACACACACACACACACACACACACACACACGCACACACACACACACACACAGTGTATTACAACATCCCTTTCTATATATGGGACATCAATATACTTTTGTTCCTCTTGGTTTGAACAGATCCCACAATGCACCACAGGACCACAAGAAATCTAAATGTGTCTAGAAAAATCTTGGTTTTGGTACAGTCCCCCCTCCATCTCCCTTTCTCGTTCTCTTTCTCCTTACACCCACCACACAGACTGTGTTCTTAGGAGACGGATGGAGGGATGCATGACCGGATGAAGGAGTGAATGGATGAATGGATGAGAGGAGGAGAGGAGGATGAGAGGAGGCGGCAGTGAGGAGGAGGAGATGTAGTGAGGCTCGAGAGGACAGATCCACACGAGCATCACTTCAAAAGGAACAAGTGGAGAAATGGTAGAGGTAAAAAAAACACATGAAGAAAGAAAATGAAACATAAAAGCATCAGAGAGGATCTGAGGGAGGGAGAGAGCACACATTGACAGATGAGATGTTAAGACCCCTGACAGACTCTTGTGATAGAATTATAACACACTTATAACACCTTCATGAGGCTCTCACGCATCGTGTGAGACTTCTATGGGTATGTTCTATATTATTTATGCCAAGGGACAGAGCAAAGCAGCTGAGCATAATGTCTACATTCTACATGTTGTATTTCTCTAACAGAGATCCACTGCTCTTTAAAGGCTTCAGATCTGAGTGTGAGAGATGCTAGATATCTACATGGACAATGTTAAAGCCCAGAAACAAAGTAGGTTCTCTCTCCTATCTAATACTGTCCACCAATCCTGGTGTGGTGTAAGGCAGAATTTCTCTTCCTCTGTCCCACCCAGTCTCAGTGTAAGGCAATAACCAGCAAGGCAAGACATTGAAAAAGTATTTTCTGAGCCTTTGGTTCCAGACTACTGTGTATTTCAAAGGAAACACTGTGTAGATGTTAAGGCGGAAAAGGATTCCCATGCATACTGGTTTCCCACTGTGGGTCCTTAGCACTACGTGAGGCAGGATGCCTCAGCTTCCATGTCAGGAAATGGGACGGTTACAAGGGGGAATGGAGGTATAATCACATCACTCCACAGTAGACACAAGGACAGTCTATGACACGGGATGCTACACACACAGAACTGTCTCTAGTCCAGTAGAGATAAACCACTATCACGGCCTAGCCACTTACAACTGAACTGGAAAAGACTAGTGTCTTATGCCGTGTTCCTGGATAAGAGATATGCACAGAGGCAACACCAGTTTGTTCTATAGAAAGCAGGACAGAAAGAGAGAGGAAGAGAGGAAAAGACAAGACAAAAGAAAAACAGGAAAGTGTGGTCAGTTAAAGCACATGCAATACCTCTGAACATCTTCCATTCATACTGGGCATCCCTGCTTTATGACACTTCAAATGAAATCATCACTGACAGACAGTTGACAGTCGGCCGGGAGATACGGGGGAGTGACATCCTTCATGACAAACACTTTAAATGACATCATCACTGACAGACAGTTGACAGTCGGCAGGGAGATACGGGGGAGTGACATCCTTCATGACAAACACTTTAAATGACATCATCACTGACAGACAGTTGACAGACAGATACGGGGGAGTGACACACACACACACACACACACACTGCAGGGTGGGTCTGAGGGTTCGGACCCACAGTAGACATTAATGGGTGGAGCCAAGGCCCTTTCCACCAATCCACAGGCACTGCTTGCCTGGAGCCAAGTCTGTTCAGTTCACTCAGCTCCTTGTGCTAACACAACACAGCAGTAGGACTGTGGATCATGTGGATCGTCCTTCTGTGTGTATTTGGTGTTTGTTTGCTTTTTCACAATGACATTGGTAACTGTACGCGTCTAGATTAGGTATCTATTGTCTAGAGGACAGATTGTTCCAGTGGTCAATTGCTCAACACTGAAATCTTGGTCTAGACTTCCAGTGTAAATCAGACTAAACTCCATTCTAGACTACACCGAGGTCTCAGGCCCTGCCCCATTGTGGGCATAGCCAGCCCCAGAGTGACGGGAGTTGCCGGCGAATCGGAGGAGTGGGGTGAAAGTGCAGT
The DNA here is from genome assembly GCF_045791955.1 of Oncorhynchus clarkii lewisi. Classification (NCBI taxonomy): domain Eukaryota; kingdom Metazoa; phylum Chordata; class Actinopteri; order Salmoniformes; family Salmonidae; genus Oncorhynchus; species Oncorhynchus clarkii. The sequence goes on along the minus strand of NC_092153.1, from coordinate 13,483,270 downwards.
AGTCGGGCCCGCCCCTCCAGTGGGTGAACATGAGTTTTTTGGTGAAGGGTTCAGACCTTCTGGGAATGGGGTTCTGGTGGTCGGCCCTCCTGCGCGTGGGCGCGTGGAGAGATGCCAGCGGGGTGAACTCCGATAGCTGGCCGTTATACAGCTTGTCTGCATTCTGTAAGGGAGGGATGGAGAGATGGGAGGAGAGAGAGGAAAGAGGGAGAGAACAGAGGAGTTATTATCTGGATCAAGGGAAGTGGTAGCCAATTCAGGTCCTCAAAGGTGTGGTGTGTGAAGGGTTTTGTTCCAGCCCAGCATTAACCTGATTCAACCATTTCAACTTATCGTGGTCTTTAATTTAAAAAACATTTTATTTAATCCAGTGTGTCTAAACTGGGTAGGAACAAAAGCCTGCATACGACACTCTGCTGTCTGCCAGAACCAGGATTGACCACATGGTGGACCCAGAAGACGACAAACCCCACCACTACCCCTACCCCAAAACAACATCAACACAAACACACCAGACCCTGTTAGCAAAAGATGTCAGGGAGCAAAACATAAGCAAACTGAAGAAGTGAACGGTCGGTCGGTCAAAGCATGCAGCATGTCCTCAGTGAACATCAAGGTGAATACGGCTGTTCAGTCTCAGACAAACACTCTGCCGAGCTTATAACTGGATTCACTAAACATCAATCAAACCTATTGTGGATTGGTGAAAGCTAGATTCTAAACCTCGCTTTCACCTATCCAGCCATACACAATTCAGTGCTTACTACCTCTAGGCGGAGGAACAAATTCAGGATGTATTCGAAATGTATAGGAACAGGGCCCAAGCCAGACCATATGGTGTTAGGCAGGGGAGGGAGATCCTAGCAGTATGAGCCTTCTGCTTAACTCAGTTGGGACTTTGGGATAGATTGAGAATTGGTCTGGTCAGGACAGGAGTCTAGCCTCACAGGCTAAACAGACGGACTACATGGTTTAATTAAGGAGAGGTCTGGCCCAGAGACTTAGTACACTACAGGGGAGCCACGCATCTCCTGACATCCTACTCATTTAGCTGATGCCGATTGTGTTACCTTGAGCTCGTTACTAAACACAGACTGCAGTACCTTCTGTAAACACTGGAGGGGGTAAGTGCTCTACTTTAAAATAGTACAGCCCTTCACCCCACTCTTCACCCCACTCTTCACCCCACTCTTCACCCCACTCTTCACCCATCCCTTCACCCCACTCTTCACCCCACTTTTCACCGCACACAGAGTCGGTCCCTCCTGTCTTTACCGTGGTGAGGCTAGGCCTCTGAGGTGGACAGGGCAACCCCCCCATCTAGCAGGGAGTCCCGGCTGTAGGTCATAACTCCATCAAAGTTTCTATCAGCCCTCATTCGCTGTGGACAGCAAGATACACACGCTCAACATAGACAGATCTGCACAAACACACACATACCAAGACTGACACTTGCCATTTTGAAGGGGCTTCAAATATCTGTTTCATGTCAGATACGTTGTTTCTGTATTTATGAATGAGCATTCTAACCAACGCTCTTTCAAGGTACACTTAATGCACGGCATGGACATGCAAGTCAACAGGCACCTGTAAGCATTCACCACTACATGTCCATGCAGAGACACAGAGGGAGGAGAGGGCATGCGGATAGGTTGAGAGAGGGTCACCTGACCTCCTAGTCAGGTGGTTGGGTTAGAAACTGAGTCTGCTTGAAGTCTGGGAGAGCATAAAGATGGTGGACTGCTCAGAGGTAAGACATGGCCGCTTTGTCTGCCGTTCCCAAGGAGACAGGTCAGAGGGGTCAGAGGGTAGAGGTTAAAGGTCACACAGACCAGTAGAGAGGGCAGGCAGGGACAGAGGAGAGGAGAGAAGGGTTAAAAGGAACACTTTGTATCTTAAAAAACACTTGATGTTCACCATCAATCACTATTTCAGGAAGAGAAATTAGAACGGTGTTGGAAGCTCTTCCAGGTCATGGGGAGGTGAACCGAGGTCAGTAGGGAGAGGTCAGAGGAATCACTGCACACAGTAGAGACAAATGGCTCATTCAGTAGTGAGAGAAATGACAGAAATACAACTCTCAGCCTTTCAGAATGGGTAACAGGTTATACAGTGTTTCCCTCCAGATGAGTTGTTTGAGAAGAAGAAGTGAACACTACACACTGATTCAACAGCTCACTTACTTGAAGAAGACCTGGAATATATCCACACGCAGCATACAGCTAAAGTCACAGTGATACATATATATATGATATACCATATATACAGAATGCACATTTAATCCTCTGATTTTAAACATACAACCAAGAGTGTGTATTAGAGGTCGACCGATTAATCGGAATGGCCGATTAATTAGGGCCGATTTCAAGTTTTCATAACAATCGGAAAACGGGATTTTTGGGCGCCGATTTGCCGATTAAAAAAAATATATATATTTATTTTTTTTACACACCTTTATTTAATCTTTATTTAACTAGGCAAGTCAGTTAAGAACACGTTCTTATTTTCAATGACGGGCTAGGAACGGTGGGTTAACTGCCTCGTTCAGGCGCAGAATGACAGATTTTCACCATGTCAGCTCTGGGGATCCAATCTTGCAACCTCACAGTTAACTAGTCCAACGCAATAACGACCGTTGCACTCCACAAGGAGACTGACTGCCTGTTATGCGAATGCAGTAAGCCAAGGTAAATTGCTAGTTGGCATTAAACTTATCTTATAAAAAACAATCAATCATTCATAATCACTAGTTAACTACACATGGTTGATGATATTACTAGTTTATCTAGCGTGTCCTGCTTTGCGTATAATCTGACTGAGCATACAAGCATACAAGTATTTAAGCATCTGACTGAGCGGTGCGCGTAAACACTCATTCAAACAGCACTTTGGTGCGTTTTGCCAGCAGCTCTTCGTTGTGCGTCAAGCATTGTGCTGTTTATGACTTCAAACCTATCAACTCCCGAGATGAGGCTGGTGTAACCGAAGTGAAATGGCTGGCTAGTTAGCGCGCGCTGATAGCGTTTCAAACTTCATTCGCTCTGAGCCTTGGGGTGGTTGTTTCCCTTGCTCTGCATGGGTAACGCTGCTTCGAGGGTGGCTGTTGTGTTGCTGGTTCGAGCCCAGGGAGGAGCGAGGAGAGGGATGGAAGCTATACCGTTACACTGGCAATACTAAAGTGCCTATAAGAACATCCAGTAGTCAAAGGTTAATGAAATACAAATGGTATAGAGGGAAATAGTCATATAATTCCTATAATAACTACAACCTAAAACTTATTACCTGGGAATATTGAAGACTCATGTTAAAAGGAACCACCAGCTTTCATATGTTCTCATGTTCTGAGCAAGGAACTGAAACATTAGCTTTCTTACATGGCACATATTGTACTTTTACTTTCTTCTCCAACACTTTGTTTTTGCATTATTTAAAACAAATTGAACATGTTTCATTATTTATTTGAGGCTAAATTGATTTTATTGATGTATTTTATTAAGTTAAAATAAGTGTTCATTCAGTATTGTTGTAATTGTCATTATTACAAATACAAATACGATTAATCGGTATCGGCTTTTTTGGTATCGGCTTTTTTGGTCCTCCAATAATCGGTATCGGCGTTGAAAAATCATAATCGGTCGACCTCTAGGGTGTATGCAAATGTAAGCATGTACTTCTGTGCATTGTGTGTGTGTGTGTGTGTGTGTGTGTGTGTGTGTGTGTGTTCGCCCACCTGGATGCGTTCTGTGGTGGTGGGCCACAGGGCCCTGCAGACGACCTTCTTGACCACGTCAGGCAGCAAACTGATGACGATGAGCAGGATGATGCTGAGCCAGGCCGGACCGCTGGACAACATCTGAATAAACACATAGTACATTCTCTGGTAGTTCAGGAAGGGCCTGAGGAGAGGAGAGAGGATCAATGAACACATAGTACAACCTCTGGTAGGGAGACCGAGAAGACAAGATCTATTTCACCTATATCTATGTTTATAAAATCTGCATAAACACATAGTACTTCCCCTGGTAACATGGAGAACAGAAAACAATAAGATATACTAATACATACCAAATGATGCCTCCCCAAAGCAGAGAGAAGATGACGAAGAAAAGCAGCGAGCCCCAGATGACAAAGTGGTTGATCCACGTCCAGTAGTGTGTGTCCAGGGCGAGCTGTGAGATGGAGAGAGACAGAGACAGAGACAGAGAGAGAGAGAAAGAGAGGTGGAGAAAGACCATCGACTGGTAATTAATTCAAACAGTAGAATTCACTCTAATATCGAGTCCCTTTAACATCTAGCATAAAGTAGTGCCTTAGAGGTAGTGATGAGTAGGATGTTACTGTAAAGTAGTGCCTTAGAGGTAGTGATGAGTAGGATGTTACTGTAAAGTAGTGCATTAGAGGTAGTGATGAGTAGGAGGTTACTGTAAAGTAGTGCCTTAGCGGTGGTGATGGGTAGGATGTTACTGTAAAGTAGTGCCTTAGCGGTGGTGATGAGTAGGATGCTACTGTAAAGTAGTGCCTTAGCGGTGGTGATGGGTAGGATGTTACTGTAAAGTAGTGCCTTAGCGGTGGTGATGAGTAGGATGTTACTGTAAAGTAGTGCCTTAGCGGTGGTGATGAGTAGGATGTTACTGTAAAGTAGTGCCTTAGATGTAGTGATGAGTAGGAGGTTACTGTAAAGTAGTGCCTTAGAGGTAGTGATGAGTAGGAGGTTACTGTAAAGTAGTGCCTTAGCGGTGGTGATGGGTAGGTTGTGACTGTAAAGTAGTGCCTTAGCGGTGGTGATGGGTAGGATGTTACTGTAAAGTAGTGCCTTAGCGGTGGTGATGGGTAGGATGTTACTGTAAAGTAGTGCCTTAGCGGTGGTGATGGGTAGGATGTTACTGTAAAGTAGTGCCTTAGCGGTGGTGATGGGTAGGATGTTACTGCAAAGTAGTGCATTAGCGGTAGTGATGAGTAGGATGTTACTGTAAAGTAGTGCCTTAGCGGTGGTGATGGGTAGGATGTTACTGTACCTTTAAGGTGACTGTGAACACCAGCACTGTGAAGACCAGAGTCCCAAACGTCCAGTTACCAAACATCTGTGGAGAGGAAGGTATTACAGAGAGAAATCTCACTATTAGATATGCAGCCATTTCAGAGGACAGTATGCTACTGTAATTACAGTCAGCCTGGACTAACTCACTTCCTTTGCATTACTACATATGTTTGTTGCTATGTTTAGCTTTTAAAATGAGCAATTATCCAGGATTAATCAATACAAAAATCACACAGTTTAGTTGTATTTTCCAGAGATGTTTTTTTCATTCAGTTATATGAAGTCAAACCAGTGCAGAGATGGAAAATGGATATTAAACTATTTTCAAGCTGCTTCAAACAACAACAATATGTGCACTATTTCTCTTAATTCTGCATTTAAAGTACAGAATAACCTGAAATGACCTACATGTGTCTCTAAAATAAATATTCTTTACAAATAAAACATGTTCTGTACGTTCAAATAGCTTGTGATGTTGATGGAATGCTAATACCCAAACCAACGGTGATGAGGGTCAACAACATGAAGATACCTACCAACACATAAACCCACCTGCTTTCCTCAAGGGGCCTTAAAGGGGCAAATCACCCCAATGTATGAATACACCAGACAAACTTTGACTGAGGGAGAACTATCCTTTTAAAATGAGCTGCTTCTTTAAAACTACTGCAAGGGCCAATGAAATTCAGTGATAGAAGAGAACCTTGAAAAACAGACTCCTTCTGTCTGTGTTGTTTATACTTCCTGTTTTCACCCTTTCCTTTTTTCTGCCAAATATTCCACCAAAACAATAAGTTAGATAGAAGTCTAGTCTGCCCACAGAGGGTCATTTTGTTTCAAATTGCATAACTATGAAATATCCAACCTGACATGTCCTATACAACAATATCCGTCAAATGTACTTGGCCATTCATTTCCTTTGTCACATACTGTAGTCTATAGTGTACGGGTGGAACAGTGTGAACCCTGAGCTCTAATACCCTGATGCCTGACCCAGTCTTACAGTCTTCAGCCTTGCGTTCTGACAGGAGATGACATCTTAGAGTAGGGGTAGCCAATCCTGGTCCTGGAGGGTTGCGGCGTGTACAGGCTTTTGTTCCAGCCCAGCTCTAACACACCAGATCAATTGTGTTATAGATCAATACCATTTGTTGATTATCTACAACAGGTGTGTTAAAGCTGGGCGGAAACAAAACCCTGACCTAAAGACTCAATATGAGCCGTTCCCTACCACCCACCATGGTGGATGTCTACTAGCAGAAACCACTGTTGTACCGGACACACAAACAACATGAGGAAGTCTGGACTACGGCAACTACACAACGAGACAAGAGTGGAGTTGGAGTATGGGTTTACTATTACTACACTGATATACCTACAGCTCATTGGCCTATACAGGCAGTAGGGGTTGGATATGAGGGGATACCTATTGGATGAGATGATGACGGGCGGTTTGGTTACGCAATGTGACGGGCAGTGGAGGGGGGGGGGGGGGGGGGGAACAGTCCAACTAAAACTAAACCAGGGTGACAGACAGATAGGGACAGGCTTACCATCTGTGTGTTGGTTGTCATTAGCTGAGGAGAGGACGAGAAGCATAAAGAACAAGCAACATAAAGGTAAGAGGAGAAGAAGAGGAGGAGGAAGAAGAGGAGGAAGAAGAGGAAGAAAATAAAAGAAAGAACTGGAAGCCAGAAAACTAAAACATCTGATATTCAAAGGAAATAAAGCAAAAACAGGCAAATCAAAGCAATCCAACAGGTTAAAGTGATATAAAGGAAGAGATATAAAAGGAGAAACAGACAGCACAGAGAAAGATGTCTGCAGACTCAACATGCTTTCCTTTCATAGATATGAATGGGAGATCCGGTCATGGTTTTATGCAAAGGATCACAGGTGAATCTGCAGGCCAGGAGATCTTATGTCATCCATTTACCTAAAATCACCACACCTTCCACAGACGACAGCTGTTCTGACTGAAGTTTTAGAATGTTGTTCACTAACATGAATTCAATGTCAAATGAACTCAAAGGTCCATGTTGAATTGTGGGTAAAAGCTGGGTCAAATGTACATTGATGACAATTACGTTTTCCACGTTGACAAACCGTGGAAACAGCGTCGATCCAACCTGTGTGTGACCAGTGAACTCACTCATAACCCACAGTCACAATCAGCCACTCCACATCACAATCCCTGGACACTCCTTCACGGCGGGAACATAAACACTTGACATGGGCTTAGAGAAGTGCGGTATGATCAGACGATCATTATATACATCACACCAACATATACTCTTTAACGCAGTACTCCAGTAGCCACGGCGACGGTGTCTTTACCTGTCCATTGCTGGTGAAGGTGCTGTTGTTGAACAGGAAGTAAGAACCAAAGAAGAAGACGACGGCGTCGAACACCCCCAGGAAGGTCCAGTAGATGAAAATGGGCCAACGCAGGAGAGAGTTCTTAGCTATGTCCCTGTAGAAAGGAAACATTACAGTACACATTATATACAGTAAATATAGGAGGGAGTTCTGAGCTATGTCCCTGTAGAGAGGAAACATTACAGTACACATTATATACAGTAAATATAGGAGGGAGTTCTGAGCTATGTCCCGGTAGAGAGGAAACATTACAGTACACATTATATACAGTAAATATATGAGGGAGTTCTGAGCTGTGTCCCTGTAGAGAGGAAACATTACAGTACACATTATATACAGTAAATATAGGAGAGAGTTCTGAGCTATGTCCCTGTAGAGAGGAAACATTACAGTACACATTATATACAGTAAATATAGGAGGGAGTTCTGAGCTATGTCCCTGTAGAGAGGAAACATTACAGTACACATTATATACAGTACATATAGGAGGGAGTTCTGAGCTATGTCCCTGTAGAGAGGAAACATTACAGTACACATTATGTGTACCGTAACTGTCGTTCTGCCCCTGAACAAGGAAGTTAACCCACTGTTCATAGGCCGTTAATTTGTTCTTAATTGACTTGCCTAGTTAAATAAAGGTAAAATAAAAAATAAATAAAAATATACAGAAAATATAGGAGGGAGTTCTTAGCTATGTCCTTGTAGAGAGGAGACAAGAGAACCATGTTATCTGATGACCAGACACCTGAGCATAATGCTTGCATTACATTAGTCTATATACCATGTATTTTTGGATTTAATTAGATGGTTATGTTTTCCCATTCATCTATAGATTCCTTTCAATTCATTTTGGGGTGAATTGTCCCTTTCACCAGAAGAATTCCAAGCTACCATCAATCTCACTTTCTATTAGTCTCCAGAGCTAAAACAGCATTCCTCCACCACAAACGTTAGCAAGGCAGCATTGATTTAACAGTTAGCTGACAAATCCAGGCATGGAGGAATGACCTGACACCAGTCAGATGCCTTTCTGCCTGCTGCATTGTTAGTCTAAATTTTCCACACAATTACCCATAGGTAGCTAGCAGGAAAATGGACTATTGATTGTCACCAGGCAGAGAGAGGAAAAGCAAACAAAAACATCAAGCATTTACTGGCAACACCACTGAACAATGTGAGCTTTACACTGTATATATGGATTCACAAACAAGTGTGTCTACGTGATTCTATTATTATCTTGTAACGTCTTACAACATCTTGAGAATGTGAATGTGGCTGTTGTTTAGTAACAGAGTTCATATGAGGAGAGAGATGGCAGTCACAGTTTGCCAAGAGCTGATAGGATTTTACAATTATCTGCTCAGTATGATCTGAGGAAACGCTGTGGAAGAGATCAACTGAGGAACATTCCCAATGTGAGATTTTCTAACAGTCAACACAAATGTATCACATCACACTATTGCATGCTGGGACAGGCAGTTGATGGGTAGCACCTACACTATATTTACAAAAGTATGTGGACACAACTTCAAATGAATGGATTCAGCTATTTCAGCCACACCTGATGCTGACAGGTGTAAACCGGAGTACACTACCGTTCAAAAGTTTAGGGTCACTTAGAAATGTCTTGTTTTTTAAAGAAAATCACTTTTTTTGTCCATTAAAATAACATCAAATTGATCAGAAATACAGTGTAGACATTGTTAATGTTGTAAATGACTATTGTAGCTGGTAACGGCTGATTTTTTATGGAATACCTACAAAGGCGTACAGAGGCCCATTGTCAGCAACCATCACTCCTGTGTTCCAATGGCACGTTGTGTTAGCTAATCCAAGTTTATAATTTTAAAAGGCTAACTGATCATTAGAAAACCCTTTTGCAATTATGTTAGCACAGCTGAAAACTGTTACTGATTAAAGAAGCAATAAAACTGTCCTTCTTTAGACTAATTGAATATCTGGAGCATCAGCATTTGTTGTATATTCCATTTACAACATTAACAATGTCTACACTGTATTTCTGATCAATTTGATGTTATTTTAATGGACAAAAAAAAAGTGATTTTCTTTCAAAAACAATACATTTCTAAGTGACCCCAAAGTTTTGGACGGTAGTGTATATAATCAAGCACACAGCCATGCAAACTCCATAGACAAACATTGGCAGTAGAATGGACTTACTGAAGAGCTCAGTCACTTTCAACGTGGCACCGTCAAAGGATGCCACCTTTCCAACAAGTCAGTTAGTCACATTTCTGCCCTGATGGAGCTGCCCCGGTCAACTGTAAGTGCTGTTATTGTGAAGTGGAAATGTCTAGGAGCAACAACGGCTCCGTCACAAAGCGGTAGGCCACACAAGCTCACAGAACAGAACGGCCGAGTGCTGAAGCGCGTAGCACATACAAATAGTCTGTACTCGGTTGCAACACTAAGTACCGAGTTCCAAACTGCCTCTGGAAGCAACATAAGCACATTAGCTGTTCGTCAGGAGCTTCGTGAAATGGGTTTCCATGGCCGAGCAGACGCAAGATCACCGATTGATGGTAGCTGAAGGATGGGATTAAAAACAAACTAAATATAACTATTGTAAAATACATTGTGTCCGTATAATTGATATAGTATGTATAACCTGGAAGTAGAAGCCTAAGTGTTGTTGTCCAATAGTTTACTCCAATTAAGGTAGGGGTGGTAGGGTTAAGGGAAAATAATAAAGGAAAATATATTTTGAAAAATATGTATACAAAAATATATATGGGGGGTTTGAAATGACGCAGACAATTACATTGATAAAAGCTACAATCTGCAGTATTACAGCTGACATCACCGATTACCAAGCATCGGCTGGAGTGGTATAAAGCTTGCCGCCATTGGACTCTGGAGCAGTGGAAACACGTTCTCTATAGTGATGAATCACGCTTCACCATCTGGCAGTCCAACGGAGGAATCTGGGTTTGGAGGATGTCAGGAGAACGCTACCTGCTAGAATGGATAGTGACAACTGTAAAGTTCAGTGGAGGAATAATGGTCTGGGGCTGTTTTTCATGGTTTGGGATAGGCCCCTTAGTTCCAGTGAAGGGATAACTTAACGCTACAGCATACAATGACATTCCAGAGGATTCTGTGCTTCCAACTTTGTGGCAACAGTTTGGAGAAGGCCCTTTCCTGTTTCAGCATGACAATGCCCCCGTGCACAAAGCGAGGTTCAAACAGAAATGGTTTGTCGAGATCTGTGTGGAAGAACTTGACTGGCCTGCACAGAGCCCTGACCTCAACCCCATCAAACACTTTTGGGATGAATTTGAACGCCAACTAATACTCTGGCTGAAAGGAAGCAAGTCCCTGTAGCAATGTTCCAACATCTAGTGGAAAGTCTTCCCAGTAGAGTGGAGGCTGTTATAGCAACAAAGGGGGGACCAACTCCTATTAATGCCCATGATTTTGGAGTGAAATGTTTGACAAGCAGGTGTCCACATAGTTTGGTAATGTAGTGTACCTGTAGAGGGAGGGGTCTTTCTTGAGGATGTCCATGTTGATGTGCTGCTCGATGAGGCTGAAGAGCAGGATGGGTAGAGAGGTAAAGCTGATATTGTACAGTGTCAGATAGGCTGTGTCATACAGCGGCTGGAGAGAGACAGGATGGTAGAGAACAACCAAGATCAGTCATTTAAAACAATATTTATATCTTACTCATTTGTCATGCATTCTTAACCAGAGAAAAACAATTCAAACTTCTCCACAACGTCATGGTTTAAAGTACTACAATTTTGGGCACATATTTTATGTACCTGTTGGGAGAAGCCACAGAAGAACTGGTAGAGGAACTGAGGGAAGATGAAGGCGACATTCTGAGGAAAAAGAAAATAATGTTTTAATGCTTAATCATCAGTAGTCCTAAGTTACATTTAGTGAGAAAACACTCACTTTGTAGAAGAAGTACTGGACAAGCTCTGAGATGCGGATGTAGTAGTAGTGTCCGTGAACCAGCAGCATCTTCTTCAGGTGTTTGAACTTTGGGATGGCATAGTCGCTGTTCCGCGCTGCCTGGCGACCCTCTTTACCCATGATGCCTTAGGGGAGGACATGACTGAGCGCTTTTACCATTTGTTATGCAAGTCATATTCAGTGCCTTGCGAAAGTATTCGGCCCCCTTGAACTTTGCGACCTTTTGCCACATTTCAGGCTTCAAACATAAAGATATAAAACTGTATTTTTTTGTGAAGAATCAACAACAAGTGGGACACAATCATGAAGTGGAACGACATTTATTGGATATTTCAAACTTTTTTAACAAATCAAAAACTGAAAAATTGGGCGTGCAAAATTATTCAGCCCCTTTACTTTCAGTGCAGCAAACTCTCTCCAGAAGTTCAGTGAGGATCTCTGAATGATCCAATGTTGACCTAAATGACTAATGATGATAAATACAATCCACCTGTGTGTAATCAAGTCTCCGTATAAATGCACCTGCACTTTGATAGTCTCAGAGGTCCGTCAAAAGCGCAGAGAGCATCATGAAGAACAAGGAACACACCAGGCAGGTCCGAGATACTGTTGTGAAGAAGTTTAAAGCCGGATTTGGATACAAAAAGATTTCCCAAGCTTTAAACATCCCAAGGAGCACTGTGCAAGCGATTATATTGAAATGGAAGGTGCATCAGACCACTGCAAATCTACCAAGACCTGGCCGTCCCTCTAAACTTTCAGCTCATACAAGGAGAAGACTGATCAGAGATGCAGCCAAGAGGCCCATGATCACTCTGGATGAACTGCAGAGATCTACAGCTGAGGTGGGAGACTCTGTCCATAGGACAATAATCAGTCGTATATTGCACAAATCTGGCCTTTATGGAAGAGTGGCAAGAAGAAAGCCATTTCTTAAAGATATCCATAAAAAGTGTTGTTTAAAGTTTGCCACAAGCCACCTGGGAGACACACCAAACATGTGGAAGAAGGTGCTCTGGTCAGATGAAACCAAAATTGATTTTTTTGGCAACAATGCAAAACGTTATGTTTGGCGTAAAAGCAACACAGCTGAACACACCATCCCCACTGTCAAACATGGTGGTGGCAGCATCATGGTTTGGGCCTGCTTTTCTTCAGCAGGGACAGGGAAGATGGTTAAAATTGATGGGAAGATGGATGGAGCCAAATACAGGACCATTCTGGAAGAAAACCTGATGGAGTCTGCAAAAGACCTGAGACTGGGACGGAGATTTGTCTTCCAACAAGACAATGATCCAAAACATAAAGCAAAATCTACAATGGAATGGTTCAAAAATAAACATATCCAGGTGTTAGAATGGCCAAGTCAAAGTCCAGACCTGAATCCAATCGAGAATCTGTGGAAAGAACTGAAAACTGCTGTTCACAAATGCTCTCCATCCAACCTCACTGAGCTCGAGCTGTTTTGCAAGGAGGAATGGGAAAAAATGTCAGTCTCTCGATGTGCAAAACTGATAGAGACATACCCCAAGCGACTTACAGCTGTAATCGCAGCAAAAGGTGGCGCTACAAAGTATTAACTTAAGGGGGCTGAATAATTTTGCACGCCCAATTTTTCAGTTTTTGATTTGTTAAAAAAGTTTGAAATATCCAATAAATGTCGTTCCACTTCATGATTGTGTCCCACTTGTTGTTGATTCTTCACAAAAAAAATACAGTTTTATATCTTTATGTTTGAAGCCTGAAATGTGGCAAAAGGTTGCAAAGTTCCAGGGGGCCGAATACTTTCGCAAGGCACTGTACATGAATAAAAAACTATAAAACTATATTCAAATATACATATAAAATCAACCAATCTAAATTGTATTCAAATAACTTCATTGAAAAGGGGTCCATTTACGAGGGCCTCCCGGGTGGCGCAGTGGTTAAGGGCGCTGTACTGCAGCGCCAGCTGTGCCATCAGAGTCCTGGGTTCGCGCCCAGGCTCTGTCGTAACCGGCCGCGACCGGGAGGTCCGTGGGGCGACGCACAATTGGCCTAGCGTCGCCCGGGTTAGGGAGGGCTTGGTCGGTAGGGGTGTCTCATCGCGCACCAGCGACTCCTGTGGCGGGCTGGGCGCAGTGTACGCTAGCCAAGGTGGCCAGGTGCACGGTGTTTCCTCCGGCGCATTGGTGCGGCTGGCTTCCGGGTTGGACGTGTGCTGTGATAAAGAAGCAGCGGCTTGGTTGGGTTGTGTATCGGAGGACGCATGACTTTCAACCTTCGTCTCTCCCGAGCCCGTACGGGAGTTGTAGCGATGAGACAAGATAGTAGCTACTACAACAATTGGATACCACGAAACTGGGGAGAAAAAGGGGTAAAAAAAAAAGAAAAAAAAAAAGAAAAGGGGTCCATTTACAGTGAACAGGATAATACTAACCGATCCCCACGTGAGCCTCCAGGATCATGCTAACATCATTAGCCCCATCTCCAATGGCTAGCGTGATGGGGTGTTCTGGAGACGATTTGATCAGCTTCACAATCTGGTAACACAACATTTCAGGATCAGTGAGATAACCGTTTTTTAAAATCTGTAATTCATCAAAGAAGATATGTCTAATACAGACAATCTTTGTAAAGAGAGTTAGAGCTAAACCTACAGACATTGTTATATGAACCTAACCACTGTATATTAACGTGACAGAGAGGATGCATGTAGTAGTAAGACTTCCTATGTGAATGTCAGTACATATTACATCACATCCCATATTCCTCTGCCTCCTAGCACAGTGGAGGAGAACTAGACGGAATAGTGGTATTTTGCAGTAAGAGATAGTGACGGTCATATCAGACAGAGCTCAATAGAACTCCTCAGTATGAGATAGTGACAGTCATATCAGACAGAGCTCAATAGAACTCCTCAGTAAGAGATAGTGACAGTCATATCAGACAGAGCTCAATAGATCTCCTCAGTATGAGATAGTGAGTCATATCAGACAGAGCTCAATAGAACTCCTCAGTATGAGATAGTGAGTCATATCAGACAGAGCTCAATAGAACTCCTCAGTATGAGATAGTGAGTCATATCAGACAGAGATCAATAGAACTCCTCAGTAAGAGATAGTGAGTCATATCAGACAGAGCTCAATAGAACTCCTCAATATGAGATAGTGACAGTCATATCAGACAGAGCTCAATAGAACTCCTCAGTAAGAGATAGTGACAGTCATATCAGACAGAGATCAATAGAACTCCTCAGTAAGAGATAGTGAGTCATATCAGACAGAGCTCAAAATAACTCCTCAGTATGAGATAGTGAGTCATATCAGACAGAGCTCAAAATAACTCCTCAGTATGAGATAGTGAGTCATATCAGACAGAGCTCAATAGAACTACTCAGTAAGAGATAGTGAGTCATATCAGACAGAGCTCAATAGAACTACTCAGTAAGGGATAGTGAGTCATATCAGACAGAGCTCAATAGAACTCCTCAGTAAGAAATAGTGACAGTCATATCAGACAGAGCTCAATAGAACTCCTCAGTATGAGATAGTGAGTCATATCAGACAGAGATCAATAGAACTCCTCAGTAAGAGATAGTGAGTCATATCAGACAGAGCTCAATAGAACTCCTCAGTAAGAGATAGTGAGTCATATCAGACAGAGCTCAAAAGAACTCCTCAGTATGAGATAGTGAGTCATATCAGACAGAGCTCAAAAGAACTCCTCAGTAAGAGATAGTGAGTCATATTAGACAGAGCTCAATAGAACTCCTCAGTATGAGATAGTGAGTCATATCAGACAGAGCTCAATAGAACTCCTCAGTATGAGATAGTGAGTCATACCAGACAGAGCTCAATAGAACTCCTCAGTATGAGATAGTGAGTCATACCAGACAGAGCTCAATAGAACTCCTCAGTATGAGATAGTGAGTCATATCAGACAGAGCTCAATAGAGCTCCACGGTATGAGATAGTGAGTCATATCAGACAGAGCTCAATAGAACTCCTCAGTATGAGATAGTGAGTCATATCAGACAGAGCTCAATAGAACTCCTCAGTATGAGATAGTGAGTCAAACCAGACAGAGCTCAATAGAACTCCTCAGTATAAGATAGTGAGTCATACCAGACAGAGCTCAATAGAACTCCTCAGTATGAGATAGTGAGTCATATCAGACAGAGCTCAATAGAACTCCTCAGTATGAGATAGTGAGTCATATCAGACAGAGCTCAAAATAACTCCTCAGTAAGAGATAGTGACAGTCATATCAGACAGAGCTCAATAGAACTCCTCAGTAAGAGATAGTGACAGCCATGTCAGACAGAGCTCAATATAATATACTGTAACTCCTCAGTACCAAAAAATGTCTGCTATGACAGGTGGGGTCTAATGTGAGCGAAAGAGAGCGAGAAGAGAGGGAGACAGAAAGATAATAGGTCGGAGAGAAATAGAGTGGAGAGAGAGCGAGAGAGGGAGAGAGGGGCAACAGTCTGGAGTGGCACTAATTGGTGACCAGAGAACAGAGGTGTGGGGAGGGGGGAGGTAGTGGAGTCCAGTAGAGAGGTGAAACATCAACCAGCTCAACACTCCATCAGACTGTGTCAGTGCTTCCTTCACTTAACCTAGCCGTGACGGATCACATGACACCAAAGTCATGTTGGTCAGAAATAGGTGTGTAAACGTGTCGTTTGAAATAACTCGGCCTGTTAGGCTACCTGTGCTTTCTGGAGGGGAGCCATGCGGCAGCAGAGCACAGCGCTGCAGTTCCTACAGATCTCCAGGAAGATCTCCTTGTAGTTCCCCTGACTGGAGTCCTCCTGACTGGGCTTCAGCACCGCAGACAGGGTGGCCCCGTCGATGATCAGACCGTAGTCCACACAGTCAGCAGAAAGACTGGGGACACACACACAGAGATACACACGTTAACACACACAGTCTTTAACTAACCTTGTGGGGACACACAATTTATAACCATTCAAAATCCTATTTTCCCTAACTCCTAAAACTAAACCTAACTCTAACCCTAACCCTAACCGTAACCCCAAAACCTAACCTAACCCCTAACCCTAAACCTAATTCTAACCCCAATTATACCTTAACCCTAAACTCCCTAGACTAACAAAATGTCCCCAGTTGGTAAAATGTCTGTATGTTTACTATTCTTGTGGGGACTTCTGGTCCCCACAAGTATAGTTAAACACATCCAGGTGCACGTGTGTGTGTGTGTTGGGATCCCGGCACCCACCCTGAGAAGGTGTCTCTGGTCATGCTACCATGCTGTCTGAGTACAGTTTTACTCAGGTCAAACAGAACGTCATGTAGACTCTGTTCCTCGGTGCGTTTGGTGGTCAGCTCCAGTATCTGTGTGGAACGGCGGAACAGCTTGCTAGCGTAACAAGTAGCCGCCGCCGTCTCCATCTTGTCTCCGGTCAGCACCCACACCTTCATCCCAGCCTTCTGGAGAGACTCGATGGTGTCTGCTGCCTTGTCCTGGAGCCTGGAGAACAGGCAACATAAAGTCAGGCAGCAGTCAATGGAGCAACGCTGTTCATGGTCATCAGCAGTCAATGGGGCAACGCTGTACATGGTCATCAGCAGTCAATGGGGCAACGCTGTACATGGTCATCAGCAGTCAATGGGGCAACGCTGTACATGGTCATCAGCAGTCAATGGGGCAACGCTGTACATGGTCATCAGCAGTCAATGGGGCAACGCTGTACATGGTCATCAGCAGTCAATGGGCAACGCTGTACATGGTCATCAGACTGAATGCTGCATTCTGTCAATCTTTCAATAGTTTTTCTAAATCTCTAATTCTACCACATCCATACAGAGCAGAGATGATTTGTTCAGGTTTACAATAAAAGCAGAATGGAATGGTACAGACACAAACAGTTTAGAATAAAAGTAGAATGGAATGGTGCAGACACAAACAGTTTAGAATACAAGTAGGATGGAATGGTGCAGACACAAACAGTTTAGAATAAAAGTAGAATGGAATGGTGCAGACACAAACCGTTTAGAATAAAAGTAGAATGGAATGGTGCAGACACAAACAGTTTAGAATATAAGTAGGATGGAATGGTGCAGACACAAACCGTTTAGAATTAAAGTAGAATGGAATGGTGCAGACACAAACAGTTTAGAATAAAAGTAGGATGGAATGGTGCAGACACAAACCGTTTAGAATTAAAGTAGAATGGAATGGTGCAGACACAAACCGTTTAGAATTAAAGTAGAATGGAATGGTGCAGACACAAACCGTTTAGAATTAAAACAGAATGGAATGGTGCAGACACAAACAGTTTAGAATACAAGTAGAATGGAATGGTGCAGACACAAAGAGTTTAGATTAAAAGCAGAATGGAATGGTGCAGACACAAACAGTTTAGAATACAAGTAGAATGGAATGGTGCAGACACAAACAGTTTAGAATAAAAGTAGAATGGAATGGTGCAGACACAAACAGTTTAGAATAAAAGTAGAATGGAATGGTGCAGACACAAACCGTTTAGAATTAAAGCAGAATGGAATGGTGCAGACACAAACAGTTTAGAATACAAGTAGAATGGAATGGTGCAGACACAAACAGTTTAGAATAAAAGCAGAATGGAATGGTGCAGACACAAACAGTTTAGAATAAAAGCAGAATGGAATGGTGCAGACAACAAACCGTTTAGAATAAAAGCAGAATGGAATGGTGCAGACACAAACAGTTTAGAATAAAAGTAGAATGGAATGGTGCAGACACAAACCGTTTAGAACACAAGTAGAATGGAATGGTGCAGACACAAACAGTTTAGAATAAAAGCAGAATGGAATGGTGCAGACACAAACCGTTTAGAACACAAGTAGAATGGAATGGTGCAGACACAAACCGTTTAGAACACAAGTAGAATGGAATGGTGCAGACACAAACAGTTTAGAATAAAAGTAGAATGGAATGGTGCAGACATAAACAGTTTAGAATACAAGTAGAATGGAATGGTGCAGACACAAACCGTTTAGAATAAAAGCAGAATGGAATGGTGCAGACACAAACTGTTTAGAACACAAGTAGAATGGAATGGTGCAGACACAAACAGTTTAGAATACAAGTAGAACCAACTATCACCAGTAAGATACCGTTGTCAAAATGTAGTGTTGTTCTGTTTTACATTGTAAAAGTATCACTCACTATCTAAATGTAGTTAAGTCCAGTATAGTCGTGGCCAAAAGTTGAAAATGACACAAATATTAATTTTCACAAAGTTTGTATGATGGCAATTTGCACATACTCCAGAATGTTATGATGAATTCAGATGAATTGCAATTAATTGCAAAATCCCCAAAAAACATTTCCACTGCATTTCAGCCCTGCCACAAAAGGACCAGCTGACATCATGTAAGTGATTCTCTCGTTAACACAGGTGTGAGTTTCGATGAGGACAAGGCTGGAGATCACTCTGTCATGCTGATTGTGTTCAAATAACAGACTGGAAGCTTCAAAAGGAGGGTGGTGCTTGGAATCATTGTTCTTCCTCTGACAACCATTTTTACCTGGAAGGAAAAATGTGCTGTCATCATTGCTTTGTACAAAAAGGGCTTCACAGGAAAGGATATTGCTGCCAGTAAGATTGCATCTAAATCAACCATTCATCGGATCATCAAGAACTTCAAGGAGAGCGGTTCAATTGTTGTGAAGAAGGCTTCAGGGCGCACAAGAAAGCCCAGCAAACATCAGGACCGTCTCCTAAAGTAGATTCAGCTGCGGGATCGGGGCACCACCAGTGCAGAGCTTGCACAGGAATGGCAGCAGTGCATCTGAGTGCACAGTGAGTGCATGAGTGAGTGCATCTGCATGCACAGTGAGGCAAAGACTTTTGAAGGGTGGCCTGGTGTCAAGAAGGGCAGCAAAGAAATCACGTCTCTCCAGGAAAAACATCAGGGACATACTGATATTCTACAAAATGTACAGGGATTGGACTGCTGAGGACTGGGGTAACGTCGTTTTCTCTGATAAATCCCTTTTCCGATTGTTTGGGGCATCCGGAAAAAAGCTTGTCCAGAGAAGACGAGGTGAGTGCTACCATCAGTCCTGTGTCATGCCAACAGTAAAGCATCCTGAGACCATTCATGTGTGGGGTTGCTTCTCAGCCAAGGGAGTGGCCTCACTCACAATTTTGCCTAAGAACACAGCCATGAATAAAGAATGGTACCAGCACATCCTCCGAGAACAACTTCTCCCAACCATCCAGGAACAGTTTGGTGACGAACAATGCCTTTTCCAGCATGATATAGCACCTTGCCATAAGGCAAAAGTGATATCTAAGTGGCTCGGGGAACAAAACATCGATATTTTGGGTCCATGGCCAGGAAACTCCCCAGACCTTAATCCCATTGAGAACTTGTGGTCAATCCTCAAGAGGCGAGTGGACAAACAAAACCCCACAAATTCTGACAAACTCCAAGTATTGATTATGCAAGAATGGGCTGCCATCAGTCAGGATGTGGCCCAGAAGTTAATTGACAGTATGCCAGGGTGGATTGCAGAGGTCTTGAAAAAGAAGGGTCAACACTGCAAATATTGACTCTTTACATCAACTTCATGTAATTGTCAATAAAAGTTTTTGACACTTATGAAATGCTTGAAATTATACTTTAGTATTCTGTAGTAACATCTGACAAAAATATCTAAAGACACTGAAGCAGCAAACTTTGTGAAAATTAATATTTGTGTCATTCTCAAAACCTTTGGCCACAACTGTACACAGGAGGCTGGTGGCACCTTAATTGGGGAGGACGGGCTTGTGGTAATGGCCGGAGCGGAATTAGTGGAATGGTATCAAATACATGAAATGTGGGGTTTCCATTCTCTCTGTTAGAGCCAATATTATGGGCCGTCCTCCCCTCAGCAGCCTCCGCTGGCACAGTCAATTGGCTTTGGGGTGTTGAGCTGGAATGGGTTTGGGGAGATGGTTTGTTGCAGCAGCAGTCCAACGTCACCGAGCAGGGAAGTCTATAACGAAGCTGCAGTGCAGTTAGGATTCACAGCTCCCTACACCGCTGCTGCCTGCCAACCAGCTAATTACTACCACAGCCCAGGAGTCACAGACAAACACACAGACGGACGGAAAAACAAACGGACAGAAAGCTAGAAAAACACACACGTGCACGCATCAACATGCACACACACACACACACGTGCACGCATCAACATGCACACACACACACGTGCACGCATCAACATGCACACACACACACACACACACACGTGCACGCATCAACATGCACACACAAAGACAGATGTAAAGGAAGATGGTGAGACTAAAACACTACACACTCACTAACACACAGATAGACAGATAGAGAAGTGTGTGAGAGAAAGGCAAAGTGATGGGCTGTGACTGACTCTATTAAATGGGGCAGAAGCCGACCTGACACCAGAGTAAAACCTCTGGTGCTTCAGCATGACGTCTGTGCTGACAGACAGAAGAGCAGCAAGAGACCCCACTTCATCAGCTGCTATGGATGTCTGGCAGAGATCAATAACAGTGGAACTCTAATGTGGTTATCTGCTCATTAGCTGGCTGCACTGGGGACTGACACACACAACATATTGACTGACTGATTACTGAAGCTACTGTTCATGTTAAGCCTGAGAGACTGCAGCTAACTAATATTACTGGTTCACAGGCTGCTTTGGGAAAGAACACGAACCATCATTACAGGAATGGTCAGCCCTATAGTTCAACAATGCGATTCGTTCAATAGCTAACATCATTACTGGAATGGTCAGCCCTATAGTTCAACAATGTGATTCGTTCAATAGCTAACATCATTACAGGAATGGTCAGCCCTATAGTTCAACAATGTGATTCGTTCAATAGCTAACATCATTACTGGAATGGTCAGCCCTATAGTTCAACAATGTGATTCGTAAAATAGCTAACATCATTACAGGAATGGTCAGCCCTATAGTTCAACAATGTGATTCGTTCAATAGCTAACATCATTACTGGAATGGTCAGCCCTATAGTTCAACAATGTGATTTGTTCAATAGCTAACATCATTACAGGAATGGTCAGCCCTATAGTTCAACAATGTGATTCGTTCAATAGCTAACATCATTACAGGAATGGTCAGCCTAATAGTTCAACAATGTGATTCGTTCAATAGCTAACATCATTACAGGAATGGTCAGCCCTATAGTTCAACAATGTGATTCGTTCAATAGCTAACATCATTACAGGAATGGTCAGCCCTATAGTTCAACAATGTGATTCGTTCAATAGCTAACATCATAGACCGGGTCAGTGAGTCCGATTGTCATTCATTAACTATGCAAACCAGGGCTTGGAGAGTGAGGTTGACTTTCAGTTGAATCAAATCAAATTGTATTAGTCACATACAACAGTGAAATGCCCCTAACCAACAGTGCAGTTTCGAAAAATATGGAAAAGAATAAGAGATAAAAGTAACAAGTAATTAAAGAGCAGCAGTAAAATAAATACTCTACAGTTGCTAATCTACTCCGTCTCTCTAGCCCCATACATTGTTAGCTCTAAAGAGAGTTACCATTAATATAACTCTTCTGTCCAGAATATAGAAATATAATTAGTAGAAGCAATAGATCTAAAATCCACAAGATAGTGGTTCTGATTCTACATTGTGATTCTAGATCGGTACCTGTCCTCGACAGCGGTGGCCCCATGAATATATAAATAGAATTGGGTAGAAAAGACAATGTAGATTGTATGATTCTATGCTGCTGTGGTTCCAGAACGTTACCTGTCCTCCACGGCGGTGGCCCCCAGCAGTACGAAGTCCTTCTCAATGAGGTCATAGGCCTCGGCCAGCTTCCTGTCTCGGTCCTGCAGGGCCAGCTTGGCGCTGTTCAGCAGGTGACACGTCTCCTCATACTGAGCCACGCTCAACTTTCTGTACGCCACACACAGTGTCCGTAGGCCCTCCTGAAGAGAGAGAGAAATAGAGAGAGCGAGAGATAATTATGTTATGCTTTAATATGATTACTGGACACTGATGTTGCAGTTGACAATCCGATAATAACAATTATTCCACTGTTCTGTTAGCTTTTTTCCCCCATTAAAAACCGTCAATGACATCACTGACAGAGCAGTGGGTTATAAAAAGCTGCAGTTTGCACAGACTGGCATCGAGGGATGTCCCACTGGGCAGAGTTTACATACCACTTTAGTCTGTGGCAGTAGATTTTTTATCCGTACACACATGCATACATATACACATATATACAGACACATACCTATATAGACATACATACCTTTGTAAGAATGTACCTTTATTATTATTCCCTGCAAACCCTACCACCCTTCCCCCAATTGGAGTAAACTAATAAACACTTCGGCTTTTACCTTCAGTTTATTCATCTTATACACATTTTACAAAAATCTACAAAAATCTCTGAAACTGGAAACACTTATCTCCCTCACTAGCTTTAAGCACCAACTGTCAGAGCAGCTCACAGATTACTGCAACTGTACATAGCCCACCTATAATTTAGCCCAAACAACTACCTCTTTCCCTACTGTATTTTATTTATTTATTTATTTTGCTCCTTTGACTATGGCTTTTCAAATCACCCAGTATTGCTGTCTGTAGTGTTAGTTCTAGGCAAATGTTGCTATTATTCAGCCATTCATGGACCTGTGACCAAAAACGAGCTACATATGGAGAATACCAAAATAAATGATCTAATGACTCCTACCCCTCACAGCAGAATCTGCAGAGCTGGGAAGATTGTATTCCCCATATATATAACATTCTATTAGTTGCAAGAATTTTGTATAGTAATTTAAATTGAAAAATGTGAAGTTTTGCATCCGGCGTTGTTTTGCGTATCAATTCATAAACCATGTGCCATGGAATGGGTACATCGATAATCTCTTCCCAACTATTTTGCAATTTATACGGCACAGCTGTCAGTTTTTTGGTCCTTAAATTAAATTGGTATATGTTTTTATTTATCACACTTTTCTTTAACCATTTATATTCTGTAATACATGGCCGACATACAAGTTCCTTACTTTTTTCCCCTTCTACTTGCCTCTTCCATTTTTGTGGTAATGCTGCAATTAGTTGGTTGTAATTTTGGGTAGAGCAGACATTTCCATATGTCTGTGTTAGCTGCATGTGTGACATAACTCCACCAGTCCTATTTATGATATCATTCACTAAAATTATACCTTTTTAAAAATGTATTGGAAAAATACAGTTTTTTTTATCAATTAGTATATTTGAATTTAACCACAATATTTGTTGTATTATTTGTTCTGTCTTTTCAGGTGGATTAAACTGAAATTGCAACCAACTTTCTAAGGCTTGTTTAAAAAATAAAGTTTTTGGAGATTATTTCCTTAACCAACATTTGAAAGTGGGCCAGTGTAATCTGAATAAAGGGGAAAAGGCCCTTCTTGAACATAGGATGAAACATTCGTACCAATTTACTAGAGACCCAGTTTGGATTTAAGTATAACTTTGTATGACTGAAGCCTTTAGTGAGAGGTCTAATGCTTTAATATTTAATCATTTCTGCCCACCGAGTTCATATTCATTATATAAATAGGCCTGTTTAATTTTGTCTGGTTTATCGTTCCAAATAAAATTGAATATTTTTTTGTTCATATAATTTAAAAAGCAGGTCACTAGGTGTAGGCAAAACCATAAGCAAATAGGTAAACTGTGATATAACTAAGGAGTTAATCAGGGTGATTTTTCCACAAATAGACAGGTATTTTCCTTTCCATGGTAGCAAGATCTTATCTATTTTTACTAACTTTCTATAAAAATGTATTGGAGTGAGATCATTTCTTTCTTTTGGGATTTGTATACCGAGTATGTACACATCTCCGTCAGACCATTTTATTGGTAAACTACATGGTAATGTAAAATTTGATTTTTTTTAGTGATCCAATACGTAATATTAGCATAATTTGGTTTTAATGCAGAGAGAATAGCAAAAGTATCTAGATCCTCAATGAGACCGTGGAGAGACTCTAATTGTGGTTTTAAAAGAAAACACAAATCATCAGCGTACAATGACACCTTGGTTTTTAAGCCACAGCTTTCTAATCCCTTAATATTATTGTTTGATCTAATCTTAACAGCTAACATTTCGATGGCAATAATAAATAGATATGCAGATAGTGGACTACCTTGTTTTACTCCTCTAGAGAGTTTAAAACTTTCTGAGATGTAGCCATTATTTACTATTTTACACCTAGGGTTACTATACATAACCGTAACCCATTTTACAAGAGATTCCCAAAAATTGAAATATTCTAGGCATTTATATATAAACTCCAGTCATACTTTATCAAAAGCCTTTTCAAAATCAGCTATGAAAACCAGTCCTGGTGTCCCCGATATTTCATAGTATTCTATTGTTTCCAGTACTTGTCTTATATTATCTCCAATGTATCGTCCATGTAAAAAACCTGTATGATTAGGATGAATAATATCTGACAATACGTTTTTAATTCTATGCGCCAAGCATTTTGCTAGGATTTTTGAATCACAACACTGAAGTGTATGAGTTCTCCAATTTTTTAAATGAACTGGATCTTTATACATTGGGGAGAACAAGTATTTGATACACTGCCGATTTTGCAGGTTTTCCTACTTACAAAGCATGTAGAGGTGTGTAATTTTTTATCATAGGTACACCTCAACTGTGAGAGTTCTAAAACAAAAAAACGGAATCTAAAACAAAAATCCAGAAAATCACATTGTATGATTTTTAAGTAATTAATTTGCATTTTATTGCATGACATAAGTATTTGATCACCCACCAACCAGTAAGAATTCTGGCTCTCACAGACCTGTTAGTTTTTCTTTAAGAAGCCCTCCTGTTCTCCACTCATTACCTGTATTAACTGCACCTGTTTGAACTCGTTACCTGTATAAAAGACACCTGTCCACACACTCAATCAAACAGACTCCAACCTCTCCACAATGGCCAAGACCAGAGAGCTGTGTATGGACATCAGGGATACAATTGTAGACCTGCACAAGGCTGGGATGGGCTACAGGACAATAGGCAAGCAGCTTGGTGAGAAGGAAACAACTGTTGGCGCAATTATTAGAAAATGGAAGAAGTTCAAGATGACGGTCAATCACCCTCGGTCTGGGGCTCCATGCAAGATCTCACCTCGTGGGGCATCAATGATCATGAAGAAGGCGAGGGATCAGCCCAGAACTACACGGCAGGACTTGGTCAATGACTTGAAGAGAGCTGGGACCACAGTCTCAAAGAAAACCATTAGTAACACACTACGCCGTCATGGATTAAAATCCTGCAGCGCACGCAAGGTCCCCCTGCTCAAGTCAGCGCATGTCCAGGCCCGTCTGAAGTTTGCCAATGACCATCTGGATGATCCAGAGGAGAATGTGGTCTGATGAGACAAAAATAGAGATTTTTGGTCTAAACTCCACTCACCGTGTTTGGAGGAAAAAGAGGGATGAGTACAACCCCAAGAACACCATCCCAACCGTGAAGCATGGAGGTGGAAACATTATTCTTTGGGGATGCTTTTCTGCAAAGGGGACAGGACGACTGCACCGTATTGAGGGGAGGATGGATGGGGCCATGTATCGCGAGATCTTGGCCAAAAACCTCCTTCCCTCAGTAAGATCATTGAAGATGATCACAGCATGACAATGACCCGAAACACACAGCCAGGGCAACTAAGGAGTGGCTCCGTAAGAAGCATTTCAAGGTCCTGGAGTGGCCTAGCCAGTCCCGAAACCTGAAGGATCTGGAGAAGGTCTGTATTGAGGATTGGGCCAATATCCCTGCTGCAGTGTGTGCAAACCTGGTCAAGAACTACAGGAAACGTATGATCTCTGTAATTGCAAACAAAGGTTTCTGTACCAAATATATATCTGCTTTTCTGATGTATCAAATACTTATGTCATGCAATAAAATGCAAATGAATTACTTAAAAATCATACAATGTGATTTTCTGGATTTTTGTTTTAGATTCTGTCTCTCACAGTTGAAGTGTATCTATGATAAAAAATTACAGACCTCTACATGCTTTGTAAGTAGGAAAACCTGCAAAATCGGCAGTGTATCAAATACTTGTTCTCCCCACTGTATATACCACTTGGGTCCTGTTTCAGTAATAATGATATCAGACCTTCTTGTTGCGTGTCTGATAATCTACCATTTATATAGGAGTGGTTAAAACATGCCAATAATGGTCCTTTGAGTATATAAAAAAAGTTTTGTATACTTCCACTGGTATGCCATCCAGCCCTGGAGTTTTCCCAGCGTTAAAGGCCCCAATTGCATCAAGCAGTTCCTCCTCTGTAATTTGGCCTTCACATGAGTCTTTCTGTACAGATGTTAATTTTACAATATTATTAGGAAAAAAATCCATACAATTAGTTTCAGTTAGTGGAGATGGAGGAGCCTGAAATGAAAACTTATTCTTAAAGTACTTTACTTCCTCTTTCAAAATATAATTTGGTGAATCATGCGTGACTCCATTTGTAACAAGTTTTAATAAAAGAAAATTGGTAGCATTTCTAAATTGAAGATTGAAAAATAATTTGGTTTATTTTTCCCCATATTCCATCCAGTTTGCTTGATTTTTATAATATATTACACTGGATCTTTCTTGAATAAGTTCCTCCATTTCTTTTTGTTTTTCCTCTAACTTATTCTGTGCCTCTATGGTACAGTTTTTATTGCCATCTAACTGTACTGTTAGTCCTTCAATTTCCTTTGTTAATATGGACTCTTGATCTAAATTGCTTTTGTTTTATAGATGAGTACTGTATTGCATTGCCTCTAAAGGCACACTTAAAAGTGTCCCATACAGTAAGGGGATCTGCTGTACCTATGTTATGTCTGAAAATGCCCGTTATAAATTCTTCTGTCCTAGATCTAAACAATTTATCATCTAGTAGGCTTTGATTAAATTTCCAATATCCTCGCCCACGTGGAAATTCTGTAAGAGTAATATATATGCCAATTATGTGATGATCCGACCGCATTCTGTCCCCTATCAACACTTTTTAAAACTTTTGGTGCCAGAGAGAATGGCATAAGAAAGTAGTAAAGACGACCAGCTTGATTAAGCCTCCGCCATGTATACCTCACTAGTTCAGGGTATTTAAGTCTCCATATATCCACTAATTCCAATATATCCATGACATTCATGATTTCCTTAAGTGCCTGAGGGTGATAGTTTGTAGTGTGATTTCCTTTCCTGTCCATAGAGGTATTTAAGACCATATTAAAATCTCCCACCATAATAATAGAGTCTAGTGTTGCTTGTAGAGTTGATACATTTTGATATATATATTCAAAGAAGCTTGGATCATCATTATTCGGACCGTATAGGTTAATAAGCCATATCTGTTTATTGTCCAATAACATATTTAAAATAATCCATCTACCTTGAGGATCTGTTTGGACAATTTGCACATTTGGATCAAAATTACTGTTAATTAAAACCATCGCCCCTTTTGAATTTCTTTGCCCATGGGAGAATTACGGTCCCCCGTATTGACCATATTCCCAAGCATATCCATGCAGTCAGACTTTTGATTTTGTGCCACCAGGGTCACAATAATATATCCCCTCTCTGAATGTCCGAGTGTGACCCCCTCCCCATGGGTTACTGCAGCTAGTGTTGCCAGCACTGCCACTGCCTGGGTGGAGGCACCCCACCGGAATCCCCACCGGCGAGGTACAAGGTCGTCAAGGTTCTCATTAGCAGCTTTGAGAATGTCCTTGTGTAGTATGCTCTCCCTTTAGGGGGCTTTGGCTTTGCAGGACCAACCCTGCCAAGCAGGCTCAGAATCTAGAGTGGGCGGTGCTGCTCTTGGTCTCTGACCGCATTTTGGCTGCATACATACCGCTTTCAGCAGGCCATAAAACAGTTAGGTACTTCTCCTTAGTATCCGGATCATTCAGGTGGGTGTCTAGGGTATAGGGTTGTGGACCGTACCATTAAACTAGGATCATAAATAAATAATTAGATATCATTTATTTTAAAAATGTAGTTCCCCATGATAGAACAATAAATAAATCAAATGTATAATTTAATTTTAAAACTGTTCCACCATGATAGGACAATAAATAAATAAGACGTATAATTAATTCTAAAAGTACATCCATCATCTGAACAACATTGAAAGCTCTCTCATACCCCGGCTCACAGCAATACATTGGTTCTGGGATATGTGGCAGTAGAATTATGACCTTGACCTTTCACATAAGCAAACACACGCACACACACACACACACAAACACGCACACAAACACGCACATGAACAGTGAGACCTCAGTTCTGACATTCTCTCAGCGCCAGTCTGGTTCACACCAGCATCACCGCTGGCCATCCCATTGTAACGTAACCAGGGAAACACATTCTCCCTGACAGTCAACAGAAACGGGTCGGCACCGCTGCCAACGGCAACCCAAACTGCATCCACAATTATGTCATCCTTGGCAACCAGCCTGTCCTGATTCTGTCAGTGTGGCGTTGGAGAGATTGGGCCAGAGCCACGGACACACAGGAATCAGTAGACTACCCCCACGTTGGCACCAAACACTCCATAATGACAGTCAATCACCATCTCAGTTACATTCCATATACAACTTGGAACTTTTGGTGGCCAACATCTTAAGTAAGGACACTACCACTAAAGGATACAATAATCAGTTAGCATTTAACAGGGTCTACCATACAGCCATATGACAATATACACCTCAAGCAAAGCAAAAATGAAAGTCAAAAATGCATTTGAGGTCAGAAACTCTGAAAGTCTGATTTTGGAGCTACTTTATGACAACGGCCTCTAGTGTCTGATAGTGGCTGTATGTATGTGTGTGTGTGTGTGTGTATGTGTGTGTGTGTGTGTGTGTGTGTGTGTGTGTGTGTGTGTCCTTACCACAGCGTTGTGCTCCACTCTGGCTTTGACCTGCTCCACCTTGCCAGAGATCACCCTGGGGAAGATGGAGGAGTCGGCCCCTTTACAGAACAGGTAGTACTCCCCTGTGGACAAACACACAGTTAAAACAGGTTCCTCATTAGCAGAGAGAAGCATCATTAGTTTGCAGCAGTGTGTGGCAGACAACACTAGAGATGTTCCTCAGTGAGACTGACTCTACCGTCATTAGTATGCCTTCTGCCTGTTGACCTCCTAGCACATATACACACACGCACACGCACAGAATAATGACTGGGTTACCGTAGTAATGACTGCTTTCATCTATAAAAAGCACCAGCCACTCCCATACAGATACATCTAGTTTCTGTGTTCTAGTATCATAATGGTAGTAATTGTACTATAGTACAGTAACATCTAGTTTCTGTGTTCTAGTATTATAATGGTAGTAATTGTACTATAGTACAGTAACATCTAGTTTCTGTGTTCTAGTATTATAATGGTAGTAATTGTACTATAGTACAGTAACAACTAGTTTCTGTGTTCTAGTATTATAATGGTAGTAATTGTACTATAGTACAGTACCTGTGGTGGACCTGACGATAACACTCATTCTCCTTCTCACAGAGTCAAAGGTCAATACCTCCAGCAGCTCAAACCTAGATGCAAGAGAGAGAAAGGGAGAAAGAGGTTGGGTTACTGACCACACACACACACACACACACACACACACACACACACACACACACACACACACACGAACACACACACGAACACACACACGAACACACACACACGTACACACACACACGTACACACACACGTACACACACAAAGATAAACTGATGCCCACAGGCCATGGCTGGAGTAATGGACACACACTGACCTCTCGACCTCATCCTCCCTATTAAGAATCTCCATGTGACTGTCCTTCAGCCGCAGATAGGTGAAGCCAAGCCTGAGGGAAAGAGGAATATACCATTACTGTCAGAACAGGGGAGCAGGTTAAACTGCAGTTAAATGTATTCTGTACAGTGCATTCTGGAAAGTAATCATACCCCTTGACTTTTTCCATATTTTGTTTCGTTACATACAGCCTTATTCTAAAATAGATTACATTTATGTAAATAAGGTATTTTTGTTATTTATTTATAATAAAAACCTGTTTTTGCTTTGTCAGTATGGGATATTGTGTGTAGATTGATGAGAAAAAACTATTATTTAATCAATTTTAGAATAAGGCTGTAACATAACAAAATGTGGAAAAAGGGAAGGGGTCTGAATACTTTCCAAATACACTGTATATTATCTATCTATCTAGTTCATTTCAAATGGCTGGGAGGAGGAAAGACGTTCTGCCTTTGTGTGTGTGTGCACAAGTCAGTGAGTGATTGAGCGACAGTGATTGAGTGAGTGAGTGATTGTGATTGGGTAATTGGGTGAGTGAGTGATTGATTGAGTGAGTGGGTGATTGAGTGAGTGATTGAGTGAGTGGGTGATTGTGATTGGGTAATTGGGTGAGTGAGTGTGTGATTGAGTGAGTGAGTGATTGAGTGAGTGGGTGATTGAGTGAGTGATTGAGTGAGTGGGTGATTGAGTGATTGAGTGAGTGGGTGATTGAGAGAGTGGGTGATTGAGAGAGTGAGTGATTGAGTGGGTGAGTGATTGAGTGAATGAGTGAATGAGTGATTGAGTGAGTGATTGGGTGAGTGATTGAGTGAGTGATTGGTGAGTGATTAAGTAAAAGAGTGAGAGTAATTGGGTGATTGAGTGAGTGATTGAGTGAGTGAGAGTGAGTGATTGGGTGAGTGAGTGATAGTGATTGGGTGAGTGAGTGAGTGTCAAGCCAGTCACCTCTTCATGCCCTCCACCAGTGCCACCTCGTCAGGAGAGGATGATATGTAGAAGGAGGTGGCCTTGTTCTGGTGGATACCCATCTTGATGCCATCCACTGTCTCCTCCTCCTTCACCTGTACCGTGTGGCACAGACACAACGCCCGGAAGAACAACTCCTCAGACTCCTGACAAGCCAAGCACAGAGAACACGTCACACAACACACACACACGTATCAACACATAAATACAGGAAACATACATGTTTGAATACATCATTTGGATCCATAGTAAAACACAATGCATGTTTCCTGAAGGTCATGTTTCTTAGTCCCCGTACACACAGACACACAGAAGACAAAGGAATGGCACAGGCTGGTCACCGGAGTGAAGCGGCCCTCTCTAGTCCTGGCACACAATGTGTGTGTGTGTGTGTGTGTGTGTGTGTGTGTGTGTGACACTGGATCCCTGGGTGGATGAATGTGTCATCCTTAGAGAAGGTATCAGTGTCACTCTGAGTTTAGGGTTCACCCAGGACATCCAGGTAAAAGCTGTTAGTATCCAGCTGGTCTTCATAGGGTTAGGGTTCACCCAGGACATCCAGGTAAAAGCTGTTAGTATCCAGCTGGTCTTCATAGGGTTACGGTTCACCCAGGACATCCAGGTAAAGACTGTTAGTATCCAGCTGGTCTTCATAGGGTTACGGTTCACCCAGGACATCCAGGTAAAGGCTGTTAGTATCCAGCTGGTCTTCATAGGGTTACGGTTCACCCAGGACATCCAGGTTAAAGCTGTTAGTATCCAGCTGGTCTTCATAGGGTTACGGTTCACCCAGGACATCCAGGTAAAGACTGTTAGTATCCAGCTGGTCTTCATAGGGTTAGGGTTCACCCAGGACATCCAGGTAAAGACTGTTAGTATCCAGCTGGTCTTCATAGGGTTACGGTTCACCCAGGACATCCAGGTAAAAGCTGTTAGTATCCAGCTGGTCTTCATAGGGTTAGGGTTCACCCAGGACATCCAGGTAAAGACTGTTAGTATCCAGCTGGTCTTCATAGGGTTAGGGTTCACCCAGGACATCCAGGTAAAGACTGTTAGTATCCAGCTGGTCTTCATAGGGTTAGGGTTCACCCAGGACATCCAGGTAAAGACTGTTAGTATCCAGCTGGTCTTCATAGGGTTAGGGTTCACCCAGGACATCCAGGTAAAGACTGTTAGTATCCAGCTGGTCTTCATAGGGTTACGGTTCACCCAGGACATCCAGGTAAAGACTGTTAGTATCCAGCTGGTCTTCATAGGGTTAGGGTTCACCCAGGACATCCAGGTAAAGACTGTTAGTATCCAGCTGGTCTTCATAGGGTTACGGTTCACCCAGGACATCCAGGTAAAAGCTGTTAGTATCCAGCTGGTCTTCATAGGGTTAGGGTTCACCCAGGACATCCAGGTAAAGACTGTTAGTATCCAGCTGGTCTTCATAGGGTTAGGGTTCACCCAGGACATCCAGGTAAAGACTGTTAGTATCCAGCTGGTCTTCATAGGGTTAGGGTTCACCCAGGACATCCAGGTAAAGACTGTTAGTATCCAGCTGGTCTTCATAGGGTTAGGGTTCACCCAGGACATCCAGGTAAAGACTGTTAGTATCCAGCTGGTCTTCATAGGGTTAGGGTTCACCCAGGACATCCAGGTAAAGACTGTTAGTATCCAGCTGGTCTTCATAGGGTTAGGGTTCACCCAGGACATCCAGGTAAAGACTGTTAGTATCCAGCTGGTCTTCATAGGGTTAGGGTTCACCCAGGACATCCAGGTAAAAGCTGTTAGTATCCAGCTGGTCTTCATAGGGTTAGGGTTCACCCAGGACATCCAGGTAAAGCTGTTAGTATCCAGCTGGTCTTCATAGGGTTAGGGTTCACCCAGGACATCCAGGTAAAGACTGTTAGTATCCAGCTGGTCTTCATAGGGTTAGGGTTCACCCAGGACATCCAGGTAAAGCTGTTAGTATCCAGCTGGTCTTTATAGGGTTAGGGTTCACCCAGGACATCCAGGTAAAGACTGTTAGTATCCAGCTGGTCTTCATAGGGTTAGGGTTCACCCAGGACATCCAGGTAAAGCTGTTAGTATCCAGCTGGTCTTCATAGGGTTAGGGTTCACCCAGGACATCCAGGTAAAGACTGTTAGCATCCAGCTGGTCTTCATAGGGTTAGGGTTCACCCAGGACATCCAGGTAAAGCTGTTAGTATCCAGCTGGTCTTTATAGGGTTAGGGTTCACCCAGGACATCCAGGTAAAGACTGTTAGTATCCAGCTGGTCTTCATAGGGTCACGGTTCACCCAGGACATCCAGGTAAAGCTGTTAGTATCCAGCTGGTCTTCATAGGGTTACGGTTCACCCAGGACATCCAGGTAAAGACTGTTAGTATCCAGCTGGTCTTCATAGGGTTAGGGTTCACCCGGGACATCCAGGTAAAGACTGTTAGTATCCAGCTCATCTTCATTGGGGAATGAAACAATGTCTGACTCTGCATCAGTGGTTAGGGAGGGGTAACTTGTCCTGTACATATTCGTACAGTCCATCAAGTGACAGTGAGGCTCTCTGTCTCACCTTGCCCCCTGGTCCAGGTGAGGAGTCGATCATGTCCATGCTGGTTGACCCTGGCATGACCTGCCCATTACAGATGGCATCAGGGACGTAAACATAGCCGTCCACACAGCACTCTATAAACTCCATGTTGTTCTCTGTCAGGGTGCCTGTCTTGTCTGTAAACACGTACTCCACCTGGAAAACACACACATTCAGGTAAGAGTGGTGAGTGTGTGTGTACTGTGTGTACTGTGTGTACTGTGTGTATAGCCTACCTGTCCCAGTTCTTCATTGAGGTCAGATGTGTTAACCTGAGCCCTCTCTCCCAGTTCCTCGTCAAACATCTCATCATCCCACATGATGAAGTAGGACCCCAAGAACTTCTGCATCTCCACGGTAACGTACATGGACACAGGGATGATGTAATTAAACAACACCATAAAGGCCAGGAAGTCTGTGAACGCCCGGATCAACTGGAGAGAGAGAGGAGGGAGGTATGAGGAGGGAGAGGGGGAGGAAGGACAGTCAGAGGTGACAGGGAGAGAGAGAGGAGGGAGGGAGGTATGAGGATTGAGAGGGGGGAGGAGGGACAGTCAGAGGTGACAGGGAGAGAGAGAGGAGGGAGGTATGAGGAGAGAGAGGGGGAGGAGGGACAGTCAGAGGTGACAGGGAGAGAGAGAGGAGGGAGGGAGGTATGAGGAGGGAGAGGGGGAGGAAGGACAGTCAGAGGTGACAGGGAGAGAGAGAGGAGGGAGGGAGGTATGAGGAGGGACAGTCAGAGGTGACAGGGAGAGAGAGAGGAGGGAGGTATGAGGAGGGAGAGGGGGGAGGAGGGACAGTCAGAGGTGACAGGGAGAGAAAGAGGAGGGAGGGAGGGAGGTATGAGGAGGGAGAGGGGGAGGAGGGACAGTCAGAGGTGACAGGGAGAGAGAGAGGAGGGAGGGAGGTATGAGGAGGGAGAGGAGGGAGGAGGAACAGTCAGAGGTGACAGAGAGAGAGAGAGGAGGGAGGGAGGTATGAGGAGGGAGAGGGGGTGGAGGGACAGTCATAGGTGACAGGGAGAGAGAGAGGAGGGAGGGAGGTATGAGGAGGGAGAGGGGGAGGAGGGACAGTCAGAGGTGACAAGGAGAGAGAGAGGAGGGAGGGAGGTATGAGGAGGGAGAGGAGGGAGGAGGAACAGTCAGAGGTGACAGAGAGAGAGAGAGGAGGGAGGGAGGTATGAGGAGGGAGAGGGGGAGGAGGGACAGTCATAGGTGACAGGGAGAGAGAGAGGAGGGAGGGGGGTATGAGGAGAGAGAGGGGGAGGAGGGACAGTCAGAGGTGACAGGGAGAGAAAGAGGAGGGAGGGAGGTATGAGGAGGGAGAGGGGGGAGGAGGGACAGTCAGAGGTGACAGGGAGAGAGAGAGGAGGGAGGGAGGTATGAGGGAGAGGGGGAGGAGGGACAGTCAGAGGTGACAGGGTGAGAGAGAGGAGGGAGGGAGGTATGAGGAGGGAGAGGGGGAGGAGGGACAGTCAGAGGTGACAGGGAGAGAGAGAGAAAGGGAAAGTGAGAGGTAAAAAAACATCAGCTATTGCATAAAAATGATTGTAGTTTTATAACCTACTATATGGCGTTGCCTCTCTGTGTCAGTCTTCTGGTTGTAGAAGGGCTCGTCTTTGTCCGGGTCAGCCTGCCACACATACTTCAGCACTGTGTTGATCAGAGCCTTGCTGATCAGGATGCACAGGTACACTATCAGATACGCATTCATTGACCTGGAGGGGGGAGACAGAGAGGGGGGAGAGACAGAGAGGGGAGGAGAGACAGAGAGGGGGGGTGAGAGGAGAGATGACAGAGAGGGGGAGAGATGACAGAAAGGAGGGGTGGCAGAGAGGAGGGGAGACCGATGCAGAGGAAATGACATAAGAATGTCTTCAGGAAGGGTGGACGGTCTGAACAGGTCTTTATGGGGAAATGGATATGATGTAATTAGATGGCAATCAATGTTAAGTGAACCTGTCTGGAAACATGGTAAACACGCATCATAAAGTGGAAAACACAACCATGTTGGTGGGCCTTACTTCTCCACTGCAGAGCGTTTCTGGGACTTGGACTGGTAGTTGAGCGCCATCTTGGTCTCCATACCAGTGTAGATGGCAACAGCTAGGAGACACAAACCAGAGGGTCAACTTGGGGAGACATTTCACATCTGTGAAGATGAAGGAAAGAGCCTAGGAAAGGGAACGACTTTGTAATATTGAGATGCAGCCCTGATGACAATAATATCAGTCAGATCTGACAAGTCTCTGTCAGTACTGAATACTGTCATGGTGTCCTACAATTATCTGTGAAATCAACTCCCATCACACTCATCTGATTTCATAATAAGACGTGGCTTGCAGTCATGTCATCTCATGCAGTGTACTGACTGCATTCCTGCTTGACAGTTTGTAATATTCTCACTCATACAGGTCTGTACAGGCCTCAGCAGCTGGCCTCAATATGCAACCCACAGTGTGAACACAGGAACTTAATGATTTGGAAAGGAACCTCTAAACATTCCAAACCCATTATATGAATGAAAACTAGGAATCCATTTTAGATTCTATAACTGATGTCATTACAAGGTCGCCCAGTGTAGCGTCTTTAGATTCTATTAGTGATGTCATTACAAGGTCACCCAGTGTAGTGTCTTTAGATTCTATTAGTGATGTCATTACAAGGTCACCCAGTGTAGTGTCTTTAGATTCTATTAGTGATGTCATTACAAGGTCACCCAGTGTAGTGTCTTTAGATTCTATTAGTGATGTCATTACAAGGTCACCCAGTGTAGTGTCTTTAGATTCTATTAGTGATGTCATTACAAGGTCACCCAGTGTAGTGTCTTTAGATTCTATTAGTGATGTCATTACAAGGTCACCCAGTGTAGTGTCTTTAGATTCTATTAGTGATGTCATTACAAGGTCACCCAGTGTAGTGTCTTTAGATTCTATTAGTGATGTCATTACAAGGTCACCCAGTGTAGTGTCTTACCATATATGTGCTGTGTGTTTTTCAGTGTCGCCCCTCTGAGAAGTAGGTTCTCAGATCCTAAAGGCCTGAAGAAAACACAGAACACACTTCTCTGTTAGAATTTTTTTGTTTTGTTGTGCAAACACACGAGCAATGACTTCCTGAATTTGGAGTCAATTTCCTGGGTATGGATTTACCTCGCGATGGGCTCGTTTCTGTCCGAATAAATATTGATTCGGCCCACGAATCTGTCCAAGGAGAGAGGGAATGCATGTGTGAGTTGGTGTGTTTGGCGTTGTTTTTCTCTATACAACCAGTTCTGATTGTCTGGATGCAGTGTTGTGTGCAGGGTTGTCACTCACTTGTAGAGGTCTGGTTGTGGTTGTTCACATTCAATAGAAGCCTGTAGAGTATCGAAATCCTCCTCTGTGATGAAGGCCTTAGTGTCCTGCACAGCATAGTAGGTCTTTGTGGAGGGATGGAGGGATGGAGAGAGTCACAGCGAGATCAGGAACACACCGAGCCAAGACGCATCTTACACTACCCCTCTAATGCAACAGAATAGAAACTCTCTCTCTCCATTTCGCTCCATCTCTCTATATCCCTCACATACACACTCACCCCTCTCTCTCACTCACTCTTTCCCCTCTGTCCCCCGTCTCCCATGCTCTCTCTCTATTTCACTCTTCTGTTCTCCCTCAACTCTATCCCATTCTTTCTTTATCTCTGCCTCAGCCACCTCTCCCATCTCCCTCCTCCTCTCTCTCAGTCAGAGTGTAGTGTTACCTTGTGACTGGACTCCCCGTCCAGACTGGCTGTGGTGACAAAACAGGTCCCGTCCTCCCTACTGGTGGAGAGAAGGATGAGGTCACAGGGGAACGTCTCATCTTCCTTGATCAGCACCACATCACCCACCTGGGAGAGAGGGAAGGAAGGAAGGAAGGAAGGAAGGAAGGAAGGAAGGAAGGAAGGAAGGAAGGAAGGAAGGAAGGAAGGAAGGGTGAATGGGTGGGTTGGAAGGTAGAGCGTGAGAGAGATGTCTTTAGCTCAATAGGATAACACAGTCTTGAGTTGTCTAAAGCAGTGGTTCCCAAACTGTGGGTCGGACCCACTTGTGGGTCACTGAGGGTCCAGGTTGGTTGCGGGAAGACCTTTGCTGTGCATTGCAAAACATTTTACTTAAAAAATTGGAAAGTAAACAACTAAAACCAAATTAGAAAGTGTGTAGAAAAGATAATGGACATATATATATATTTTTTTATAATAGTCTAGAATCTTTGAGAACTTACAATCAACAAAATAAAACTAGATAGATTGTTTTAGAATGTTTTGAGTATAATAACACAGCATTAGCCATGCATAAAATATGCAGGAAATGTGCTTAAAAATTGCACAACTTTCTCTCAGCTCCATGAAAAAATGTGTAGAATTGCAGGAAATTAGCTTTAAAATTGAAAAATGTTCTCTCCGCTGCCAAAATGATATTTGGTACTTATTATTTGGTCTGTTTATGTTTTTTTTCTCTACTCAACCCTTATGGTGGGTCGTGACTCCAAATTAATGTATATTTTTGGGTCACGAAGCAAGAAAGTTTGCCAACCCCTGATCCAAAGAACCCAGGTTTGATCCCTGGTCATTTTCAGTTGTAGGATGATACGTACCCTCAGCTTACGACTCTGTTTCCTGATCACCTTCCCATGCTGCACCTCGTGCACAGGACACTGGTTAATAGCATTGTCTGCTTTGTGCCTGAGCCAGTCCTCATAGCCCTGTTTGATGGCCGTGACAGTGATGACAAAGAAGAGAGGTAGTCCGCTGGTGATGGGACTGGTGGGAGTGTCAATTATCAACTGAAGAGGGCGGGAGAGAAAGAGAGAATGATCTATTGTCATCTGAAACTTCTGCGTTTGCCAGATTTATATTTCTTGCCAACAAAACCTTAAATTGACTCAAATTGAATCTACCAGTCAAGATCTGACCTGGACAAGAAATATGATGAGGAAGTAGAAATTGGCAATTCTTCTAAACTGCTCAAACAAATTCTTCGGAACAAAATTCCAGAAGGTGTACTGTGGAAAGGGAAGCAACAGCAAATGGTATAACATGGTTGCAATGTGGTTATAACATGGTTGTAACGTGGTTATAACGTGGTTGTAATGTGGTTATAACGTGGTTGTAATGTGGTTGTAGCATGGTTGTAATGTGGTTATAACGTGGTTGTAATGTGGTTGTAGCATGGTTGTAATGTGGTTATAACATGATTGTAATGTGGTTATAACGTGGTTGTAACGTGGTTGTAACATGGTTGTAATGTGGTTATAACATGGTTGTAATGTGGTTATAACGTAGTTGTAATGTGGTTGTAATGTGGTTATAACGTAGTTGTAATGTGGTTGTAGCATGGTTGTAATGTGGTTATAACATGGTTGTAATGTGGTTATAACGTGGTTGAAATGTGGTTGTAGCATGGTTGTAATGTGGTTATAACATGGTTGTAATGTGGTTATAACGTGGTTGTAATGTGGTTGTAGCATGGTTGTGGTTCTCACCTTGGAGGAGATGATGCGGTTGTCGGGGTACCTCTGGGGAATGTAGGCATCTGCTCCCGGTGGGGGCTCCTTGTTTCCGATGTACACTGTCCTGGTGTCCACCCAGTTCTCCTCTCCAGCACACTGCACAGAGGTCAAGACATCAAAGGTCAATGCCAGGTCAGCACACAGGTCAGGTTAGATCATGACAGGACAAATCAGGGCAGGTCAGGAGAAGACACAGGGGCAACAAATGTAGCCTCATTGCCTGGGGGCCTGACTGGCTGGTTGTCAGGCAGTTGCTTCCTGCTCCAGCCAACATGTCTTTGTCTCACCAAACTTGGTTAGTGTTGTTGAATGCAGAGACAGTCTGTCAGACACAATAGCATTACAGTCGCAAACGGAATAAATGACTGTGTTGAGTGTAATAAAGTGGCGACCTAACAAACACAACACAACAGACCTCCAGTAGCAGTGAGTAAGGGCTCTGAGTCATGTAACCGGGTGGGGAATGATAAATGAGTGTTGGCTACAAGCCTTTCACCTTACAATAACTCTCCCATTCAACACTAACTATGACACACGCCTATATACAAAGACTCACCAACACACACCACAACACCATAGGAAGGTCAACCCACTGATTTCACACCTGTCTGGAATAGTCAAATAGAATAGAAGCTAATCAAACAGAATCAAATATAAAAAGAAGGAAATCAAATAAAGTATAATATCATCTTAAAGTAATTTCCTTACTCGCTGAGCCTTAAGTAACTAAATGGGTTGCGTCCAGTAGAGTGCTACATGTTTGCCCATGTCTGTTTATCACCAGTGAGCTGGCTCAAGAAGCTGGACAAGCCCAAACAGAGAGACACTGAGGGGATTTGATTAATCCCCTGGGCATGCCCCAAGTCAACTGGGTTAGCATTGACTGCATTCCATTTAGAACCGGGCTGCCTCCCGGGTGTGAGCCGGGTGCCCCGTTCTGGGCGTTCCAACACTAACTTTCTAGCCTGTATTGCCAATCAGAGCATGTATATAATGCTATACTTTCCTTAGAATACCTCCTTCATCTGAATATAGTGTATATCCTGAGTTCCATAGATATTGGTCATGTCTTATGTTTGGTTAGCATGTTATACTTTGTATGTCTCCTTAGTTCTGACAATTTGTCTTGTATGTGAATGTGTTGTATCCATGTCCCCTTTGTATTCCCTCCAGACCAAAACCTTACCTACCGGCCTTTCAAGCCATTCCATATCGCCATGTGTGCTCATGTGTCCATTTGCGGTGCCTTTTTTAATGAGTTGATAAATACCCTGAACTGGAAACCTTGTCTTCGACCATTATTCCTGTATTCTTACAAATGCATCATAGTGGCAATATCACTCCTCAACCTAGCCTAAGATACAGTCAACCTAGCCTAAGATACAGTCAACCTAGCCTAAGATACAGTCAACCTAGCCTAAGATACAGTCAACCTAGCCTAACATACAGTCAACCTAGCCTAAGATACAGTCAACCTAGCCTAAGATAGTCAACCTAGCCCAAGATACAGTCAACCTAGACCAAGATACAGTCAACCTAGCCTACGATACAGTCAACCTAGCCTAAGATACAGTCAACCTAGCCCAAGATACAGTCAACCTAGACCAAGATACAGTCAACCTAGACCAAGATACAGTCAACCTAGCCTAAGGTAAAGTCAACCTAGCCTAAGGTAAAGTCAACCTAGCCTAAGGTACAGTCGACCTAGCCTACGATACAGTCAACCTAGCCTAAGGTAAAGTCAACCTAGCCTAAGGTAAAGTCAACCTAGCCTAAGATACAGTTCAACCTAGCCTAAGATACAGTCGACCTAGCCTAAGATACAGTTCAACCTAGCCTAAGGTACAGTCAACCTAGCCTAAGATACAGTCGACCTAGCCTAAGATACAGTCAACCTAGCCTAAGATACAATCAACATAGCCTAAGATACAGTTCAACCTAGCCTAAGATACAGTTCAACCTAGCCTAAGATACAGTCGACCTAGCCTAAGATACAGTCAACCTAGCCTAAGATACAGTCAACCTAGCCTAAGATACAATCAACATAGCCTAAGATACAGTCCGACCTAGCCTAAGATACAGTTCGACCTAGCCCAAGATACAGTCCGACCTAGCCTAAGATACAGTCCGACCTAGCCTAAGATACAGTTCCACCTAGCCTACGATACAGTCCGACCTAGCCTAAGATACAGTTCCACCTAGCCTAAGATACAGTTCCACCTAGCCTAAGATACAGTTCCACCTAGCCTAAGATACAGTCCGACCTAGCCTAAGATACAGTTCCACCTAGCCTACGATACAGTTCCACCTAGCCTACGATACAGTCAGACCTAGCCTAAGATACAGTCCGACCTAGCCTAAGATACAGTTCCACCTAGCCTACGATACAGTCCGACCTAGCCTAAGATACAGTTCGACCTAGCCTAAGATACAGTCCGACCTAGCCTAAGATACAGTTCCACCTAGCCTAAGATACAGTCCGACCTAGCCTAAGATACAGTTCCACCTAGCCTACGATACAGTTCCACCTAGCCTACGATACAGTCCGACCTAGCCTAAGATACAGTTCCACCTAGCCTAAGATACAGTCCGACCTAGCCTAAGATACAGTTCCACCTAGCCTAAGATACAGTCCGACCTAGCCTAAGATACAGTCCGACCTAGGCTAAGATACAGTTCCACCTAGCCTAAGATAGTCAACATAGCCTAAGATACAGTTCCACCTAGCCTAAGATACAGTTCCACCTAGCCTATGATACAGTTCCACCTATCCTAAGATACAGTTCCACCTGGCCTAAGATAGTCAACATAGCCTAAGATACAGTCCGACCTAGCCTAAGATACAGTTCCACCTAGCCTAAGATACAGTTCCACCTAGCCTAAGATACAGTTCCACCTAGCCTATGATACAGTTCCACCTTGCCTAAGATACAGTTCCACCTGGCCTAAGATAGTCAACATAGCCTAAGATACAGTTCCACCTAGCCTAAGATACAGTTCCACCTAGCCTATGATACAGTTCCACCTAGCCTAAGATGCAGTTCCACCTAGCCTAAGATACAGTTCCACCTAGCCTAAGATAGTCAACCTAGCCTAAGATACAGTTTCACCTTGCCT
This sequence comes from Oncorhynchus clarkii lewisi, assembly GCF_045791955.1. NCBI lineage: Eukaryota > Metazoa > Chordata > Actinopteri > Salmoniformes > Salmonidae > Oncorhynchus > Oncorhynchus clarkii. The sequence continues at coordinate 13,440,911 of NC_092153.1, read as the reverse complement.
AAGATACAGTTCCACCTAGCCTATGATACAGTTCCACCTAGCCTAAGATACAGTTCCACCTGGCCTAAGATAGTCAACCTAGCCTAAGATACAGTTCCACCTAGCCTAAGATAGTCAACCTAGCCTAAGATACAGTCCGACCTTGTTCTTTCTATAGACGCACTCACTGGAGCCAGACAGAGGCTGCAGGGAATGATCTTATCAACACCTGAACGGTTGCTACTCTGCATACCTAATCAATCAAACCTCAGCTATTAAAAAGGTCAGAGTGGCCAGTGTGGTTTTTCAGTATGACCTGTAAGACAAGCAAATGTGTTCAGCCATCCAGGCTCTGGTAAGCTGTGGTTCATAAGAGGCCAGTGTGAGGTGATGAGTGTGGTTTCCTAGTATGGCCGGTGAAACTACTCTCAGAATGCCCCTACCGCACCACGGGTCCACCCATCCATCCCGTTAGACAGGGATTACATTGAGCCAGCATGTGTAGCATTAGCATCTTTAGCTAGCGGTTATGTAAGTGGGGCGAGTACAGGCTAACATCCCTTTAGATATTATTTTTACCCACAGAGGGCACTGTGGTATATCGGCCAAGCAGATTAAAAATCCGTTAGCTCTTATTAATTAATTAGTCCTTTGTCGTTCAGTTGGCAGAGCATCGCGATTGTAACACCAGGGGTGTTTGATTCCCGGGACCCGGGTTTGATTCCCGGGACCACCCAATCATAGAAATGTCTGCACGCATGACTGGAAGACACTTTGGATAAAAGTGTCTTCTAAATGGCACAGGGACAATCGGGCTTACAGTTTCATCATACAGTATATTTGTTTTGCTTTAATGTACTGTAACAAAACGTAACCTTCTAACTTATCTTGTCCTGGGCAGTGTATTTCTCTTATAAAACATTCAGCCCGAGTTCTCTACATGATTTCATTCATAGAAACATATTTTAATTCAATAAAAGTTTAATTTTTTGGAGAAAATAGGAAATAGGAGTCAATCGGAAGTCAACACGTTAGTTTGTATTTAGCTAGGGTCTAACGAGCTAGCAGAATACCAGAGATTCAGTATTAAAGTGAATTACTCACTTTTCTCGTCCCTGAATAAGTTCTCCTGTTACCTTGGTTGGCTGCTGAGCACAAGCCTGTGTCTCACAGGGGACTGCAGCATAAAGACTGAACAAAGAACACACGCACACACCTACAGATAACTAACACCTGAGAGCCTACGAGTCATCAGACAAGATCCTTCTCTTTTTCATTCCCTCTCTACTCTTTCTCCCTCGCTCTCTCTCTCCCTCTCCTATTTCCCTACTCTTCCCCTCTCTCTCTGTAATAAAGTGGCTAGTAGCCTCATGCTGTAGGCTCTACAACAGCTGGTGAGGGGCCGTGTGTCCACTGAGCCTCTCACAGCAGACCTCCCACCCTGCTCTACACCATAGTATTACTATACTACAGCTGTCTCCATACCATAGTATTACTATACTACAGCTGTCTCCATACCATAGTATTACTATACTACAGCTGTCTCCATTCCATAGTATTACTATACTACAGCTGTCTCCATTCCATAGTATTACTATACTACAGCTGTCTCTACACCATAGTATTACTATACTACAGCTGTCTCCATACCATAGTATTACTATACTACAGCTGTCTCCATACCATAGTATTACTATACTACAGCTGTCTCCATACCATAGTATTACTATACTACAGCTGTCTCTATACCATAGTATTACTATACTACAGCTGTCTCTATACCATAGTATTACTATACTACAGCGTCTCCATTTCATAGTATTACTATACTACAGCTGTCTCTATACCATAGTATTACTATACTACAGCTGTCTCCATTCCATAGTATTACTATACTACAGCTGTCTCTACACCATAGTATTACTATACTACAGCTGTCTCCATTCCATAGTATTACTATACTACAGCCGTATCTATACCATAGTATTACTATACTACAGCTGTCTCTACACCATAGTATTACTATACTACAGCTGTCTCCATTCCATAGTATTACTATACTACAGCTGTCTCCATTCCATAGTATTACTATACTACAGCTGTCTCTACACCATAGTATTACTATACTACAGCTGTCTCCATACCATAGTATTACTATACTACAGCTGTCTCCATACCATAGTATTACTATACTACAGCTGTCTCCATACCATAGTATTACTATACTACAGCTGTCTCTATACCATAGTATTACTATACTACAGCTGTCTCTATACCATAGTATTACTATACTACAGCTGTCTCCATTTCATAGTATTACTATACTACAGCTGTCTCTATACCATAGTATTACTATACTACAGCTGTCTCCATTCCATAGTATTACTATACTACAGCTGTCTCTACACCATAGTATTACTATACTACAGCTGTCTCCATTCCATAGTATTACTATACTACAGCCGTATCTATACCATAGTATTACTATACTACAGCTGTATCCATACCATAGTATTACTATACTACAGCTGTCTCCATTCCATAGTATTACTATACTACAGCTGTCTCCATACCATAGTATTCCTATACTACAGCTGTCTCCATACCATAGTATTACTATACTACAGCTGTCTCCATTCCATAGTATTACTATACTACAGCTGTCTCCATACCATAGTATTACTATACTACAGCTGTCTCCATACCGTAGTATTACTATACTACAGCTGTCTCCATATCGCAGTATTACTATACTACAGCTGTCTCTATACCATAGTATTACTATACTACAGCTGTCTCTATACCATAGTATTACTATACTACATCTGTCTCCATACCATAGTATTACTATACTACAGCTGTCTCCATTCCATAGTATTACTATACTACAGCTGTCTCCATACCATAGTATTACTATACTACAGCTGTCTCTACACCATAGTATTACTATACTACAGCTGTCTCCATTCCATAGTATTACTATACTACAGCTGTCTCCATTCCATAGTATTACTATACTACAGCTGTCTCCATTCCATAGTATTACTATACTACAGCTGTCTCTATACCATAGTATTACTATACTACAGCTGTCTCCATACCATAGTATTCCTATACTACAGCTGTCTCCATACCATAGTATTCCTATACTACAGCTGTCTCCATACCATAGTATTACTATACTACAGCTGTCTCCATACCATAGTATTACTATACTACAGCTGCCTCTATACCATAGTATTACTATACTACAGCTGTCAACAATGCTCTCTTTACTAGAGTGGCTTATAGCCACTGCGTCAGTTTGTTGCTGTTGGCAACTCATTGTGATTGGTTTGTTGTTTGATATGAGTTAGTATCTTCTCCTGAGTAAAGATAGCATGGATGTTATAACAACATTCACAGGATGAATAGTGAAATCATTATCACACTGACCTCCTCTTGCCCAGACAAACAGACATTACACACACATCTCCTGATGCAGTATAAAAAGAGGTGACGGTAATCCCTGTCCAGGGAATAGGATTGTTTTCCCCTAGCAATGTACCCTAGTTTTCAGCCATGTCTCGCGGGGTTAATTCACTGAGCACTCCTAGTCTCCAGCCATGTCTCGCGGGGTTAATTCACTGAGCACTCCTAGTCTCCAGCCGTGTCTCGCAGGGTTAAGTCACTGAGCACTCCTAGTCTCCAGCCGTGTCTCGCAGGGTTAAGTCACTGAGCACTCCTAGTGTTCTAGACTACTCTGGTCACCCCCACTAGTGCTCAGCTATTTTGAGCTCACCTGTCCTATACACACCTCAGACAGGATAGGAGGAGACTCCACCTCTGGATCATTGAGCCTAAGTAGGTTTGAATTGGTCTTATCTGACTTGAAACAGGCCATCCATGGGTGCATCTCAGTAGTCTATAGCAACACCCTCTTCTAGTCTCCTTACCCTTTGACTGGTGATTCTGGGGATAGATCCCAAAAGTCTATAGTGGCAAAGTCTTCTAGTATCATGATGCTGGTTCATCAATCAAAGTGTTAAGGGTGGAGAAGAGGATGCCACTATAGACTATTGAGATGCAACCGTAGCTGGCCTGCTTCAGTGATCTGAGAGATGAGAGAAGACAGAGCATGAGGAAGAGAGATGAGAGAAGAGCAGCCTTCTGTTCTGTGTGTATCAGCAGCAGACTGGGAACAGCTGGGATCTCCTCTCCCCAGATAAGAGCTGGTCCACTCTCTCTCACGGTCAGCCCACACTCTTGCTTTCTCTTTTCTTTTCACAATCCCTACATTTATCTTGCTCACTCAGCTCACTCTCAGACATACACCACTCCCTATCTCAGATGAGTCACGAGAGAAAGAGCGGGTGTGAGAGTGAGAAAGAGAGAGTGTTTATTGTTCAGGAGCAGAGGAGGCAGCTTCTACCATGAACACTGCATTGTCCTCTGCCTGACAGAGGAAAGGGAGTCACCCTCAACCAGAGAAACAACGGGTACAGACCGCAGCCATTGAGACATCCACACAACTAGAACCAAATGAACCTATTGACTTTATGGATGATAAAGATGTATTCTATATTCTATTCTAAAAAACAACCCTTTTCCAAAACAGATCTTTTTCCCAGGCTTTAAAATATATCCTCTAAGAAATAGCACATCAAAGACACAAACTCATGTTCCTGTTAGAACATGAGGCGGGGCAACGTTAATGAGGGTACAAGCCCACGCATAAATACTGCACATCCTCCCTCCCTGCCTGACGAGAACCAGTAAACACTGACGTAACATGACAGGATAGGTGAAAATAAGAGTCCTCTACATTGTTTTCACCCATCCAGTAAGGTGTGGAATCTGTGATTATACTTCTAAGTGGTGGAGAAAGAAAGAGTGCCTTTAGTATTGGTACAGGACCAATATCTCTTGTACATGGCGTATCATCATGGCATGTCTGCTGATAGTACACAGTCTGTTCTGGTGCTCTCATGGAGGAGAGAAGAGGAGAGCACGTACAGTATAGATAGACTGGTTAGCTTGAGTCTGGAGATGCTGACAACACTCTCGTCTCGCCCACTCCTCTCTCTCTATCTATCTCCTGCAATCTTCTCGCCCACTCCTCTCCTCTCTGTCTGCCCTCTTCTCCCACACATCTCTCTATCTATCTATCTCCTGCAATATTCTCGCCCACTCCTCTCCTCTCTGTCTGCCCTCTTCTCCCACACATCTCTCTATCTATCTCCTGCCCTCTTCTCGCCCACTCCTCTCCTCTCTCTCTGCCTCCTGCCCTCTTCTCCCACACATCTCTATCTATCTATCTCCTGCCCTCTTCTCGCCCACTCCTCTCCTCTCCATCTGCCTCCTGACCTCTTCTCCCACACATCTCTCTCTATCTATCCCCTGCCCTCGTCTTGCCCACTCCTCTCCTCTCTGTCTATCTCCTGCCCTCTTCTCCCACACATCTCTCTATCTATCTATCTCCTGCCCTCTTCTCGTCCACTCCTCTCCTCTCTGTCTGCATCCCGCCCTCTTCTCCCACACATCAATTCAATTCAATTAAATTCAATTCAAGGGGCTTTATTGGCATGGGAAACATGTGTTAACATTGCCAAAGCAAGTGAATAATATATCAAGTGAATATATAAAGTGAAATAAACAATAAAAATTAACAGTAAACATTACACATACAGAAGTTTCAAAACAATAAGGACAATCCAAATGTCATATTATATATATATACAGTGTTTTAACAATGTACAAATGGTTAAAGGACACAAGATAAAATAAATGAGCATACAGTGCCTTGCGAAAGTATTCGGCCCCCTTGAACTTTGCGACCTTTTGCCACATTTCAGGCTTCAAACATAAAGATATAAAACTGTATTTTTGACATTTATTGGATATTTCAAACTTTTTTAACAAATCAAAAACTGAAAAATTGGGCGTGCAAAATTATTCAGCCCCTTTACTTTCAGTGCAGCAAACTCTCCAGAAGTTCAGTGAGGATTTCTGAATGATCCAATGTTGACCTAAATGACTAATGATGATAAATACAATCCACCTGTGTGTAATCAAGTCTCCGTATAAATGCACCTGCACTGTGATAGTCTCAGAGGTCTGTTAAAAGCGCAGAAAGCATCATGAAGAACAAGGAACACACCAGGCAGGTCCGAGATACTGTGGTGAAGAAGTTTAAAGCCGGATTTGGATACAAAAAGATTTCCCAAGCTTTAAACATCCCAAGGAGCACTGTGCAAGCGATAATATTGAAATGGAAGGAGTATCAGACCACCTAAAATCTACCAAGACCTGGACGTCCCTCTAAACTTTCAGCTCATACAAGGAGAAGACTGATCAGAGATGCAGCCAAGAGGCCCATGATCACTCTGGATGAACTGCAGAGTTCTACAGCTGAGGTGGGAGACTCTGTCCATAGGACAACAATCAGTCGTATATTGCACAAATCTGGCCTTTATGGAAGAGTGGCAAGAAGAAAGCCATTTCTTAAAGATATCCATAAAAAGTGTCGTTTAAAGTTTGCCACAAGACACCTGGGAGACACACTAAACATGTGGAAGAAGGTGCTCTGGTCAGATGAAACCAAAATTGAACCTTTTGGCAACAATGCAAAACGTTATGTTTGGCGTAAAAGCAACACAGCTGAACACACCATCCCCACTGTCAAACATGGTGGTGGCAGCATCATGGTTTGGGCCTGCTTTTCTTCAGCAGGGACAGGGAAGATGGTTAAAATTGATGGGAAAATGGATGGAGCCAAATACAGGACCATTCTGGAAGAAAACCTGATGGAGTCTGCAAAAGACCTGAGACTGGGACGGAGATTTGTCTTCCAACAAGACAATGATCCAAAACATAAAGCAAAATCTACAATGGAATGGTTCAAAAATAAACATATCCAGGTGTTAGAATGGCCAAGTCAAAGTCCAGACCTGAATCCAATCGAGAATCTGTGGAAAGAACTGAAAACTGCTGTTCACAAATGCTCTCCATCCAACCTCACTGAGCTCGAGCTGTTTTGCAAGGAGGAATGGGAAGAAATTTCAGTCTCTCGATGTGCAAAACTGATAGAGACATACCCCAAGCGACTTACAGCTGTAATCGCAGCAAAAGGTGGCGCTACAAAGTATTAACTTAAGGGGGCTGAATAATTTTGCACGCCCAATTTTTCCGTTTTTGATTTGTTAAAAAAGTTTGAAATATCCAATAAATGTCGTTCCACTTCATGATTGTGTCCCACTTGTTGTTGATTCTTCACAAAAAAATACAGTTTTATATCTTTATGTTTGAAGCCTGAAATGTGGCAAAAGGTCGCAAAGTTCAAGGGGGCCGAATACTTTCGCAAGGCACTGTAAATATGGGTTGTATTTATAATGGTGTTTGTTCTTCACTGGTTGCCCTTTTCTCGTGGCAACAGGTCACAAATCTTGCTGCTGTGATGGCACCCTGTGGAATTTCACCCAGTAGATATGGGACTTTATCAAAATTGGATTTGTTTTCGAATTCTTTGTGGATCTGTGTAATCTGAGGGAAATATGTCTCTCTAATATGGTCATACATTGGGCGGGAGGTTAGGAAGTGCAGCTCAGTTTCCACCTCATTTTGTGGGCAGTGAGCACATAGCCTGTCTTCTCATCTCTTATCTTCTCTCACATCTCTCTCTATCTATCTCCTGCCCTCTTCTCGCCCACTCCTCTCCTCTCTGTCTGCCTCTTGCCCTCTTCTCCCACACATCTCTCTATCTATCTATCTCCTGCCCTCTTCTCGCCCACTCCTCTCCTCTCTGTCTGCATCCTGCCCTCTTCTCCCACACATCTCTCTCTCTCAATATAACTCCTGACCACACATCTCTCTCTCCATCTGCCTCCTGACCTTTTCTCCCACACATCTCTCTCTCTCACCCCATCTGCTTCCTCCCAGCTGGCACTTTTGGTTCCTTAGAAGTTGAGAGAACAAAGCCATACGTTTCCTGATGATTAAAACGGATTTCATTTTTTACCATTCTGAGAATGGAAGTGAACATTTTGCCTGTTCTGGGAACATACATTTTTAGGTTTCAGGGAGGTTCTGAGAATGTTTATCTATGGTTCCCTGAAAGTTTTCCTGGGAGGTTTTATTAACGATCTGAGAACGGAAATTCTAGGTTATTTGAAGGCAATTAAATAACGTTCTAAAAACATGTTTCAATAAGACTTTCAATAGCACTGCTAGCTTAATGGTTTTGAACTGCCAGCACAGATAGGACACATGGAAATGAATGTGCTTAGGCATTATTCATGCAAACACATTCATTTTTTATTGTGGCATGGCGTCAGTGAGATTCAAACCTATGATCTTCTGTTCTCTATCCATGGAATTAGTCCACTGCGCCACCAGGATGCAGCTAGCATGCCATGTGTTTTTTATCTCATACAAAGCTGTTCATTTTAGACTATTCAAACCCTATTTCAAAGGAAACACGCACTCATTTAAATCACTTAAGATAGAGGACCGATTCAAATTGTTTTGTTGACGCTGAGAACGGAATGTAAATGTTTTTAAATAACATTTCTACAACGTTCTTTGAGCGTTACTAATGTTTTCTTGTTTTTTATGGAATTGTTTCTTAATATTCTGAGAACATGACTTTTAATACAACCATGAGGAAAACTGGAGAAAACCTTATGTAGAAGTACTGAAATTCCCATAGAGGAACGATACTTCTTAACGTTCTCTGAACAATTTGAGAACATTACTTTTAATAGAATCATGAAGAAGTCTGTAGGAAACATTATGGGAAGGTTTAATGCTAAATATCCATAGGACAACCACGCTCTCACCAAGCTCTAAGAAACGTATGGTTCTCAGAACGTTATGTGCTAGCTGGGCTTCCTCCATTCTAAAGAAGACAACACTGTTGCTACAGTACAGGACCTCTCAGTCCAACCAAGGAGCATGGAATGAGGAACAAACATAAAACATATCTAGTAATGAGGGCAGTTGGGGGTCTAAGACAGTTGGGGGTCTACAACAGATGGGGGTCTACGCCAGTTGGGGGCCTACGACAGATGGCGGTCTAGAATAGTTGGGGGCCTACGACAGATGGCGGTCTAGAATAGTTGGGGGTCTAAGACAGTTGGGGGCCTACGACAGATGGCGGTCTAGAATAGTTGGGGGCCTACGACAGATGGCAGTCTAGAATAGTTGGGGGTCTAAGACAGTTGGGGGTCTAAGACAGTTGGGGGTCTTGCTTTCTGAGGCATCAAGTGGGAGAGGTATACAGATTCAGTAACCATTGACTGCCACTAGCACAGTCAGTGTAGTCAGCTCAGCTATCACCATTGAGACCGTGTCTGTGCCTCGACCTAGGTTGGGCAAAACTAAACATGGCGGTGTTCGCCTTAGCAATCTCACTAGGATAAAGACCACCTCCATTCCTGTCATTATTGAAAGAGATCAGGATACCTCACATCTCAAAATAGGGCTACTTAATGTTAGATCCCTTACTTCAAAGGCAATTATAGTCAATGAACTAATCACTGATCATAATCTTGATGTGATTGGCCTGACTGAAACATGGCTTAAGCCTGATGAATTTACTGTGTTAATGAGGCCTCACCTCCTGGCTACACTAGTGACCATATCCCCCGTGCATCCCGCAAAGGCGGAGGTGTTGCTAACATTTACGATAGCAAATTTCAATTTACAAAAAAAAAAATGACGTTTTCGTCTTTTGAGCTTCTAGTCAAGAAATCTATGCAGCCTACTCAATCACTTTTTATAGCTACTGTTTACAGGCCTCCTGGGCCATATACAACGTTCCTCACTGAGTTCCCTGAATTCCTATCGGACCTTGTAGTCATAGCGGATAATATTCTAATCTTTGGTGACTTTAATATTCACATGGAAAAGTCCACAGACCCACTCCAAAAGGCTTTCGGAGCCATCATCGACTCAGTGGGTTTTGTCCAACATGTCTCTGGACCCACTCACTGTCACAGTCATACGCTGGACCTAGTTTTGTCCCATGGAATAAATGTTGTGGATCTTAATGTTTTTCCTCATAATCCTGGACTATCGGACCACCATTTTATTACGTTTGCAATTGCAACAAATAATCTGCTCAGACCCCAACCAAGGATCATCAAAAGTCGTACTATAAATTCACAGACAGCACAAAGATTCCTTGATGTCCTTCCAGATTCCCTCTGTCTACCCAAGGACGCCAGAGGACAAAAATCAGTTAACCACCTAACTGAGGAACTCAATTTAACCTTGCGCAATACCCTAGATGCAGTTGCACCCCTAAAAACAAAAAACATTTCTCATAAGAAACTAGCTCCCTGGTACACAGAAAATACCCGAGCTCTGAAGCAAGCTTCCAGAAAATTGGAACGGAAATGGCGCCACACCAAACTGGAAGTGTTCCGACTAGCTTGGAAAGACAGTACTGTGCAGTACCGAAGAGCCCTTACTGCTGCTCGATCATCCTATTTTTCTAACTTAATTGAGGAAAATAAGAACAATCCGAAATTCCTTTTTGATACTGTCGCAAAGCTAACTAAAAAGCAGCATTCCCCAAGAGAGGATGACTTTCACTTTAGCAGTGATAAATTCATGAACTTCTTTGAGGAAAAGATTATGATTATTAGAAAGCAAATTTCGGACTCCTCCTTAAATCTGCGTATTCCTTCAAAGCTCAGTTGTCCTGAATCTGCACAACTCTGCCAGGACCTAGGATCAAGAGAGAAGCTCAAGTGTTTTAGTACTATATCTCTTGACACAATGATGAAAATAATAATGGCCTCTAAACCTTCAAGCTGCATACTGGACCCTATTCCAACTAAACTACTGAAAGAGCTGCTTCCTGTGCTTGGCCCTCCTATGTTGAACATAATAAACGGCTCTCTATCCACCGGATGTGTACCAAACTCACTAAAAGTGGCAGTAATAAAGCCTCTCTTGAAAAAGCCAAACCTTGACCCAGAAAATATAAAAAACTAATCGGCCTATATCGAATCTTCCATTCCTCTCAAAAATTTTAGAAAAGGCTGTTGCGCAACAACTCACTGCCTTCCTGAAGACAAACAATGTATACGAAATGCTTCAGTCTGGTTTTAGACCCCATCATAGCACTGAGACGGCACTTGTGAAGGTGGTAAATGACATTTTAATGGCATCGGACCGAGGCTCTGCATCTGTCCTCGTGCTCCTAGACCTTAGTGCTGCTTTTGATACCATCGATCACCACATTCTTTTGGAGAGATTGGAAACCCAAATTGGTCTACATGGACAAGTTCTGGCCTGGTTTAGATCTTATCTGTCGGAAAGATATCAGTTTGTCTCTGTGAATGGTTTGTCCTCTGACAAATCAACTGTACATTTCGGTGTTCCTCAAGGTTCCGTTTTAGGACCACTATTGTTTTCACTATATATTTTACCTCTTGGGGATGTTATTCGAAAACATAATGTTAACTTTCACTGCTATGCGGATGACACACAGCTGTACATTTCAATGAAACATGGTGAAGCCCCAAAATTGCCCTTGCTAGAAGAATGTGTTTCAGACATAAGGAAGTGGATGGCTGCAAACTTTCTACTTTTAAACTCGGACAAAACAGAGATGCTTGTTCTAGGTCCCAAGAAACAAAGAGATCTTCTGTTGAATCTGACAATTAATCTTAATGGTTGTACAGTCGTCTCAAATAAAACTGTGAAGGACCTCGGCGTTACTCTGGACCCTGATCTCTCTTTTGAAGAACATATCAAGACCATTTCAAGGACAGCTTTTTTTCCATCTACGTAACATTGCAAAAATCAGAAACTTTCTGTCCAAAAATGATGCAGAAAAAGTAATCCATGCTTTTGTCTCTTCTAGGTTAGACTACTGCAATGCTCTACTTTCCGGCTACCCGGACAAAGCACTAAATAAACTTCAGTTAGTGCTAAATACGGCTGCTAGAATCCTGACTAGAACCAAAAAATTTGATCATATTACTCCAGTGCTAGCCTCTCTACACTGGCTTTCTGTCAAAGCAAGGGCTGATTTCAAGGTTTTACTGCTAACCTACAAAGCATTACATGGGCTTGCTCCTACCTATCTCTCTGATTTGGTCCTGCCGTACATACCTACACGTACGCTACGGTCACAAGACGCAGGCCTCCTAATTGTCCCTAGAATTTCTAAGCAAACAGCTGGAGGCAGGGCTTTCTCCTATAGAGCTCCATTTTTATGGAACGGTCTGCCTACCCATGTCAGAGACGCAAACTCGGTCTCAACCTTTAAGTCTCTACTGAAGACTCATCTCTTCAGTGGGTCATATGATTGAGTGTAGTCTGGCCCAGGAGTGGGAGGGTGAACGGAAAGGCTCTGGAGCAACGAACCGCCCTTGCTGTCTCTGGCCGGTTCCCCTCTTTCCACTGGGATTCTCTGCCTCTAACCCTATTACGGGGGCTGAGTCACTGGCTTACTGGGGCTCTCTCATGCCGTCCCTGGAGGGGGTGCGTCACCTGAGTGGGTTGAGTCACTGATGTGGTCATCCTGTCTGGGTTGCCCCCCCCCCCCCTTGGGTTGTGCCGTGGCGGAGGTCTTTGTGGGCTATACTCAGCCTTGTCTCAGGATGGTAAGTTGGTGGTTGAAGATATCCCTCTAGTGGTGTGGGGGCTGTGCTTTGGCAAAGTGGGTGGGGTTATATCCTTCCTGTTTGGCCCTGTCCGGGGGTGTCCTCGGATGGGGCCACAGTGTCTCCTGACCCCTCCTGTCTCAGCCTCCAGTATTTATGCTGCAGTAGTTTATGTGTCGGGGGGCTAGGGTCAGTTTGTTATATCTGGAGTACTTCTCCTGTCCTATTCGGTGTCCTGTGTGAATCTAAGTGTGCGTTCTCTAATTCTCTCTTTCTCTCTTTCTCCCTCTCGGAGGACCTGAGCCCTAGGACCATGCCCCAGGACTACCTGACATGATGACTCCTTGCTGTCACCAGTCCACCTGGCCGTGCTGCTGCTCCAGTTTCTTTCAACTGTTCTGCCTTATTATTATTCGACCATGCTGGTCATTTATGAACATTTGAACATCTTGGCCATGTTCTGTTATAATCTCCACCCGGCACAGCCAGAAGAGGACTGGCCATCCCACATATGCTCTCTCTAATTCTCTCTTTCTTTCTCTCTCTCGGAGGACCTGAGCCCTAGGACCATGCCCCAGGAATACCTGACATGATGACTCCTTGCTGTCCCCAGTCCACCTGACTGTGCTGCTGCTCCAGTTTCAACTGTTCTGCCTTATTATTATTCGACCATGCTGGTCATTTATGAACATTTGAACATCTTGACCATGTTCTGTTATAATCTCCACCCGGCACAGCCAGAAGAGGACTGGCCACCCCACATAGCCTGGTTCCTCTCTAGGTTTCTTCCTAGGTTTTGGCCTTTCTAGGGAGTTTTTCCTAGCCACCGTGCTTCTACACCTGCATTGCTTGCTGTTTGGGGTTTTAGGCTGGGTTTCTGTACAGCACTTTGAGATATCAGTTGATGTACGAAGGGCTATATAAATAAATTTGATTTGATTTGATTTGATACTTGTAATTCCATACATGGTCATCCCCAACCAGGGGTCATTCTGGTTAGCAGAGTAAGTGGTATAATGCTATGCAAATGGAAGGCTGAAAGAGGTCAGCCTGACTGCAGTCAGAGAGATCAAATCAATGACTGTTGTGGGCTTCCTTACCTAGTATAGTCCAATGTTTCCCATCTCCAATACCCCCAACAGTACATATTTATATTGGAGCCCCAGACACGCAGACCTTATTCAGCTTATCAACTAATCATCAGGCCCTCAATGAGATGAATCAGGTCTGCTTGTCTGGGGCTACAACACAAATGTATGTTGTTGGGGGTACTGGAGGACTGGACTAGAGGAACGCTGGTGAGAATGTCCACAACAATCACTGATTAGATCTCTGACTGCAGGGTCAGCCTGACCTCTTTCAGCATTCCATTTGGAACTTAGGCACTGCATGCCATTATACCACTGGCCTTGTATAGTCTCTTCACTGGGTTTTAATCAAGCCCTCTCCTCGTGTTCTAACACACTCCTCTGTTCTCTCACACTAGGCCCCGTGGCCCGCTACTGACCTCTTCTAATCACTCCATTTGCCTGTTCATGGTCGGCTCAGTTAAACATATGGTCCTGTTTGTCAGTGACGGATACTCTAAATCATGCTGGTAAATATTCAAACAAATTTGGCACGGTCAAATCCATTTGTAATATCAAGATTTGAATGGAGTTAGATGGTGTCATTTCTCATTCGCCTGAGGCCTGAAACATTTAGGTATTTACTGTAGACTTGGATGGAGTTAGATGGTGTCATTTCTCATTCGCCTGAGGCCTGAAACATTTAGGTATTTACTGTAGACTTGGATGTATGAAAAACATCTGAAAACCTTTATGTCTGGGTGAACTCTGACCCTGTAAGTGCCACTCATTGCTTTTGCTTTTATATTTGTATTTATTAAGGATCTCCATTAGTTCCTGCCAAGGCAGCAGCTACTCTTCCTGGAGTTTATTAAGGATCCCCATTAGTTCCTGCCAAGGCAGCAGCTACTCTTCCTGGAGTTTATTAAGGATCCCCATTAGTTCCTGCCAAGGCAGCAGCTACTCTTCCTGGAGTTTATTAAGGATCCCCATTAGTTCCTGCCAAGGCAGCAGCTACTCTTCCTGGAGTTTATTAAGGATCCCCATTAGTTCCTGCCAAGGCAGCAGCTACTCTTCCTGGGGACCAGTGAAATTAAGGCAGTTATATACAATTTTTAAAAAACATTACAATACATTTCACAACACATTACATGTGTGCCCTCAGGCCCCTACTCTACTACCACATATCTACAACACAAAATCCATGTGTATGTGTGTGTATAGTGCGTATGTTATCATGTGTGTGTATGCGTGTCTGTGCCTGTGTGTGTGTGTCTCTTCACAGTCCAGCTGTTCTATAAGGTGTACAGTGTGGAATAGAGTTCCACGTAGTCATGGTTCTATGTAGTACTGTGCGCCTCCCGTTGTCTGTTCTGGACTTGGGGACTGTGAAGAGACCTCTGGTGGCATGTATTGTGGGGTATGCATGGGTGTCTGAGCTGTGTGCTACTAGTTTAAACAGACAGCTCAGTGCATTCAGCTTGTCAACGCTTCTTACCAAAACAAGTAGTGATGAAGTCAATCTCTTCCACTTTCAGCCAGGAGAGATTGACATGCATATTATTAATGCTAGCTCGCTGTCTACATTTAAGGGCCAGCCGCCCTGCCCTGTTCTGGGACAATTGTAATTTTCCTAAGTCCTTCTTTGTGTCACCTGACCAAACAACTGGACAGTAGTCCAGGGATGACAGAACTAGGGCCTGCAGGACCTGTCTTGCTGATAGCGTTGTTAAGAAGGCAGAGTAAGGCTTTATTATGCACTTTATCATACTGTAGATGACAGTTCAATCGTCTTCCCAGGAACTCAGTGTTCTGTAATGTCGCCTCCCCAGGTAATGCATCTCTAACCTTATTTGAGTCTCTGTTCCAGCCCAGCCCCTCTCTCTCTCCCGCCACAGACAACCGTTTATATAGTGCTAAGCCGACAACATTCTTTTACTGATTACATTTAAGCTTTTAGAGTTTTAAGACATTTTGCATTAAGACCGGTCTGCGTCTAATAAAATCAAAGTCCCACGATTAAGGCCGACTTCTGATCCAGTCAGATGTAATACTAGACTTCTTCTATTCTAGAGGTTTTAATAGTTAGTGCTGGGTCAGGTTTCAGGACGGGAGCGTATTTATAGTTAAAGGGAAAAACATGGGGAGACAAAAATCAATGGAGAACCTTTTGCTATTAGACATAAAGTGGCTGCCTTTTCTCTGTCGTCGTCACTTAGTGGACGCATTGACTTTCTCCCTGCTTCTCACTGACCGCCCCTTTAAAGGATCAGTCACCGCTTCCTTTTGATAACCAAGGACTTCCTGTCACTGTTTAGTAGCAGGAGGATACATTTAGCCTCATTCCCTAATGGTGAGTACGCTATTCCCAGAAGCCTTTTGTGAATTCATTGGCAGTGATTGTTTTGATATGGTTTATCTGAAGTAGTTTCCTGTGACCTTCCAAGTCAACCAGAATCACATTTCTAACCAGTTTCCAGTCCACAATCTCATTCCAAAAGTAATCAGTCAAACTCAATTAAGGTTACCCCCAACCCACCAATTTGTGAACCACTGTTCTATGGGATATACAGTACCAAATCAAATGTTATTGGTCACATACACATGGTTAGCAGATGTTAATACGACGGTAGCGAAATGCTTCTAGTTCCGACCGTGCAGTAATATCTAACAAGTAATCTAACAATTCACAACTACCTTATACACACACAAGTGTAAAGGAATGAATAAGAATATGTATATTAAAATATATGGATGAGCGATGGCCGAACAGCATTGGCAAGATGCAGTAGATGGTATAGAATACAGTATACACATGAGATGAGTAATGTAGGGTATGTAAACATTATATAAAGTGGCATTGTTTAAAGTGAATAGTGATACATTTATTATATCCACTTTTGTATTATTAAGTGGCCAGAGATTTGAGTCAGTATGTTGGCAGCAGCCACTCAATGTTAGTGATAGCTGTTTAACAGTCTGATGGCCTTGAGAAAGAAGCCGTTTTTCAGTCTCTCGGTCCCTGCTTTGATGCACCTGTACTGACCTCGCTTTCTGGATGATAGTGGGGTGAACAGTCAGAGGCTCGGTGGCTGTTGTCCTTGATGATCTTTTTGGCTTTCCTGTGACATAGGGTGGTGTAGGTGTCCTAGAGGGCAGGTAGTTTTCCCCCGGTGATGCGTTGTGCAGACCTCACTACCCTCTGGAGAGCCTTATGGTTGTGGGCGGAGCAGTTGCTGTACCAGGCGGTGATACAGCCCGACAGGATGCTCTCGATTGTGCATCTGTAAATGTTTGTGAGTGATTTAGGTGACAAGACAAATTTCTTCAGCTTCCTGAGGTTGAAGAGGTGCTGTTGCGCCTTCTTCACCACACTGTTTGTGTGGGTGGACCATTTCAGTTTGTCCGTGAACTTAAAACTTAAAACTTTCCACCTTCTCCACTACTGTCCCATCGATGTGGATAGGGGGCTTCTCCCTCTGCTGTTTCCTGAAGTCCAAGATCATCTCCTTTGTTTTGTTGACGTTGAGTGTGAGGTTATTTTCCTGACACCACACTCCGAGGGCCCTACCACTGTGGTGTCGTCTGCAAACTTGATGATTGAGTTGGAGGCGTGCATGGCCACGCAGTCATGGGTGAACAGGGAGTGCAGGAGAGGGCTGAGAACGCACCCTTGTGGGGCCCCAGTGTTGAGGATCAGCGGGGTGGAGATGTTGTTTCCTACCTTCACCACCTGGGGGCATCCCGTCAGAAAGTCCAGGACCCAGTTGCACAGGGTGAGGTCGAGACCCAGGGTCCGAGCTTGATGACAAGTTTGGAGGGTACTATGGTGTTAAACGCTGAACTGTAGTCGATGAACAGCATTCTTACATAGGTATTCCTCTTGTCCAGATGGGTTAGGGCAGTGTGCAGTGTGATTGTGATTGTGTCGTCTGTGGACCTATTGGGGCGGTAAGCAAATTTGAGTGGGTCTAGGGCGTCAGGTAGGGTGGAGGTGATATGATCCTTGACTAGACTCTCAAAGCACTTCATGATGACGGAAGTGAGTGCTACGGGGCGATAGTCGTTTATCTCAGTTACCTTAGCTTTCTTGGGAACAGGAACAATGGAAGCATGTGGGAACAGCAGACTGGGATAGGGATTGATTGAATATGTCCATAAACACACCAGCCAGCTGGTCTGCGCATGCTCTGAGGACGCAGCTAGGGATGCCGTCTGGGCCGGCAGCCTTGCGAGGGTTAACACGTTTAAATGTTTTACTCACGGTGAAGGAGAGCCAGCAGGTTTTGGTAGCGGGCCGTGTCGGTGGCACTATATTGTCCTCAAAGCGAGCAAAGAAGGTGTTTAAGTTTGTCTGGTAGCAAGATATCGCGGTCCGCGACGGGGCTGGTTTTCTTTTTGTAGTCCGTAATTGACAGAAGACCCTGCCACATACCACTCGTGTCTGAGCCGTTGAATTGCGACTCTATTTTGTCTCTATACTGACGCTTAGCTTGTTTGATTGCCTTGCGGAGGGAATAGCTACATTGTTTGTGTTTGGTCATGTTTCCGGTCGCCTTGCCATGATTAAAAGCAGTGGTTCGCGCTTTCAGTTTTGCGCGAATGCTGCCATCAATCCACGGTTTCTGGTTGGGGAAGGTTTTAATAGTCGCTGATGGGTACAACATCACTGATGCACTTGCTAATAAACTCGCTCACCGAATCAGCGTATACATCAATGTTGTTGTTCAACGCTATCCGGAACATATCTCAGTCCACGTGATCGAAGCATGTTGAACAGACCTGAGCACGGGTGTTTCCTGTTTAAGTTTCTGTCTATAGGCTGGGAGCGACAAAATGGAGTCGTGGTCAAAATATATTTTACATGTAGTAACCAAAAAAGTGAAAAAAAATTCAAATCTAAATAGATTTTATATTTGAGATTCTTCAAATAGCCACCCTTTGCCATTATGACAGCTTTGCACACGCTTGGCATTCTCTCATCCAGCTTCATGAGGTAGTCACCTGGAATGCATTTCAATTAACAGGTGTGCCCTGTTAAAAGTTAATTTGTGGAATTTCTTTACATCTTAATGCGTTTGAGCCGATCAGTTGTGTTATGACAAGGTAGGGGTGGTATACAGAATATAGCCCTATTTGGTAAAAGACCAAGTCCATATTATGGCAAGAACAGCTCAAATAAGCAAAGAGAAATAACAGTCCATCATTACTTTAAAACATGAAGGTCAGTCAATATGGAACCTTTCAAGAACTTTGAACATTTCTTCAAGTGCAGTCGCAAAAATCATCAATAGCCATGGCTCTCATGAGGACCACCACAGGAAAGGAAGACCCAGAGTTACCTCTGCTGCAGAGGATAAGCTCATTAGAGTTACCATTCTCAGAAATTGCAGCCCAAATAAATGCTTCACAGAGCTCAAGTAACAGACACATCTCAACATCAACTGTTCAGAGGAGACTGCGTGAATCAGGCCTTCATGGTCAATTTTCAAAGAAACCCCTACTAAAGGACACCAATAAGAAGAAGAGACTTGCTTGGGCCAAGAAAAATGTGCAATGGACAATAGACCAGTGGAAATCTGTCCTTTGGTCTGATGAGTCCAAATTTGCGATTTTTGGTTCCAACCACTGTGTCTTTGTGAGGCGCAGAGTAGGTGAACGGATGATCTCTGCATGTTTGGTTGAAGCAGGGGAAAAGGAGGTGACGGTGTAGGGGTGCTTTGCTGGTGACAGTGTTGGTGATTTATTTAGAATTCAAGGCATACTTAACCAGTATAGCTACCACAGCATTCTGCAGCGATACTCCATCCCATCTGGTTTGCACTTAGTGTGACTATCATTTGTTTTCCAACAGGACAATGACCCAACACACATCCAGAGTGTATAAGAGCTATTTGACCAAGAAGGAGAGTGATGTAGTGCTGCATCAGATGACCTGACCTCCACAATTACCTGACCTCAACCCAATTGAGATGGTTTGGGTTGAGTTGGACCCTAGATTGATGGAAAAGCAGCCAACAAGTGCTCAGCATATGTGGGAACTCCTTCAAGACTGCTGGGAAAGCATTCCAGGTGAAGCTGGTTGAGAGAAATGCCAAATGTGTGCAATGCTGTCATCAAGGCAAAGGTGGCTACTTTGAAGAATCTAAAATACATTTAGATTTGTTTAACACTTTATTGGTTTTTACTTTCATAGTTTTGATGTCTTCACTATTATTCTACAATATAGAAAATTGTACAAATAAAGAAAAACCCTTGAATGAGTAGGTGTGTCCAACCTTTTGACTGGTACTGTAAGTGTAGGAATGTGTTTAGTGAATTACAGTTACTATACTAGACAGTGACAGTAACAGTTACACTGGTGGAAACAGTGCTGTAATTGTCGTAAACAGGAAGTGCAGGACAACCCATCCCCCACTGCTGGGACAATTCCTGGATTCTAATGCACAGGCACTTAGATGTTGTAAAGCCTCCTCAGTAGAGAGCGAGCAAAATAAAGAAGGGAGACGCCGTGTTAATATTTGATGGGAAGCACCAATGAAGACACCGGCTGACTATCGACAGCAACATTAAGGGGGAGAGTGGGGAGAGGAGGGAGTGAGGGGGAAATAGGGGTTTAACGGGGGAGATTACATTTCAGCCTCTCTCCCTCTTGGACATGACTGCCTGCTGGTCCATTTGCAGTCACACAGAGAGACCAGGGGCCAATCCAACAACACTCACTGGGCAAGGAGCAGCACAGTGGTTAGACGGGTTTCAGATAAAAACAGGCAGTTAAAGTGTGTTACTGTCCACCACTACACAAGGTTGTGTGAAAGCGTGTGAAAGATAAGTGTGTTGTACAATACACCCACACTTCCGGCCATATAGCCATAGCAGAAACGCTAGCTCGAGAACTGATAAAAACAGATACAAGTGGTGATCTATTTATGTCATCATCACAGAGGGTGAAACACTAGGTAGCTAGGAACAATGGAACAGAGAATAGAGATTGTCATTTAATGTCAGTTCTGAGGTAGAGAGATAAGGAGAATCTCTACTGTCCAGTCCCCAGCTCTTCAATAGCTGACCTGCTCACAGGCTTGAAATATCAGGGAGGAAGACAGGCAGAGACAAGAGCTGGTTAAATAGCATTGTCACATTGGCAACAAGTCAAACAATATGCTGGCACACAACACAGTGTGTGTGCGTGCGTGCGCATTAGAGGTCTACCGATTTATCGGAATGGACGATTAATTAGGGCCGATTTCAAGTTTTCACAACAATCTAAAATTTGTATTTTTGGGCGCCGATTTTTTTTATACCTTTATTTAACTAGGCAAGTCAGTTAAGAACACATTCTTATTTTCAATGACGGCCTAGGAACAGTGGGTTAACTGCCTCGTTCAGGGGCAGAACGACAGATTTTCACCTTGTCAGCTCTGGAGATCCAATCTTGCAACCTTACAGTTAACTAGTCCAACGCAATAACGACCTGCCTCTCTCTCGTTGCACTCCACAAGGAGACGGCCTGTTACGCGAATGCAGTAAGCCAAGGTAAGTTGCTAGCTAGCATTAAACTTATCTTATAAAAAACAATCATAATCACTAGTTAACTACACATGGTTGATGATATTACTAGATATTATCTAGCGTGTCCATATTATCTATCTGAGCATACAAGCATACAAGCATACAAGTATCTGACTGAGTGGTGGTAGGCAGAAGCAGGCGCGTAAACATTCATTCAAACAGCACTTTCGTGCGTTTTGCCAGCAGCTCTTTGTTGTGCGTCAAGCATTGCGCTGTTTATGACTTCAAGCCTATCAACTCCCTAGATGAGGCTGGTGTAACTGAAGTGAAATGGCTGGCTAGTTAGCGCACACTAATAGCGCTTCAAACGTCACTCGCTCTGAGCCTTCTAGTAGTTGTTCCCCTTGCTCTGCATGGGTAACGCTGCTTCAATGGTGGCTGTTGTCGTTGTGTTGCTGGTTCGAGCCGAGGGAGGAGCTGTAACGGTTTTCTTGGTGAGAAGGAGAGTCGGACCAAAATGCAGCGTGTAGATTGCGATCCATGTTTATTCAACAAACGAAACACAAATCTAAATACAAACACTACAAAGCAATAAACGTAACGAAAACCGAAACAGCCTATACTAGTGTAAACTAACACAGAATAATGACATCAAGACACTAAGGACAATCACCCACGACAAACTCAAAGAATATGGCTGCCTAAATATGGTTCCCAATCAGAGACAACAATAAACACCTGCCTCTGATTGAGAACCACTCCAGACAGCCATAGACTTTGCTAGATAACCCCACTAGCTACAATCCCAATACATACACACCAAAACCCCCAGACAAAACACACCACAATACAAAAACCAGATGCCACACCCTGGCCTGACCCAATACATGAAGAAAAACACAAAATACTTAGACCAGGGCGTGACAGGAGCGAGGAGAGGGACTGAAGCTATACTGTTACACTGGCAATACTAAAGTGCCTATAAGAACATCCAATAGTCAAAGGTTAATGAAATACAAATGGTATAGAGAGAAATAGTCCTATAATTCCTATAATAACTACAACCTAAAACTTCTTACCTGGGAATATTGAAGACTCATGTTAAAAGGAACCACCAGCTTTCATATGTTCTGAGCAAGGAACTGAAACGTTAGCTTTCTTACATAGCACATATTGCACTTTTACTTTCTTCTCTAACACTTTGTTTTTGCATTATTTAAACCAAATTGAACATGTTTCATTATTTACTTGACTTGATTTTATTGATGTATTATATTAAGTTAAAATAAGTGTTCATTCAGTATTGTTGTAATTGTTATTAATTGTTTCGGTATCGGCATTGAAAAAACATAATCGGTCGACCTCTAGTGCGCGTGTATGGGTGTGACTGCATGAATGAGTGTGTGCATACATATGCGCATTTGTGTGTGTGTGTGTGCCCATGTGTGTGTGTGTGTGTGGCCGTGTGCGTATGTGTGTGCGATTCTGGTCTCCCTGTTGCTCCAGAGATTAGGAGAGGAATGTGTTGGCAGGCAAGGGAAGCCAAGGAGAAATTTTCACCACAGACTGCTTCCAAGGTACCTGTGGTCCTCTGTTGTCTCCGCTCTCTCTTTTCTCTCTGTCCGAGCCATTTAGAACTTACTGTAAATCACCAGATCTCCAGGGAGTCCTGCTCAAGATGACTAGAATCTTGATAACTCCTGAGAAAACCGTAACCTTTCCGTTTTTCAGTCCAAGCTTTGGAAAAGTTCTGTGGTTCCAAAACAATCAAATTGTAGAGGGACCACTTAGAATGTTATTCTCATGGAACGTTCCGAGTCAAAATGGAGGATAGTTAGCTGAACTCTGTAGCTCTGCAGATGGGCCTCACTGTACTCTGTCTGTGGGTTGATTACACCCCACAGATTACACCCCTGCTGTGCTCTCCATCTGTCCATCCATCGTCTTGTACTGCCTGGAGATAAACAGCCCTACCAAACAAGCTCAGACTGATCCACAATACATCAACTGCCTTACTGCCACGGCCTCAGGGTCACTGTGTATAAAAACATGATGCAAAACAACATGAAGCTAATATGCGGTCACTACTCTTTACCATGTGGCTCTTTCACATACTGTACATCTACCCATTGGAGTGATTTGCAAAGGGAAAAGGGAATGCAAAACAGGCCTGATCTACCATGGTGTTTCTGTCTATTCCTTCTTCCCCTCTCTGTGGGACCATAGGGGCCAGCTCCCTGGTCCTGGTAACACAGCTAATAGGCTTTACTGAGCCCAGGAGCATGGTAGGCCAGATGTGCAGGGTGTGTGTGCTAGTGTTACCGATGTGAAATGGCTAGCTAGTTTGCGGGGTGCGCGCTAATAGCGTTTCAATCGGTGACGTCACTCCCTCTGGGACCTTGACGTAGTTGTTCCCCTGCGGCTTTTGTGGAGCGATGGGTAATGATGCTTTGAGGGTGGCTGTTGTCGATGTGTGCAGAGAGTTCCTGGTTTGAGCCCAGGTCGGGCGAGGAGAGGGACAGAAGCTATACTGTTACACTAGTGAGGATGTGTGTTTGTGTGCGTGTGCATAGCCAGTGTTGTTGGCCAGATGTTTCAGCAGCCATTAACCCAGTGTGTGAGAGAGAGAGGGAGAGGCCATGTAAAGAAGACAACATCAAACTATAATCACTTAAAACCCTGAGAGCCAAGCAGAGCAGAGGCAGGCAGCCAGGCAGGCCAGTCTATAAGACTCAATCTGGACAAGCGGCCAGGCTGACCATGTGAGATCTTTGTCGTCCCTCACTGACTGTTGCATTTTGAAAGTGTGACCGTGCCAACGTGTTGAGAGATCAGGCCTCCCCAGCCCCCTGTACCTTCATATGGCTGTTCCTGCTATTATAGTAACCATCAGGCTATGTCTGGAGGCCAGGCTGATTTTCAAAACTACCAACCAAGATGTTAGCGTGTCAGAATGGTGTTCCATGTACGGGGTGAACTGAGATGGTTGGTGTGACTCATTCTAGGCGACCGTGTGGTAATCTGAAATCAACACCCTCTCCACCGTGTAGAACAACAGTCCCCGAGCATACGTGCCTGTGTCAGTGTGTTTGGTTTGGCTCCACCAGTTGAGAGATCTCAGGCTGACTACGTGTTCAGCTCCAGTCCTGCACCTGTGTTGTGACCTCACCTGACCTCACCTCTGTAGAAACATAACATCAACTGGCTAGAGAGAGAGAGGGGGAGAGAGAGAGAGAGAGAGAGAGAGAGAGAGGGGGGGGGCAAGAGAGTCAAAAGGAGAGAGAAATGCAGAGGGAGAGATGAATAAAGAAAGAGTAACTGAGAAAGAAGGAGAGGGGAAATGAATAGCCAATCGCTTCTCCAGCGCCAGCCTGAACTGGAGGACTGTAGTAATTGATACATAGAGAGGCAGGATGGTAATGATCAATGTGCAGAGGTAATAGAAGGTAATATAATTTCTGTCATCCCCAGTGCTCTCGAGCGGCTAGATGTTCTTTACCATTCGGCCATCAGATTTGTCACCAATGCTCCTTATAGGACACATCACTGCACTCTATACTCCTCTGTAAACTGGTAATCTCTGTATACCCGTCGCAAGACCCACTGGTTGATGCTAATTTATAAAACACTCTTAGGCCTCACTCCCCCCCTATCTGACATACCTACTGCAGCCCTCTTCCTCCACATACAACACCCGTTCTGTCAGTCACATTGTGTTAAAGGTCCCCAAAGCACACACATCCCTGGTCGCTCCTCTTTTCAGTTCGCTGCAGCTAGCGACTGGAACGAGCTGCAACAAACACTCAAACTGGACATTTTATCTCAATCTCTTCATTCAAAGACTCAGTCATGGACACTCTTACTGACAGTTGTGGCTGCTTTGCGTGATGTATTGTTGTCTCTACCTTCGTGCCCTTTGGGCTGTTGTCTGTGCCCAATAATGTTTGTACCATGTTTTGTGCTGCTACCATGCTGTGCTGCTGCCATGCTGTGTTGCTGCCTTGCTATGTTGTCGTCTTAGGTCTCTATTTATGTAGTGTTGTCTCTCGTCGTGACGTGTGTTTTGTCCTTATATATATGTATGTATGTATGTATGTATGTATGTATGTATGTATGTATGTATGTATGTATGTATGTATGTATGTATGTATGTATGTATATATATATATATATATATATATATATATATATATATATATATATATATATATATATATTTTATCGCAGCCCCCATCCCAGCAGGAGGCCTTTTGCCTATAAATACGCTGTCAAATAAAGGTTTAATAAAATAAATATAATGTCGACCTAGGAGCTACTACATGCAACAGCAGGTACACTCTCATCTCCTCCTCTCCTCCCCTCCCGTCCTCTCCTCCCCTCCCGTCCTCTCCTCCCCTCCCCTCCCCTCCCGTCCCGTCCTCTCCTCCCCTCCCGTCCTCCCCTCCCGTCCCGTCCTCCCCTCCCGTCCCGTCCTCTCCTCCCCTCCCCTCCCGTCCTCTTCTCCTCTCCCGTCCTCTCCTCCTCTCCCGTCCTCTCCTCTTCTCCCATCCTCTCCTCTTCTCCCATCCTCTCCTCTTCTCCCATCCTCTCCTCTCCTCCTCCCCTCCCCTCCCCTCCTCTCCGCCCGCTGTTACTGTGGGAGACAGAGCGCTGAGCCCAGAGAACTATAGTACTACCAGCTGAGTCACTCATTACACAGAGACACACTTGAGTTTTCCAGTTGAATGGTATTGCATGACACCGCACTGTTTCCCAGCCATGAGCTAACAGTGAACTAAGGAGTGTAAACAGTCCATGAGAGATTGTCTTTGGAGGAAACATCTCGCCTGTCCCAGTTGTTTCATCTCGCTGAAGAGGAAAGGAAAGGAGACAAGGAGAGGAAGCCAGGGTGTGGCTATTACATAATACCTGCTCCAGGTTCCCATTAGTCTTTATGTCACACTGAACCAGCCCAACTATGGAATGCCATAACTACACTGCTGACATATCATCAATACTCCTGCACACTGGTGACTGTTGCATTAAAAAGCGTTGCTATACAAACCACATATGTTCCCTATTTGTTTTTGTGGCTTAACGCTACAACATAAACTCTACATCAGCACCGTATTATTACCATGCCGGTTATTCACTGGGGACAGAGTTTCATACAGAAAGATATTCACCTACTTCTGTGTCTATCGGGGTCACCGGGGCAGAACACAGTAGCAGCAGCTCTTTATAAAAGCCCACCTGACAGAGGTAGAGGGATCTGTCTATAGAGCCTTATGCTGAGGGAGGCTACAGTAACTCAGCGTACATATCCACTCCTGTCCTATTCAATCAAAACCAATGGTCACACTACATTTTTACATTATTATAGTTGCACATACAGCAAGTCCTTTAGTCAGCTACGTATACGTAATTGTAATGTTGCAGTGAAATGACATTTGGGGCATGACGAAACATAGGCCTAGGTACTAACTGCATTCCACACATGTGGTTCATAGAATGTGTAGCCTAGTGTTAATTAAATAACACCTCATCCATGCAGTAGTCTGCTGTAAGACTCAGTACAGGACAGCTCCAGTGCTGCTAGGTGACCTAAACTGGGACATGCTTAACACCCCAGCCATCTTACAATCTAAGCTTGATGCCCTCAATCTCACACAAGCTATCAATGAACCCACCAGGTACAACCCCAAATCCGTAAACACGGGCACCCTCATAGATATCATCCTAACCAACTTGCCCTCCAAATATACCTCTGCTGTTTTCAAACAAGATCTCAGCGATCACTGCCTCATTGCCTGCATCCGTAATGGGTCTGCGGTCAAACGACCACCCCTCATCACTGTCAAACGCTCCCTAAATCAAATCAAATCTAATTTTATTTGTCACATACACATGGTTAGCAGATGTTAATGCGAGTGTAGCGAAATGCTTGTGCTTCTAGTTCCGACAATGCAGTAATAACCAACAAGTAATCTAACTAACAATTCCAAAACTACTACCTTATAGACACAAGTGTAAGGGGATAAAGAATATGTACATAAAGATATATGAATGAGTGATGGTACAGAGTGGCATAGGCAAGATACAGTAGATGGTATTGAGTACAGTATATACATATGAGATGAGTATGTAACAAAGTGGCATAGTTAAAGTGGCTAGTGATTCATGTATTACATAAAGATGCAGTAGATGATATAGAGTACAGTATATACGTATACATATGAGATGAATAATGTAGGGTATGTAAACATTATATTAGGTAGCATTGTTTAAAACACTTCAGCGAGCAGGCCTTTCTAATCGACCTGGCCCGGATATCCTGGAAGGTTATTGACCTCATCCCGTCAGTAGAGGACGCCTGGTTATTCTTTAAAAGTGCCTTCCTCATCATCTTAAATAAGCATAAGCAAAATAAGCAAAATTTTACCAGGTTCTCTCCAGACCAGACTGCCCTTGACCAGCACAAAAACATTCTGTGGCGTTCTGCATTAGCATGGAATAGACCCCATGATATGCAACTTTCCAGGGAAGTTAGGAACCAACATACACAGGCAGTTAGGAAAGCTAAGGCTAGCTTTTTCAAGCAGAAATTTGCATCCTGTAGCACAAACTCAAAAACGTTCTGGGACACTGTAAAGTCCATAAGAGTACCTCCTCCCAGCTGCCCACTGAACTGAGGCTAGGAAACACTGTAACCACCGATAAATCCACTATAATTGAGAATTTCAATAAGCATTTTTCTACGGCTGGCCATGCTTTCCACCTGGCTACCCCTACCCCGATCAACAGCCTTGCACTCCCCACAGCAACTCGCCCAAGCCTCCCCATTTCTCCTTCACCCAAATCCCGATAGCTGATGTTCTGAAAGAGCTGCAAAATCTGGACCCCTACAAATCAGCCGGGCTAGACAATCTGGACCCTCTCTTTCTAAAATTATCTGCCGAAATTGTTGCAACCCCTATTACTAGCCTGTCTAAGGTCTTCGAAAGCCAAGTTAACAAACAGATTACCGACCATTTTGAATCCCACAATACCTTCTCCGCTATGCAATCTGGTTTCAGAGCTGGTAATGGGTGCACCTCAGCCACGCTCAAGGTCCTAAACGATATCATAACCGCCATCGAGAAGAGACATTACTGTGCAGCCGTATTCATCGATGTGGCCAAGGCTTTCGACTCTGTCAATCACCACATTCTTATCGGCAGACTCAACAGCCTTGGTTTCTCAAATGACTGCCTCGCCTGGTATACCAACTACTTCTCTGATAGAGTTCAGTGTGTCAAATCGGAGGGCCTGTTGTCCGGACCTCTGGCAGTCTCTATGGGGGTAGCACAGGGTTCAATCCTCGGGCCGACACTCTTCTCTGTATACATCAATGATGTCGCTCTTGCTGCTGGTGATTCTCCGATCCACCTCTACGTAGACAACACCATTCTGTATACCTCTGGCCCTTCTTTGGACACTGTGTTTTAACTAACCTCCAGACGAGCTTCAATGCCATACAACTCTCCTTCCGTGGCCTCCAACTGCTCTTAAATGCAAGTCAAATGAAATTCATGCTCTTAAACCGATTGCTGCCTGCACCTGCCCGCCAGTCCAGCATCACTACTCTGGACGGTTCTGACTTAGAATATGTGGACAACTACAAATACCTAGGTGTCTGGTTAGACTGTAAACTCTCCTTCCAGACTCACATTAAGCATCTCCAATCCAAAATTAAATCTTGAATCGGCTTCCTATTTCGCAAACAAAGCATCCTTCACTCATGCTGCCAAACATACCATCGTAACACTGACCATCCTACCGATCCTCGACTTTGGCGATGTCATTGACAAAATAGGCTCCAACACTCTACTCAATAAATTGGATGCAGTCGATCACAGTGCCATCCGTTTTGTCACCAAAGCCCCATATACAACCCACCACTGCGACCTGTACGCTCTCGTTGGCTGGCCCTCGCTTCATACTCGTCACCAAACCCACTGGCTCCAAGTCATCTACAAATCTCTGCTAGGTAAAGTCCTGCCTTATCTCAGCTCACTGGTCACCATAGCAGCACCCACCCGTAGCACGCGCTCCAGCAGGTATATCTCACTGGTCACCCCCAAAGCCAATTCTTCCTTTGGCCGCCTTTCCTTACAGTTCTCTGCTGCCAATGACTGGAACGAACTGCAAAAATCGCTGAAGCTGGAGACTCATATCTCCCTCACTAGCTTTAAGCACCAGCTGTAGAGGCAGATCACAGATCACTGCAACTGTACATAGCCCATCTGTAAATAGCCCATTCAACTACCTCATCCCCATACTGTATTTATTTATTTATCTTGCTCCTTTGCACCCCAGTATCTCTACTTGCACATTCATCTTCTGCACATCTACCATTCCAGTGTTTAACTGCTATATTGTAATTACTTCACCACCATTGCCTATTTATTGCCGTACCTCCCTTATCCTACCTCATTTGCACACACTGTATATAGACTTTTTCTACTGTATTATTGACTGTATGTTTGTTTTACTCCATGTGTAACTCTGTGTTGTTGTGTGTCAAACTGCTTTGCTTTATCTTGGCCAGGTCACAGTTGTAAATGAGAACTTGTTCTCAACTAGCCTACCTGGTTAAATAAATGTGACGTTTTAAAAAATTAAGGAAAAAAATGCATGGTGTCATACAGTAGTCTGCTGTAAGGCTCAGTACAGGACAGCACCATGCATGGAGTCATTCAGTAGTCTGCTGTAAGGCTCAGTACAGGACAGCACCATGCATGGAGTCATTCAGTAGTCTGCTGTAAGGCTCAGTACAGGACAGCACCATGCATGGAGTCATTCAGTAGTCTGCTGTAAGGCTCAGTACAGGACAGCACCATGCATGGAGTCATTCAGTAGTCTGCTGTAAGGCTCAGTACAGGACAGCACCATGCATGGAGTCATTCAGTAGTCTGCTGTAAGGCTCAGTACAGGACAGCACCATGCATGGAGTCATTCAGTAGTCTGCTGTAAGGCTCAGTACAGGACAGCACCATGCATGGAGTCATTCAGTAGTCTGCTGTAAGGCTCAGTACAGGACAGCACCATGCATAGTGTCATAGTCTACTGTAAGGCTCAGTACAGGACAGCACCATGCATAGTGTCATAGTCTACTGTAAGGCTCAGTACAGGACAGCACCATGCATAGTGTCATAGTCTACTGTAAGGCTCAGTACAGGACAGCACCATGCATAGTGTCATAGTCTACTGTAAGGCTCAGTACAGGACAGCACCATGCATAGTGTCATAGTCTACTGTAAGGCTCAGTACAGGACAGCACCATGCATAGTGTCATAGTCTGCTGTAAGGCTCAGTACAGGACAGCACCATGCATAGTGTCATAGTCTACTGTAAGGCTCAGTACAGGACAGCACCATGCATAGTGTCATAGTCTGCTGTAAGGCTCAGTACAGGACAGCACCATGCATGGAGTCATACAGTAGTTAGCTGTACGGCTCAGTACAGGACAGCACCATGCATGGTGTCATACAGTAGTCTGCTGTAAGGCTCAGTACAGGACAGCACCATGCATAGTGTCATAGTCTACTGTAAGGCTCAGTACAGGACAGCACCATACATGGTGTCAGTCTAATGTAAGGCTCAGTACAGGACAGCACCATACATGGTGTCAGTCTAATGTAAGGCTCAGTACAGGACAGCACCATGCATAGTGTCATAGTCTACTGTAAGGCTCAGTACAGGACAGCACCATGCATAGTGTCATAGTCTACTGTAAGGCTCAGTACAGGACAGCACCATGCATAGTGTCATAGTCTGCTGTAAGGCTCAGTACAGGACAGCACCATGCATAGTGTCATAGTCTGCTGTAAGGCTCAGTACAGGACAGCACCATGCATGGAGTCATTCAGTAGTCTGCTGTAAGGCTCAGTACAGGACAGCACCATGCATGGAGTCATTCAGTAGTCTGCTGTAAGGCTCAGTACAGGACAGCACCATGCATGGAGTCATTCAGTAGTCTGCTGTAAGGCTCAGTACAGGACAGCACCATGCATGGAGTCATTCAGTAGTCTGCTGTAAGGCTCAGTACAAGACAGCACCATGCATGGTCATTCAGTAGTCTGCTGTAAGGCTCAGTACAGGACAGCACCATGCATGGAGTCATTCAGTAGTCTGCTGTAAGGCTCAGTACAGGACAGCACCATGCATGGAGTCATTCAGTAGTCTGCTGTAAGGCTCAGTACAGGACAGCACCATGCATGGAGTCATTCAGTAGTCTGCTGTAAGGCTCAGTACAGGACAGCACCATGCATAGTGTCATAGTCTACTGTAAGGCTCAGTACAGGACAGCACCATGCATAGTGTCATAGTCTACTGTAAGGCTCAGTACAGGACAGCACCATGCATAGTGTCATAGTCTACTGTAAGGCTCAGTACAGGACAGCACCATGCATAGTGTCATAGTCTACTGTAAGGCTCAGTACAGGACAGCACCATGCATAGTGTCATAGTCTACTGTAAGGCTCAGTACAGGACAGCACCATGCATAGTGTCATAGTCTGCTGTAAGGCTCAGTACAGGACAGCACCATGCATAGTGTCATAGTCTACTGTAAGGCTCAGTACAGGACAGCACCATGCATAGTGTCATAGTCTGCTGTAAGGCTCAGTACAGGACAGCACCATGCATGGAGTCATACAGTAGTTAGCTGTACGGCTCAGTACAGGACAGCACCATGCATGGTGTCATACAGTAGTCTGCTGTAAGGCTCAGTACAGGACAGCACCATGCATAGTGTCATAGTCTACTGTAAGGCTCAGTACAGGACAGCACCATACATGGTGTCAGTCTAATGTAAGGCTCAGTACAGGACAGCACCATACATGGTGTCAGTCTAATGTAAGGCTCAGTACAGGACAGCACCATGCATAGTGTCATAGTCTACTGTAAGGCTCAGTACAGGACAGCACCATGCATAGTGTCATAGTCTACTGTAAGGCTCAGTACAGGACAGCACCATGCATAGTGTCATAGTCTGCTGTAAGGCTCAGTACAGGACAGCACCATGCATAGTGTCATAGTCTACTGTAAGGCTCAGTACAGGACAGCACCATGCATAGTGTCATAGTCTACTGTAAGGCTCAGTACAGGACAGCACCATGCATAGTGTCATAGTCTACTGTAAGGCTCAGTACAGGACAGCACCATGCATAGTGTCATAGTCTACTGTAAGGCTCAGTACAGGACAGCACCATGCATAGTGTCATAGTCTACTGTAAGGCTCAGTACAGGACAGCACCATGCATAGTGTCATAGTCTACTGTAAGGCTCAGTACAAGACAGCACCATGCATAGTGTCATAGTCTGCTGTAAGGCTCAGTACAGGACAGCACCATGCATGGAGTCATACAGTAGTTAGCTGTACGGCTCAGTACAGGACAGCACCATGCATAGTGTCATAGTCTACTGTAAGGCTCAGTACAGGACAGCACCATGCATAGTGTCATAGTCTACTGTAAGGCTCAGTACAGGACAGCACCATGCATAGTGTCATAGTCTACTGTAAGGCTCAGTACAGGACAGCACCATGCATAGTGTCATAGTCTACTGTAAGGCTCAGTACAGGACAGCACCATGCATAGTGTCATAGTCTACTGTAAGGCTCAGTACAGGACAGCACCATGCATGGAGTCATACAGTAGTTAGCTGTAAGGCTCAGTACAGGACAGCACCATGCATAGTGTCATAGTCTACTGTAAGGCTCAGTACAGGACAGCACCATGCATAGTGTCATAGTCTACTGTAAGGCTCAGTACAGGACAGCACCATGCATAGTGTCATAGTCTACTGTAAGGCTCAGTACAGGACAGCACCATGCATAGTGTCATAGTCTACTGTAAGGCTCAGTACAGGACAGCACCATGCATAGTGTCATAGTCTACTGTAAGGCTCAGTACAGGACAGCACCATGCATAGTGTCATAGTCTACTGTAAGGCTCAGTACAGGACAGCACCATGCATAGTGTCATAGTCTGCTGTAAGGCTCAGTACAGGACAGCACCATGCATAGTGTCATAGTCTGCTGTAAGGCTCAGTACAGGACAGCACCATACATGGTGTCAGTCTAATGTAAGGCTCAGTATAGGACAGCACCATGCATGGAGTCATACTGTAGTCTGCTGTAAGGCTCAGTACAGGACAGCACCATGCATGGAGTCAGTCTGCTGTAAGGCTCAGTGCAGGACAGCACCATGCATGGAGTCAGTCTGCTGTAAGGCTCAGTACAGGACAGCTGCTGAATCAGTATGTAAATAAACTCCTTTCTCCATGCTACAGAGGGTAGGACAGAGGAAGAGGCAATGCTAAGCTATACTAGCCCAAACTTCCTGGGCCTTCGCTACACCATCTCCTCATAAATCATCTTCTCACGTCCTCCTTTTGTTCCAGGAGACACTACACACACAGACCATGGCACAAGATGATATCGTATCTTAGAGGTATCACATGGGGAACCCACAGTGATAAGTGATAAACTATTGTGTTGGCGGCTCATAGTGTTTTCTGGGATCTGCTCAGCTGATTGGGGTTAGCAGTAAACAACTGATGTGTGGTAGGAAAGTGTTCTACCTGTAACCCTCTAGCATAGTCAGAGATACTGTAGTCAGCAGGGAATGACATGAGCACAGAGTGATAGGAAACAGCAACACCTAAGTCCCAGCGTCCCAGGCTATTTGTTATTGTAGAGGCCGACTTGTCCCAGTCCCAGGGATATAAGTCAGTCCACCCAGAGCTGAGTGTTCCCAAGGCTGTGTTTTGTCCCAGGCAGGACCAGACAGGCTCCAGGGGGTGTGAAGTGGTGGATATTAGGCTGTAGCAGGATGGAACCAGACTAATTAGTCTATTTCCATGAATTGCTGACTGGCCGTCTGCTACATGGTGAGAAGACTTATCATATTATACTACTGATTCATGGCACACTGTGACAGACGCTGTTTAACTGTCAATGCTTGGACGGGAAACAAAAATGCTGTTCCTCAAAGTATGATTCATTACTAATGTCAAGTAATGAAGCAATCTGTATTATCACAGACGGAGAGGTTCACAAACTCAATACAAGCCTGATGAGACTTTAAAGGAGAGTTCCGAGTGGCGCAGTAGTCTAAGTAGCTGTGCCACTAGAGATCCTGGTTCGAGTCCAGGCTCTGTCGCAGCCGGCAGACGCATGGGGCGGCACACAGTTGGCCCAGCGTCGTCCGGGGTGGTTATGGCCGGCTGGAATGTACTTGTCCCATCGCAGTCTAGCGTCTCCTGTGGCGGGCTGGGCGCCATGCACGCTGACACAGTCGCCAGGTGTACAGTGTTTCCTCTGACACATTGGTGCGGCTGGCTTCCGGGTTAAGCGGGCATTGTGTCAAGAAGCAGCGTGGCTTGGCTGGGTCGTGTTTCGGAGGGCGCACGGCTCTTGACCTTCACCTCTCCCGAGTCCATACAGGGGTTGCAGCGTTGGGACAAGACTGCAACTACCAATTGAATATCAAGAATTTGAGGTGAAAAAGGGGTAAAACAATTCTTTAAAAAAATACTGCTACACAAACAAGTCACATAAGCATGGTTGGTTCCTGCATGACTGATACCAGAACAACTTACCTTGAAACTGAGATACTCCTTTTGGTTCCCAGAGCAATGTTCTGGGCATACTGCCAAATTGACTAAGCAATCTGTCACTCGCATAAACCCAACCAAGACAGGTTATTAGAAAGCAGCATTATTCTAAACATGATTGGATACACACAGAACATTTCCATCACAATGCATTACTAACGTCAAGTGGAAAAGGTGCAGAGTAACAAAGGTGCAGGTTATCAGTGTGTTCATGTGGCTTCATAAGCAGTATGACTCCCAGGATGGCTGTGTGACGTCGTCTGTAGAGTGGTGCCAGGTTTGGTCTTCTCCTCTCTGTCTCTCTTCCTGCTCGGTCTCCCCAGCTATCGTCTCTGTTTCTGTGTGTGTGTGTGTGTGTGTATGTGTGTGTGTGTGTGTGTGTAGGTGGAAATCTTCTCCTCACCTAACGCCAAACAGCATTACTACGCATTAGATCAAAGTTCAGGGGGGCTCGAGCTTTTTGTGACTAACTAACCCAGTGCGTACTGCATCCAATGGGTTGCCTTCCTCTCTCCCTCTACTCACTGTCACGCTGTCTAATAGACACCATTGATGCCCATCAAAAGTTACAGTATGTTATTCAATAGTCATGTACAGTGCCTTGCGAAAGTATTCGGCCCCCTTGAACTTTGCGACCTTTTTCCACATTTCAGGCTTCAAACATAAAGATATAAAACTGTATTCTTTTGTGAAGAATCAACAACAAGTAGGACACAATCATGAAGTGGAACGACATTTATTGGATATTTCAAACTTTTTTAACAAATCAAAAACTGAAAAATTGGGCGTGCAAAATTATTCAGCCCCCTTAAGTTAATACTTTGTATCGCCACCTTTTGCTGCGATTACAGCTGTAAGTCGCTTGGGGTATGTCTCTATCAGTTTTGCACATCGAGAGACTGACATTTTTTCCCATTCCTCCTTGCAAAACAGCTCGAGCTCAGTGAGGTTAGATGGAGAGCATTTGTGAACAGCAGTTTTCAGTTCTTTCCACAGATTCTCGATTGGATTCAGGTCTGGACTTTGACTTGGCCATTCTAACACCTGGATATGTTTATTATTGAACCATTCCATTGTAGATTTTGCTTTATGTTTTGGATCATTGTCTTGTTGGAAGACAAATCTCCGTCCCAGTCTCAGGTCTTTTGCAGACTCCATCAGGTTTTCTTCCAGAATGGTCCTGTATTTGGCTCCATCCATCTTCCCATCAATTTTAACCATCTTCCCTGTCCCTGCTGAAGAAAAGCAGGCCCAAACCATGATGCTGCCACCACCATGTTTGACAGTGGGGATGGTGTGTTCAGCTGTGTTGCTTTTACGCCAAACATAACGTTTTGCATTGTTGTCAAAAAGTTCAATTTTGGTTTCATCTGACTTCATTCTTCTTCCACATGTTTGGTGTGTCTCCCAGGTGGCTTGTGGCAAACTTTAAACAACACTTTTTATGGATATCTTTAAGAAATGG
Organism: Oncorhynchus clarkii lewisi; assembly: GCF_045791955.1. Lineage (NCBI taxonomy): Eukaryota > Metazoa > Chordata > Actinopteri > Salmoniformes > Salmonidae > Oncorhynchus > Oncorhynchus clarkii. Next base: position 13,404,648 of record NC_092153.1, on the reverse strand, counting down.
CTTTCTTCTTGCCACTCTTCCATAAAGGCCAGATTTGTGCAATATACGACTGATTGTTGTCCTATGGACAGAGTCTCCCACCTCAGCTGTAGATCTCTGCAGTTCATCCAGAGTGATCATGGGCCTCTTGGCTGCATCTCTGATCAGTCTTCTCCTTGTATGAGCTGAAAGTTTAGAGGGACGGCCAGGTCTTGGTAGATTTGCAGTGGTCTGATACTCCTTCCATTTCAATATTATCGCTTGCACAGTGCTCCTTGGGATGTTTAAAGCTTGGGAAATCTTTTTGTATCCAAATCCGGCTTTAAACTTCTTCACACCAGTATCTCGGACCTGCCTGGTGTGTTCCTTGTTCTTCATGATGCTCTCTGCGCTTTTAACGGACCTATAAGACTATCACAGTGCAGGTGCATTTATACGGAGACTTGATTACACACAGGTGGATTGTATTTATCATCATTAGTCATTTAGGTTAACATTGGATCATTCAGAGATCCTCACTGAACTTCTGGAGAGAGTTTGCTGCACGGAAAGTAAAGGGGCTGAATAATTTTGCACACCCAATTTTTCAGTTTTTGATTTGTTAAAAAAGTTTGAAATATCCAATAAATGTCGTTCCACTTCATGATTGTGTCCCACTTGTTGTTGATTCTTCACAAAAGAATACAGTTTTATATCTTTATGTTTGAAGTCTGAAATATGGCAAAAAGTCGCAAAGTTCAAGGGGGCCGAATACTTTTGCAAGGCACTGTATGTAGTGAAGTAGTGTGTGTGTGTGTTTTCCAGGCCTAAGAGGCAGTGTGTCTGAGAGAGCAACATTAATCCCAGGACGGCCACACCACACACACACACACACACACACACACACACACACACACACACACACACACACACACACACACACACACACACACACACACACACACACACACACACACACACACACACACACACACACACACACACACACACACACACACACACACACACACACACACACACGATGCACTGCATTCCAGAGACAGGAAAACATCCAACTCAACTCCATTCAAGTCTACCCGACAACACTCAAAACACACTCAGAACAAGTGCACATAAAAACTCTAAATGTTGTCGCCAAAAGATTTTAGCCTTTGGAATCCGCTGAACACAGATATGAATCCTAACAAAGCTCCTCATGACTGATCATCTACATGGTCACACTAGTGAGCATGTTACACCATAGAGGCAGTTATGTTCTGGGCTAAACAGTCACATGATCACACAGGCCTTAGTCATGTGATGGGGGACTGACTGTGTTGTGGGATCAGACCAGCTGACCCTTCAGCAGGGGTAAATATGTTAAGACCTAATCTGCTCAGCTCTACTGAACACAGGCACTGTGAGGAACACCTCAGAACTCTGTGCTCAGCCAGGTTTGATTATACCTCCACTCCCATCAATTCAAACTTTATAAACTACACAAGCTTCCAACATATAAATGAATGAGATACCAAACCCGTTCACAGGGTTGGTTAACTCTTCAGATTCCTCAGGTCTCCATGGAATTAGGTAAATCCACTTTTAGTTCTCGCGCTCCACAAAATGTATTACATTTAGATTCCCTGGTGCCACTAGGGCAGTTTGAAATCCTGATGATGAATGAGTTCACAGAGGTGTGCAATAGTTTTGACTGATTGATTTAGTAGCTTGTTAATGAAGGCTGTGATGTTGCTGATGTTCTAATGTAATGTACTTGTTATTGGATATTTCTTTAAATCTTTTGCTTTGTGGTCTCAGGCCACCATTGAAAATGAATCCTGGTCTCAACTGGACTCCACTGACTAAATAAAAGTAGCTAAGAATGTATCAAATGACAATAGAACAGACGCCAGAACAGAAATGCCAAAAAAATAGACCTGTCAATTCCAGGGCTGTGTTCAAAAACCTAGCGGAGGTGTAAGTGTGAGCGTCACAGTGAAAGTGTCTCTCTGGTCTCAGTGTAAAAGGTTACATCGCCGTGCACCGACCACGTATTGCAACAATGAGGAGGGCTCGTAAAAGCTCCGCATTGACATGATTGGGACTTCCTGTATAAACACAAACACTTCTTTGACAACTTCCTTCACAACAGCTCTGCTCCGCGAAGCGTAAGAAGTATACATGCCCTGACTTCTGCAGAGGCCGTATCTCAGTAAATGCTGTACAGCCACTGCAGACCTCAGATTGACCATACAGAGGCTTTAAGGCTGTCTGTCTGTGGTGCTATCTAATCCTCCAGACTAGAGCCAGGCGTGTGTGTGTGTTGGCCCTGTGGCATCACTTCACTACACTCTCACCTTAGCAGCACCAGTCAATCTCCTACTACCTATAAAACATTCACCAGCTAAAGCCAGGACCAAAAATAGCATAGACCTGTCAGGAACCTCACTGTCATAGAGCTAGGAGCCAGCCAGGGGACAACACAGACCCCAGTCACAGCTCTGACTCCTTTAACCCTTTATTTCGTTAGTTTTGAATGAAAACATTGAACATCGATACCAGTGAAAGTTTTGAACGGAGAGAGTTGAGGTTATTTTTTTCTGACTTGAAGCTGAATTGTTCTGACTAGCAGAAATCTCGCTCACACTCACTCAACAACCCAATACCTCTCCGTCAGATCACTGACAGCAGCCTGATAGCAGCCTCGCTCTTCTCTCCTAAACGCTTCAAATCGATCTGTGGGCACATTGTATCCACTCACCTCAGCAGGCGTTTGATAGACAAAAGGCTGCCAGCAAGAGCCAGCCATCTTTAAATAGATCATTTAGCAGATTACAGGCCTAGACTGAGGGATTTCTAAGCACGCAGAGACAAAAGGACATGGTAGGGAAGTGATACGGAAACAATGGAAATCTGTTCTGAAGTTCACGGAGCTCGCAAAGTAAAAGTTGAAAAATAATGTATTTGTGAGATCAGATTAGGCAATTTGTAATACTTGTGTCATTACGGTGCCTCAGCCCACTCACAATGTGGACAACGAACACGATCATGTGTGATATTTGATCACAGGATATGACAGATATACACACACATACATACACTGAATGTACAAAACATTAAGGTCACCTGCTCTTTCCATGACAGACTGACCAGGTGAATCAAATCAAATGTTATTGGTCACATACACATGGTTAGCAGATGTTATTGGTCACATACACATGGTTAGCAGATGTTATTGGTCACATACACATGGTTAGCAGATGTTATTGGTCACATACACATGGTTAGCAGATGTTATTGGTCACATACACATGGTTAGCAGATGTTATTGGTCACATACACATGGTTAGCAGATGTTATTGGTCACATACACATGGTTAGCAGATGTTATTGGTCACATACACATGGTTAGCAGATGTTATTGGTCACATACACATGGTTAGCAGATGTTATTGGTCACATATACATGGTTAGCAGATGTTATTGGTCACATACACATGGTTAGCAGATGTTATTGGTCACATACACATGGTTAGCAGATGTTATTGGTCACATACACATGGTTAGCAGATGTTATTGGTCACATACACATGGTTAGCAGATGTTATTGGTCACATACACATGGTTAGCAGATGTTATTGGTCATACACATGGTTAGCAGATGTTATTGGTCACATACACATGGTTAGCATATGTTACTGGTCACATACACATGGTTAGCAGATGTTATTGGTCACATACACATGGTTAGCAGATGTTATTGGTCACATACACATGGTTAGCAGATGTTATTGGTCACATATACATGGTTAGCAGATGTTATTGCGAGTGTGGCAAAATGCTTGTGCTTTTAGTTCCTACAGTGCAGCAATATCTAACAATTCCCCAACAATGACCTAATACACACAAATCTAAGTAAAGAAATGGAATAAGAATATAAATATATGGATGAGCAATGACAGAGCAACATTGGCAAGATGCAATAGATGGTATAGAATACAGTATATACAGTGCCTTGCGAAAGTATTCGGCCCCCTTGAACTTTGCGACCTTTTGCCACATTTCAGGCTTCAAACATAAAGATATAAAACTGTATTTTTTTGTGAAGAATCAACAACAAGTGGGACACAATCATGAAGTGGAATGACATTTATTGGATATTTCAAACTTTTTTAACAAATCAAAAACTGAAAAATTGGGCGTGCAAAATTATTCAGCCCCTTTACTTTCAGTGCAGCAAACTCTCTCCAGAAGTTCAGTGAGGATCTCTGAATGATCCAATGTTGACCTAAATGACTAATGATGATAAATACAATCCAATCAAGTCTCCGTATAAATGCACCTGCACTGTGATAGTCTCAGAGGTCCGTTAAAAGCGCAGAGAGCATCATGAAGAACAAGGAACACACCAGGCAGGTCCGAGATACTGTTGTGAAGAAGTTTAAAGCCGGATTTGGATACAAAAAGATTTCCCAAGCTTTAAACATCCCAAGGAGCACTGTGCAAGCGATAATATTGAAATGGAAGTAGTATCAGACCACTGCAAATCTACCAAGACCTGGCCGTCCCTCTAAACTTTCAGCTCATTCAAGGAGAAGACTGATCAGAGATGCAGCCAAGAGGCCCATGATCACTCTGGATGATCACTCTGGATGAACTGCAGAGATCTACAGCTGAGGTGGGAGACTCTGTCCATAGGACAACAATCAGTCGTATATTGCACAAATCTGGCCTTTATGGAAGAGTGGCAAGAAGAAAGCCATTTCTTAAAGATATCCATAAAAAGTGTTGTTTAAAGTTTGCCACAAGCCACCTGGGAGACACACCAAACATGTGGAAGAAGGTGCTCTGGTCAGATGAAACCAAAATTGAACTTTTTGGCAACAATGCAAAACGTTATGTTTGGCGTAAAAGCAACACAGCTGAACACACCATCCCCACTGTCAAACATGGTGGTGGCAGCATCATGGTTTGGGCCTGCTTTTCTTCAGCAGGGACAGGGAAGATGGTTAAAATTGATGGGAAGATGGATGGAGCCAAATACAGGACCATTCTGGAAGAAAACCTGATGGAGTCTGCAAAAGACCTGAGACTGGGACGGAGATTTGTCTTCCAACAAGACAATGATCCAAAACATAAAGCAAAATCTACAATGGAATGGTTCAAAAATAAACATATCCAGGTGTTAGAATGGCCAAGTCAAAGTCCAGACCTGAATCCAATCGAGAATCTGTGGAAAGAACTGAAAACTGCTGTTCACAAATGCTCTCCATCCAACCTCACTGAGCTCGAGCTGTTTTGCAAGGAGGAATGGGAAAAAATGTCAGTCTCTCGATGTGCAAAACTGATAGAGACATACCCCAAGCGACTTACAGCTGTAATCGCAGCAAAAGGTGGCGCTACAAAGTATTAACTTAAGGGGGCTGAATAATTTTGCACGCCCAATTTTTCAGTTTTTGATTTGTTAAAAAAGTTTGAAATATCCAATAAATGTCGTTCCACTTCATGATTGTGTCCCACTTGTTGTTGATTCTTCACAAAAAATACAGTTTTATATCTTTATGTTTGAAGCCTGAAATGTGGCAAAAGGTCGCAAAGTTCAAGGGGGCCGAATACTTTCGCAAGGCACTGTACATATGAGATGAGTAATGCAAGATATGTAAACATTATTAAAGTTACATTATTAAAGTGACTAGTGATCTATTTATTAAAGTGGCCAATGATTTCAAGTCTGTGTGTAGGCAGCAGCCTCTCTGTGTTAGTGATGGCTGTTTAACAGTCTGATGGCCTTGAGATAGAAGCTGTTTTTCAGTCTCTCGGTCGCAGCTTTGATGCACCTGTACTGACCTCGCCTTCTGGATGGTAGCGGGGTGAACAGGCAGTGGCTCGGGTGGTTGTTGTCCTTGATGATCCTGTCACATCAGGTGCTGTAAGTGTCCTGGAGGGCAGTTGGTTTGGGAAAGGGGGATACCTAGTCAGTTGTACAACTGAATGCATTCAACTGAAATGTGTCTCCCGCATTTAACCCAAACCCCTCTGAATCAGAGAGGTGTGGGGGGCTGCCATAATCAACATCACCCATGGCCACGCAGTCATGGGTGAACAGGGAGTACAGGAGGGGGCTGAGCACACACACTTGTGGGGCCCCAGTGTTGAGGATCAGCGAAGTAGAGATGTTGTTTCCTATCTTCACCACCTGGGGACGGCCCGTCAGGAAGTCCAGGACCCAATTGCAGAGGGCGGAGTTCCGTATAGCTATAATGATTGGTCGACGGTAGGAAGGGGGCAGGAGTTACTGTATAAACACAAACTCACTTCTTTCCTTCACAGCAGCTCTGCATGAAAGCTATGATCCCTTATTAATTTACTTGTTAAATCCTCCTCAATTAGTGTAGGTGAGGAGACAGGTTAAAGAAGGATTTTTAAGTATTGAAAATGGATTGTGTATGTGTGTGTGTGGGGGGGGGGGGGGGGGGGGGGCAACTCAATATTAGGAAGGAGTTCCTAATGTTTTGTACACTCAGTGTATATTTATGCCTACTTTAGTTAGTGGTGACACAATGACCTCAGAAATCCCCCATTCCAGCACTTTCCATGCCCTTACAATCTACTCAACCACAGTTCAGAGCATGAAGAGATTGTTTTTATCACCCAGACAATTCAATTTGACTTCCATCACCACATTATTATAAAGCCTCTCTCTCATTCCCCCACCCCTTCTCTCTCTCATTCCCCCACCCCTTCTCTCTCTCTCATTCCCCCACCCCTTCTCTCTCTCATTCCCTAACCCCTTCTCTCTCTTGTTACCGGCTTCAGTTGGCGAAACCTTTCCCCTTTTCCTGTGTGTGTGTGTAATGCTGCTGTCTCACCCCAGGCATCCTGGCTGGTGGGCGGTCACATGATGATCCAATGATCCAGTACTCCAGGGAAACAAAATCCCTCTGTCTACACTGAGGTCTTCCTCTATGAGACTGAGGTCTTCCTCTATGAGACTGAGGTCTTCCTCTATGAGACTGAGGTCTTCCTCTATGAGACTGAGGTCTTCCTCTATGAGACTGAGGTCTTCCTCTATGAGACTGAGGTCTTCCTCTGATGATCAGAGACAACAAAGTTGTAGCAGGATCTTGTTATAACATGTTACAATTCAGGAAAATATCATTATCTTTGATTAATTTCAAAACAGAATGACACTTTGACACTATCAGATTTCTGCTGCAGAGAACACATCCTATATTGATAAAGACCAAAGTTAAAATTCAGACTGCCATGTCTTTGTTCTAGTTTTCAGACGACCTTTCTTGTACATTATGTATGACAGACAAACCATAGACAGTCAATCACATGAGTGTTTAACATGTTTTCTATGACGACAACCAATGTTGAAAGGTCAGAGGTCACAGCCTAAACACATCAGCAGCGTGACGTCTATAGAACCAACCATTAACTTCTAATCAAACTAGTCTTTGTGCTCCATTATAACCCTGAAAAGGGTTTTTTAAAAGGGGATCACACACTGGTTTTCCGCTCCGCTCGTCCGGACACGGGCCAGAGAGCTGGGTGCATGAGCCCTGATGTCCTTGGTCATCACTGTGGGAACAGGAGGAGGATCTATATTATGGTACGCTGCACCACGGCTCTCACCTATGGTGTTGACACAGTGGATAAAATAGTACTACGCCTCAGTGTGTTTCATTAGCTCCCTATCAGCCGTGAAATAAAGCTGCCACCTGTGCCCTCAGCCACTCCCCCCTCTCTTTCATCTCCTCTCTCCATCTCTTCCTCTTTTACTCAGTGACAGTCTGTTTCAAGGAGGCTCAAGACCCCCCCCCCCCCTCTCTGTCTTACACTCATTCACACAAGTTATTCCAAGGACAGAGTGTGTCTCCAAGTTGTCATGGCACATTCTTCAAGAATTCTGACAATTATTTAACCATTAGCTCACCATTTCCATCCCAGCTGGGGACCGTGAGGAGGGACGTCCTGTTTTAACTAGTCGCTCGTCATTAATCTGATTAATATCAGTCATAATAGAGCAAAGGGAATGTCAAGCTCTCTCTATCTCTCATAGTGTATTTCCAGGCTGAGCGTGCAGTTCATCAAGTCTAGAAGTTGAGAATCTCTCCTATTCGAACAGTGAGGACTTTCACGCTTCACTTCACTAAGGTCCTATCAAACTGACAAACGCTCATCCACCATCCATTGCTATTACATCACCACTGTCTGCTGTGCTAGGCTGGCTCATTCTCCTCTGACACTGCTGTGGATAGGTAGAGGGGCTCTGTTCTCTAGGACAGAATGTCCTGAACGATCCATCCACATAGAAATGTATTGTGTAGAATGGACAATGTTCTATCAGACAGTGTTCTATCACATTTCTATCTACATTCAGTTGTATGAATGTGTGGTGCTGGGCTGCTTTCATCCTGACATCACTGTAGATTAGAACCGTTTCAGTTGGATCACATGGAACAGGTTTTGAGCAGCTCCCTCTGGGCTCTGGGACCAGTGACCTAATAACAAAACACTGCTAAAAGAAAGGGAGTACTGTCATTGAGATTGGATTGAATTGAGCCCAAAGCCATTTCAACCTTTTGAGATACACCTGAGCGATGTTCCTGTCTCTGTGTGATCTCTAAAGAATGAGTGTGTGCTGTGTAGTGTAGTGAGATCTGATTCTCTGAGGGGGACGGCATTAAGGGTTATGCCCCCCTTTATCAGCACACTTTAGTGTTCCTATCCAAGGGCCCGGAACCAACACGTGGAACATTACCAAGTTCAAACACTCACTGGCTCAATCTCTCCTGATGTGGCCCTTTCTGCTCCATTAAATCACTGCAATCCATCATCAGCCTCTTGGTCCACAGGGCCCTCCCTGTGTAGGTTGATACTCAGCAGTACGGTTGGTAATACTGGAGCTGTAGCAGCTCAATAGTTATAGGCAGGGCCAAAGATATACAGAGTTTGGTGGTCAACTTGCTTTGAGATTCTAGAATTATGATGGGCACCATGTTGGAACCAAATGAATGGAAAGTAGAATGTTATTGTTATTGGATGGAAAGGAATTAACCGGATACTTAAAAGAGAGCAACAAGACAAAATGGATTAAGGAGCAGCTCAGTGGATCCCGGTTCAAGAAGTAGCCCAGTCTGTCCGCACAGAGAGGCAGACAGACACACGTACAGTATGAGGGTGTTAAGTCCTATGTTATTACCACCTGGCTGAAAGACCCTGGACCGAGAGACACAGAGGGTGGGTGCAGCGAGGTGTGATAACACTGTGATTACACAGCTCACACAGACATAATACCGCTATTTAACCTGGCTACAGTTAGATCAATACAGGAAGCTTTAGTCGAAGCTCTATGAGTGAGGTCTTCAGGGGAAATACGTACTCATGTCCATTGAGAGTTGCATAGTATTTTCATGCAGCAAGCCTACATCAAGGAAATGAGCTTTTTTTTCTTTATCTCAGACAAAATGGTTTTAAAGAGGCCAAGCATATTACATCACATTGTATTGTACAGTACAGCTTTTGAATTGATGTAATTTACACAACAACAACAACAAAAATATTTTTTGATCAGATAAAATGTTTGTGTGAACTTTAGAAACCCCTGACCGGATCCTAAGTCTAAACACTAACGACAAGTGGTGTCATGGCCCGTTATCCGTTTAGCTCAGATCCTACTAATCCCAAAACGTCCCTCCTGTCCCTAGAAACACAGCACAACAATCACAACACCATAGACAGTAGACAGTAGACCCTGTGTAAATATCCCACTGGTGGACACAGATGCTGTAGTACTGTATTACTGACTATCAGGAATAATGAAACACTAAGAACATGCTATACAGTACATCTAATGTAACAGAGTATAGGCTACTTTACATAATGGTAACATTACATGCTCATGAGTTTCCCTTTCAAAGCAAGTTAATTCAATATCTTTTGTCCCAGTTGGAGAGATCCATTGTGCAGTCAGATATGATCATTTACATGTCTGTATATTCACCTCTCAACAACATGACCCCATTATATCATGACGTGGTTCTAGTGTTTCATTAAGGTCCCTCCCCCTGGCGAGTATAAATGAGATGATCTATCTATGTGGACAGCCAGAGAGAGAGAGAGAGAGAGAGAGAGAGAGAGAGAGAGAGAGAGAGAGAGAGAGAGAGAGAGAGAGAGAGAGAGAGAGAGAGAGAGAGAGAGAGAGAGAGAGAGAGAGAGAGAGAGAGAGAGAGAGAGAGAGAGAGAGAGAGAGAGAGAGAGAGAGAGAGAGAGAGAGAGAGAGAGAGAGAGAGAGAGAGAGAGAGAGAGAGAGAGAGAGAGAGAGAGAGAGAGAGAGAGAGAGAGAGAGAGCTCCCCCACTCCTCACCTAATCCCCAGGAGACAGGAAGTCAGCAGGAGAGAGACTTCCTGTCCAGACGAGCTGATTAGTCAGCAGCCAAACAGCCACGGCCCGGGAGTTTCAGGCTCTGTCCCACCTTTCTAGTATTGACCAGTGTGTTACTGTTCCTATGTGCTTGTGTCTGTCGGTCGGTCGCCCAATCTGCTTCATACATGTTTCATCGCTCACCTTCGTGTTAATGAATAATGCATTACTGTCTCTATGCTGTTGTTGTTTCTATGTTTCTGTGTATGATTTTGTACTTGTGTTTTGAGTGAACCCTCAGGAATAGGGAAGAGTAGCTGCTCCGGGAACCAAATAATTGAATAGAGAACAGATGTCATTGGCTGAGACTGATGACAGAATCATTGATAATGTCCTGATTCCTGTGTCCTGGCTGATTTCCCCCGAGGCAGAACACAGGGAATTACCCCAAAGGAATAATGTATTCATCAGTAACAAACCATTGTCAGGGGATGAGCCTAAAACACAGTGCTACACACAGAAAAAAGTCTGTACAACGAGCCTCATCATTGTAAGAAACAGCAATTTCACTCACGGCTTCAGCTCTATGGATGAATTAGTATTTTGGTTTCATAACCCACCAATACATCATAGGCGAGGAACAGCGGGCACCTTGTGCAAACTGACAGCTACAAAGATTACAGTGCTGCCTTTGAACACTTTTGCGGGAATGACAATTGTCAACCTAAAAAAGGTACACTTGCATAACTGCGTGTGTGTGTGTGTGTGTGTGTGTGTGTGTGTGTGGAAATCTTCTCCTCTCCTAACGCCAGACTGCATTACTACGCATTAGATCAAAGTTCAGGGGGGCCCAAGCTTTTCGTGACTAACTAACCCAGTGCGTACTGCATCCAATGGGTTGCCTTCCTCTCTCCCTCTACTCACTGTCACGCTCTCTAATAGACACCATTGATGCCCATCAAAAGTTACAGTATGTTATTCAATAGTCATGTATGTAGTGAAGTCCTATGGGTGTAGGTTTGTAGCCAATCACCAAGACAACATCACTATTTGCTATTCTTTAATTCACGCCCATCATCTCTCAACAGAGCGAGGCTGTGTGAATCAGAGTCTGTCTGTCAGCCCGTCTGTTTGCTGATAAACACACATCTCAACACGCGGCTACAGTCATGGCCTTCAGAGGTGACGCGCTGGACGACTCGCATGTATACCCCGACTAATCCATTGATGTTCTGTGTAGTTTTTTAAAATGTATTTGATTTTTTTACCCCCTTTTTCTCCCCAATTTCTTGGTATCCAATTGTTAGAAGTTACCGTCATGTCTCATCACTACAACTCTCATACGGGCTCGGGAGAGATGAAGGTCGAGAGCCATGCGTCCTCCGAAACACAACCCAACCAAGCCGCATTGCTTGGCTACAGTAAGTAATATGTCCATAAGCTTCTCCAAATGCCTCGAACCCCGTGGGCTCATGGGAAAAGCCCTCTGGATTAGCGCCAAACACGCATTACTGTACTGAACTGGATAACCCACAGCCCATAGGCTCCAATGTAACCTATTGATTTCCCCAGCAGCACATATCAGCCCTAAAACCACTGGATTACGTAATTCTCCACACAACTACGCTAGTCATATGGTCTGTGTAAAGAAGAAAAAAGGAGTGTTTGTTTGCTTTAGGTAAGCCAGAGGAGGCTGGTGGTCTAATGTCTAAAGAAAAAAGGAGTGTTAGGTAATCCAGAGGAGGCTGGTGGGAGGAGCTATAGGAGATGGGCTCATTAGCTGAAATAGCTGAAATAGAACAAATGGAACGGTATCAAAACACATCCAACATATGGAAACCATGTTTGAATCTGTTCCATTTATTCCATTCATTACAATGAGCCTGTCCTCCTATAGCTCCTCCCACCAGCCTCCTCCCACCAGCCTCCTCTGATGTAAACTTATGAGCAGGTGGTTTATGGACATCTGTAATATTTTTTGCTTCATCTTTTAACATGCAACACAGAACATAAATAAATTGGTAGAAGTGTGTATTTGCACTGTTGGGTTGTTGTTGTTTTACATAACTTTACCAGGGGTCGCTACCTCATGAGTTCAATTCCATTATTGTTATGTTTACATTTCAGTCAATGATTCAGTTTTCAATCATTATTCTGTCATTGCGTGCATCAGTTTGACTTTAGCCTATCTGCCGACCAATGTGCGCTTATATCATAATCTATTTCATGAAAAAGACATGAGGTGACATTGATGCTGTATCAGCAGTCAGCACAGGTTCCTGGTGATGTCAGAAGAAAAATATATATCAACAAATGATTTTGTCAGCAACTAGGCTGTAAATTAAAATATACAATAATAATAGGCTACAAGTGAATACTCTGCCAAGCTCGAAGAAGGAACTGAATTGTAGAACCCTATAGACTTAAATTGTGGTTTAAATGCAACTGTGATGATTTGCTCTTTTCGTATTCTAAGCTGAGTCCATACTTCACCTTACAGTCAAGACGATAGTGACATTGTGCAATTCAAAAAGTTTAAACCAACCAATTACAATCTCTTTGCTTAATTATTTAACTTTTTATGATGTAGCCCATTTAACCACATTCAGTAACCTGATAAGACTATTCCTGGAAAATGTGGGGTAAGTGCAACATAAAACAAAAACATTACAAGGGTTTGAGTGAGAGGACTAACTGGTGTCTCCAATTCGCCACACCTCTCCAAAGTGTGCACATTTCCTAAGCAGTTTCAATGCACTTTTAATGACTCAAAGAAGAGTCTTCAACTATAAGGTACCTTTTTTGCTCTCCTAGCTGTGACGTTGAGGAACTAGAGCAAGCACACCTGTATTTTTTTCATTTGTTAAACAACCCTGAATCGCCGGCATCACACAATTACTGTTGTTGTTTACACAACCCCAAAACGGCCCGTTATAAATCGCAATCTGGGTCAGGTGGGCATGATTTGAAAGCTTGTTCTAGTGCCATCATGACTAGCTAAATTATAAAATACGATCTAACAGCTTTCACAAGGCAATTCAGAGAAACAGATCGTAATTTTGGTGTACATAGAAATGAGTCATTAGTGCATTCGGGTGCGTGTGCCACGACACATTTTCTTCACAATAAACAAAGTCTCATTCTGTTTAGAACAACATAGGGTATGACGACATGTCATCTTGTAACTGTACATAAAACATAATGATCATAAACGTTGACACTGTATAGTTTTATTTCGAAATGTGAAGTTCACATTTGGACTCACTGTTTGGCTTGCTTGTATGACATCAAAGCGGTATTTACTATAATCCTCAATGTCTCATCTTTCAAAATACATAAAGTCATCTTAATTTATTCAGAGAACAAAAAATGTGCAAAATGTTGCCCAATTAGAGGGTGGGTTAGGGGTAACTTTTTGTCGTGCGTGGTACTCAAATTCATAAAGGCTGTCAGTCAAAACCCACACAGCGCGGTGAAGTGCAGTGCCGGAGCTCTGACGTCATGTAATTGAGTGTTCCTGTACAGCCATTACCTTCCAAATGTATTTATTTATCCGTTGTTTTACCAGGTAAGTTTGAGAACACGTTCTCATTTGCAGCAACGACCTGGGTAATAGTTACAGGGGAGAGGAGGGGGATGAATGAGCCAATTGTAAACTGGGGATTATTAGGTGATCGTGATGGTTTGGGGGCCAGATTAGGAATTTAGCCAGGACACCAGGGTTAACACCCTTACTCTTATGATAAGTGCCATGGGATCTTTAATGACCTCAGAGAGTCAGGACACCCGTTTAACGTCCCTTCCGAAAGACGGCACCCTACACAGGGCAGTGTCCCCAATCACTGCCCTGGGGCATTGGGATATTTTTTTAGGAGTTTATTAGTGCCGTAATCTATCATTTTCATCCGGTATATGGGTACGAGTGTAAAGGGCAACACACAATTGTTCATAGAAACGCAACAATGTTTAATTGAGAATAGACTGTAAAACCGCAACAACCTGACCAACAAGTTGGTAGCCTACTATACCCCATATACTTTTGCTTTGGCACAAGCAAATCGATTCCAAGAAAGTAATTCAGTGCAATAGGCTACTTACCCATCTGGTGATCAATTTGCGAATAGAGCTAAAATCCATTATTTAACAGGTTCCAGATGCTCCGGGCAATTTCTTTTTTGCAGTCTTCTTTAATCTTTTGACGCTAGCTAATTTTTATTTCTACTCTATACTCCATGACTTTCGGACGGTCCCCCTTTTCTGCCTAAGAACTATAATAGTCTGGGTGCGACTATTGTAATCCTATACAATCAGTCAGTCACCTATTGGTCTCTCTATGAAAGATAAAGCTCAAATGCCCACGCGCTTTCATAGTTCTGGTTTCATTCATATGCTGACATGTTAGTCTATGATTCAGCAGCCAGTGCGGTATTCTTTTTCCCTAATGTTTCAGACGCAAAGTCGCCTACTTCTACTAGTCAGAAGTAGCGTCTTCTTTTCCCTCTCCTGCCTTCTCTCTCTCACCTTCCTCGCGCGGGTAATCTTCTTGGCTCTCGGCTGTGGGAAATAAACGTTTTTCTTCCATCATAGGCTACGTCACTGGGAGCCGTAAGCGCTTGCGCAATCTAGTGTCACACACTTGCCAACTGGAATGTATCAGTTTCGGTCAGGCATGCATGCTCATGTCTTTTCTCAGCAGAATCGCTTAAAAAACTTATTCGGGATTGGTGGGTCCACTGCGGACGGTTGAGCTAATGTAGGCTAATGCGATTAATATGAGGTTGTAAGTAACAAGAACATTTCCCAGGACATGGACATATCTGATATTGGCAGAAACCATAAATGATTGTTAATCTAACTGCTCTGTCCAATTTACAGTAGCTATTACAGTGAAAGAATACGATGCTATTGTTTGAGGAGAGTGCACAGTTTTGAACATGAAAAGTTATTAAAAAACAAATTAGGCACATTTGGGCAGTCTTGATTCAACATTTTGAAAATAAATACAATGGTTGCTTGGATCAGTCTCAAACTTTGCACACGCACTGCTGTCATCTAGTGGCCAACATCTAAATTGCACCTGGGCTGGAATAATACATTATGGCCTTTCTCTTGCATTTCAAAGATGATGGTACAAAAAAAATACAAAACAACAGTTTATTTTGTTTTGTATTGTCTTTTACCTGATCGAATGTGTTATATTCTCCTACGTTCCTTTCACATTTCCACAAACTTCAACGTGTTTCCTTTCAAATGGTACCAAGAATATGTATATCCTTGCTTCAGGGCCAGAGCTACAGGCAGTTAGATTTGGGTATGTTATTTTAGGCGAAAATTGAAACAAAGGGGCCAATCCTAAAGAGGTTCTTAACTAATTCACAAAACTTGCATACACTAAGAGTTAGAAACCAAATGGAATGGCAAATTCCCCATTAATGCATGGCAGCGCACCATGGTAAGGTTTTGGACCATAAAGCCTAATTCATTTTGGCATGTGCAGGCTATAATAAACTTAAATCAAAAAGTGTGTGTGTTTGTGAGAGGGAGAGAGTTCACAAACCTGTTCTACTAACACACTGACACCTTAGGACCAGAACATCCAACATATCAGATCAAACCAAATTAAAACACAGTCTGAGTTTGAGTTTGAGATTATTTTATTTTTTACAGGGACAGTGCACATTAATCAACGTTTCAGTAAAAGTGCCGGTTTTAGCCAGCCGGCTAATTTTCAACCGCAGTCCCTGGGCAGGTTATTAAAAACAATTACAATATAGACAATCATTGAGCAGTGAGCACACGCAGAGCAACATAGGACAAGCAAGACATAGCATACAGACAGAGCAACATAGGACTAGCAAGACATAGCATACAGACAGAGCAACATAGGACAAGCAAGACATAGCATACAGACAGAGCAACATAGAACAAAAAGCAGCAAGACAAAATTCATAAAAGCAACAAAGCGTTTCCACACCTCACAAGCCACAGACAACATGGAAAGCGGCAATACACAGCTAGGGATTATGATCACAAATCTGATTGACCTTTAGCCATGTATTCATACATTTTGTGAAAGTGTGATAGGTGGTGCAGTTATGTGTGTCTGAAGGCAGTGTATTCCAGACATGGGAAGCTCTCACAGAGAAAGCGCATTTACTAAAGGTTATTTTCCTTAAGGGAACTATACAGTCACCTCTCATGGCAGACCTTGTGGATCTGCTGCCATATGTTTGGGTTTTCTGTTTAACAAAAATACTGAGTGGAGGGGGAGCCAGGCCATTTAGGATCTTGAATACAAAACATGCGTCAGTGTATTGCACAAGAATTTCCCAACTCAGGAGCTCAAGCTTTCTGAGGATGTAACAGTGATGGTGGCTATTGGGCTTCCTATCAAGCACCTTGAGAGCCTGTTTGTAGACAGACTGAATAGGTTTTAATGTTGTACAGCAAGCTTGGGCCCAACTAGTCAAGCAGTATGTTAAGTGGGGGAGTATCATAGATTTGAGGTACAATTGTAGTCAAACAATTTCGTATAAATCGGAAATTAGCTAGGTTGAATTTGGTTATCTGAATGACCTTTTTCACATGCTTTTTTACAGTACAGACAGAAGGCAGATCATTAATGTACAGGCTGAACAGGAGGGGCCCCTAGTATTGACCCTTGGGGCATGCCCACATCATAGCTAAGAGTGGGCGACAGCTCATTGCTCACTCTGACACACTGAGTTCTGCCTTCAAGGTATGATTTCATCCATCTCAAGGCATCGGGGGAAAAGTTGAACTTGGACAATTTTGTGATGAGAATCTCATGGTTAACAGTATCAAAAGCCTTCCTTAGGTCCAGAAACACAGCCCCAACAATGCCCCCTTTGTCCATCTTGGACTTCACATTTTCCAGAAGAAAGCAGTTGGCCGTTTCTGTGGAGTGTTTCGCTCTGAAGCCAAACTGCATGGAGTGTAATGTTAAGGGGCTGTTGTTGAGGTTGGCAATGAGTTGTTCTGCTACACACTTTTCAACAACCTTTGACACCACAGGTAGTATACTAATGGGCCTGTAGTTACTCACGTCAGCAGGGTCGCCAGATTTAAAGATGGGCGTTATTATGGCCGACTTCCATACCCTTGGAAACACCCAGAGACCAATAGATGTGTTGGTGACCTTAGTAATGGGGCCAATGAGTGACTCTTTGTAGTTTTTAAGAAAGGTAGAGTCCAGCCCAAACACATCTTTGGCTTTAGAGTTCTTTAGTGAGCTAATCACCCTGTTCATCTTTGACTCAGAAACCTCCCTTATGATGAAGACAGGTTGAGCGTCATTCACTAGCACTGAGCCCAAGAAACCAGTGGAGGGGTTCTGTATCAGCACCCAGTCAAAACAAAACATGGCACCCTGCAGAGGAAAATCTGTGCAACCACTGCAACACAGCAGAACACAAAACAGAGCTGTATTTCCTGACAAAATGTCACAAATATAAAACAATTAGAGAGTGTCATTTCCCCAAATTTGAAACCCTTATTCAAGGTTTCAAAGACCTCTCTGATGCGGATAGGCTAACCATCTTGTTGCGGGAGGACACAGAGAGCTGTGGGTTGGCAGCGCACTACATTGCTACCTGCCATTTAATGAGGGACAGTGTCATGCCAATAAAGCTAATTTAATTTATTGAGAGAGAGAGACTTGAATCAGTTATAAAACCTATTCCCTTATTCAAGGTTTCAAAGACCTCTCTGATGCGGATAGGCTAACCATCTTGTTGCGGGAGGACACAGAGAGCTGTGGGTTGGCAGCGCACTACATTGCTACCTGCCATTTAATGAGGGACAGTGTCATGCCAATAAAGCTAATTTAATTTATTGAGAGAGAGAGACTTGAATCAGTTATAAAACCTATTGCCCTTTATGGTTGTGAGGTCTGGGGTTCGCTTTCCAACCAATAATTCACTAAATGGGACAAACACCAAATTGAGACTGCATGCAGAATTCTGCAAAAATATTCTCAGTGTACAACGTAAAACACCAAATAATGCATGCAGAGCAGAATTAGGCCGATACCCGCTAATTATCAAAATCCAGAAAAGAGACGTTAAATTCTACAACCACCTAAAAGGAAGCGATTCCCAAACCTTCCATAACAAAGCCATCACCTACAGAGAGATGAACCTGGAGAAGAGTCCCCTAAGCAAGCTGGTCCTGGGGCTCTGTTCCCAAACACAAACAGACCCCACAGAATCATGAGAAAACAAAAAGATAATTACTTGACACGTTGGAAAAAACTAACAAAAAAACTGAGCAAACTGGAATGCTATTTTGCCCTAAACAGAGAGTAGCAATAGTGGGTGGGGTTTTGCTGTATTGTTGGGTGGTTGGGTGGAGGTGGGAGGGAGGGAGGGGTTGGGTTTAATACGTATCAAAGTGCTAATGGTTTGGTCCTACCTGATATCTGTCTATGTGGTCATCCTGTTGTTGCGGCTGGTTATCTCTCAGCGTGGCCTTCTTACTGGGAACCTGTAGAAACACAACAGTCAAGGTTGAGTGAGAGAACGGTCCACAGGCTCAGCATACATAAACAACAGCCAAGTTTGATTGAGAGAAAGTTATTTCACACAAACAGAGATGGAGTGATTGGAAAGAATTTACAACAACAAAACAGAGCAAACTAGAATGCTATTTGGCCCTAAACAGAGAGTACACAGTTGCAGAATACCACTGTGACTGACCCAAACGTAAGGAAAGCTTTGACTATGTAAAGACTCAGTGAGCATAGCCTTGCTATTGAGAAAGGCCGTCGTAGGCAGACTTGGCTCTCAAGAGAAGACAGGCTATGTGCACACTGCCCAGAAAATGCGGTGGAGACTGAGCTTCACTTCCTAACCTCCTGCCAAATGTATGACCTTATTAGAGACACATATTACCCTCAGATTACACAGACCCACAAAGACTTTGAAAACAAATCCAATTTTGATAAACTGCCATATCAATTGGTGAAATACCACAGTGTGCAATCACAGCAGCAAGTTTTGTGACCTGTTGCTACAAGAAAAGGGCAACCAGTGAAGAACAAACACCATTGTAAATTACAACCCATATTTATGTCTATTAATTTTCCCTTTTGTACTTTAACTATTTGCACATTGTTACAATACTGTATATTGACATAATATAACATTTGAAATGTCTTTATTCTTTTGGAACTTTTGTGAGTGTAATGTTTACTGTTCATTTGTATTATTAATTTCACATGTATTTATTTTCTACTTCACTTGCTTTGGCAATGTTAACATATGTTTTCCATGCCAATAAAGCCCTTGAATTGAAATTGAATTGAGAGAGAAAGCTGTCCACTACTTGGGTCATGAAATGCTTGCCTTGTACCCCAAGTCTGGGAACTGTCCACTCTCCTGGTTCTGAAATGCAAATATGCAAAATAACTGTATTTCGATAAGTCTGTATTTCATTGCAATTCATTCCAATAAAATAATTTAAAATGAACATTGAAAATGTATTTCAAAATTAACAGTCAACTGGCTATCTACTTCGCTTACAATTTGACCACCATAAGCATGGGGGGAAGGCTAGGAACAACTGACATGGGAACCTTTAGTGCCATTGCCTTGTTTTGGAGGGTAATATTTTCATTTATTTTTCCCATCTCTTCTTGCTAGCAACGCCTCCAGTCAGGACGCTTTCCGTTAAAATGGCTGTTACTGAGAGTGGAAACCCAAAACAAGAGCAATCGTAGTGGGTACAACTGCATCCAGTAGTATCGCTGGCGTCTGATAAGGAAAACTAAAGACTGCAACGCAATGGCTCCCCTAGATCAAAAGTCCCCCAACGTCCTCCTTCAAAGTCTCTGCTGCAGGATCACTGGGAAGAGCGAAGGTAGCTATGATGCTAGTTAGATTGCCCAGGCGCGGTTATGTGCAGCTAGCCTGGTCTGTTGCTAGCTAGCTAACATTTAACAGTGATGCTGATATAACAGTTGTATACCAGCGTTCAGCTCGCCATCTAGCTACAGTAGCTAAAGAAGTTTGTAGTTAAGTCAAGTTTGTGTGACAGCCAATGCTAGTTAGCTTAGGCTAGCTAGTAACTGCACACCTAGCCAGCCAAGTCAGAGATGGCATGCTATGTATGGACCACAGCTAGTTAGCCATCTAGCTAACGTTAGCTCGACACTTATTTGTATTTAGGTGATGGCTACATCCAAGGCTTTAACTAGCTAACTACCAAAAGTGTGTCATAGCTAGATAGATATAGGTAGCTGCAGATACGGTTGACAACAGTCCAACCACGCCTGGTTTCAAATAAGTTAGCTAGTTAGGGATAGCTAGCTTGGCATGCCAGGCTGCCAGAAAGTTTGCCTAATAAATCTGACTTTGATACCAATTCTTGGTAAAGTTATACAGTCTGAAACAAAGCACTGCACAATCGTGGACATTTTCCTTACAAGCCAGAATGTTGAATACAATTACGTTTGAACTTACTATACCGGTTGTCTGTGCAGTTAAGTATTTCAGCTGCTCGAAATATGAGACAAAATATTCACCGGAAAGTATTGTTTATCCGACTTTTTAGAGCGCAGGTACTAACGTTTAATTTTCTATCACTTGGCATGACTAACAGAAAGTGTAAGATTGGGAGCTAGCTACTGATTGAGGGGAAACGTTCTGCATCTGTAAGATTTGAACCAGTCTGAAAGATTAATTCACTAGTAGTGACATGGTTTAGGAAAAGCCGATATTCCATGCTCAATACTTCAACTCAACCCTATTTCACATTTCAGCTGAAGTAGCCCACCAGTTCCAGTATGCTGTGAGAGTCGTCGGGAGTAACTATGCTCCCACCATTGAGAGGGATGAGTTCCTAGTGTCAGAGAAGATAAAAAAAGAACGTGAGTGACCTATGACCTATTATTAGAGACAATAATGTGAGTGTGAGAGTCCATCTCAACAGTCGAAAGTGGCATCTGCACATCACTGGTTTGCGCTTTCTCTGTTACCTTTGCAAACATGCATCCTTTGTTAATGTGGTCTTTTGTTGTTGTTTTCCCAGTAGAGCTTTTCTGTCTCGTGTTAAAGGTGACAGCATTGTACATTTGACAATAAAGAAATACGTTTGTTAAGAGTAATAGTAAATCTCAATAGATTTTGTTTGTAGTCGGAGTAATGCCACTAATGACCATCGATCGCTAAGCATAGTAAATAAGATAAAAAACAGCACTTACCCTTGTTCAGAGTGGAGTTGAGCCCCCTTTAATCAACTGTTTTTGGAATTGGTGTATGTCTGTTTATTTAGTGGTCTGATTCTGTTTGTCTTGTCCTTTGGTTCTCCAGTGCTGAAGCAGAGGAGAGAGGGTGACGCTGCCCTGTTCTCTGAGCTCCACAGAAAGCTGCAGACTCAGGTCAGTCTTCTGTTCCAAATACCCTGGTGCATATGCATACTTCTATTGGCTTTGAAAGGAGAACCAATTGAGAATCTGTGTGTTTTGCTTTCCATTAACAGGGGGTGCTGAAACACAGGTGGTCCGTCTTATACCTGCTGCTCAGTCTCTGTGAGGACCCCAGGAAACCGTCCAGGGTGGGTATACTTGTCATTACACCACAGTGCTCTACACACACACACACACACTCTCTGCAGGAGGAGGGCAAGGGACCCAGTGTGTCACACCACAGAGAGCAGGCAAACAGAAGAGAGCCATTACTCCTGGGACTGAATAAACCAATTGGGTCTGTACATACACACTAACCATAGCTATATATACAGTACAGTCAAAAGTTTGGACACACCTACTTATTAACGCATATGGAATCATGTAGTATCCAAAAAAGTGTTAAACAAATTAAAATATTTTTTAGATTTTAGATTCTGCAAAGTAGCCACCATTTGCTTTGATGACCGCTTTGTACTCTTGGCATTCTCTCAACCAGCTTTACCTGGAATGCTTTTCCAACAGTCTTGAAGGAGTTCCCACATATGCTGAGCACTTGTTGGCTGCTTTTCCTTCACTCTGTGGTCCAACTCATCCGAAACCATCTCAATTGGGTAGAGATCGAGTGATTGTGGAGGCCAGGTCATCTGATGCAGCACTCCATCACTCTCCTTCTTGGTCAAATAGCCCTTACACAGCGTGGAGGTGTGTTGGGTCATCGTCCTGTTGGAAAACAAATGATAGTCCCACTAAATGCAAACCAGATATGATGGCGTATCGCTGCAGAATGCTGTGGTAGCCATGCTGGTTAAGTGTGCCTTGAATTCTAAATAAATCACTGACAGTGTCACCAGCAAAGCACCATCACACCACCACCTCCATGCTTCACGGTGGGAACCACACATTCGGAGATCATCCGTTCACCTACTCTCACATAGAAACGGCGGTTGTAACCCAAAATCTCCAATTTGGACTCATCAGACCAAAGGACAGATTTCCACTGGTCTAATGTCCATTGCTCGTGTTTCTGGGTCCAACCAAGTCTATTCTTCTTATTGGTGTCCTTTAGTAGTGGTTTATTTACAGCAATTCGACCAAGAAAGCCTGATTCACACAGTCTCCTCTGAACAGTTGATGTTGAGATGTGTCTGTTACTGAACTCTGTGAAGCATATATTTGGGCTGCAATTTCTGAGGCTGGTAACTCTAATGAGCTTATCCTCTGCAGCAGAGGTAACTCTGGGTCTTCCTTTCCTGTGGTGGTCCTCATGAGAGCCAGGTTCATCATGGCTATTGATGGTTTTTGCGACTGCACTTGAAGAAACTTTCAAAGTTCTTGAAATGTTCCGTATTGACTGACCTCATGTCTTAAAGTAATGATGGACTGTCCTTTCTCTTTGCTTATTTGAGCTGTTCTTGCCATAATATGGACTTGGTCTTTTACCAAATTGGGCTATTTTCTATATACCACCCCTACCTTGCCACTACACAACTGATTGGCTCAAATGCGTTAAGAAGGAAAGAAATTCCACAAATGAACTTTTAACAAGGCACACCTGTTAATTGAAATGCATTCCAGGTGACTACCTCATGAAGATGGTTGAGAGATTCCAAGAGTGTGCAAAGCTGTCAAGGCAAAGGGTGGCTACTTTGAAGAATCTCAAATATAAAATATATTTAGTAACCAACACTTTTTTTGGTTACTACATGATTCCATATGTGTTTTTTCATAGTTTCGATGTCTTCACTATTTTTCGACATTGTTGGAAATAGTAGAAATAAAGATAAACCTTTGTGTGTCCAAACTTTTGACGGGTACTGTAGATACAGAAAATGGAAGCATTATAATCCTCTAGACTGCATCATCACAAACAGTAATTCCATCGTGGCCATGTTAGTTCTGTAGAACTCCATTAATAGCAGAAATAGCTATTCTATTAAATGTTCCATGTTATTCCACATTTAATTATTTAATTGATACATCATTGATTTAATGATAGCATGTCATTCCCAGGTTGGCAGCTATGGGGCACTGTTTGCCCAGGCCCTCCCCCGGGACGCCCACTCCACCCCGTTCTACTGCACCCGACCTGGGAGCCTGCCCCTCAGTTACCCCGAGCGCTCGGGGCCTGGGGGCGTCCAGATCTCCACCAGCATGGGCACCAGTGGCATCAGCAGCCTGGGGGTGTACTCCCTCAACGGGCCCACACCCACCCCTCAGCCCCTTCTGGCCGGGTAAGGCCAATCGATGGAACCCTGTTTGTCCGGTCAGCACCCAGGACTCCATAGTCAGTCGTACATGACTCTAGACTTTCTTCAGTGTTGTTCCTGTGGACTTGCAGGAAGTGTATGCTTTTGTTGTAGATCAGCACCGCATCTGAGTAACCAATGAACCTTCAGAATATGAAGGGGTCTTAAATTAGTGGGACATGTTAAAAAAAACAAAACAATTCTTTGTAGCCATTTGTTGTAGCAGGGTATTTCCATTCCGTTGTGAGCATCAATTATGCATGTCCTTCTCCACAACCCCACAAGCACTTGTGTATAATTAGTCTGGCTATACTCGTGTAGTGCCAGGGTAAGTATCTGATTAGTGGGTGGTTGAGTGGATCATCATCAACACTATAAAAGTCATTTGGAGCTGAGGCATCGCTACGCCCTCATTAACAGGCTATTAATGGTAATGGTCCTACAAGACAGTTTGCATTAGGAGAACCAACATGTATAGGGGAAGAGTTATGCATGTCGAGGGGGAGAAAACATGTCTATAGTTACACGGATGTAAACATACAAAATGGTCCATTAAACATTTCTATGTTTGCTCTCTCCAGACACCCACCCCAGACAGCAGGGCAGCAGCTGGGTTCTCGGCTGGCGTGGGCCCTCCCTAACTCCTCCGCCCTTGCACCTACCTCACGGGCCCCGCTCGCCCCCTCACCCCTGTCCACCCGGGCCCCCAGGCCACGCCATGACGGGGACCTCACTGGTGAGTTGGGGGTGGGGACTGACATTGCTGGGATGTATAAGCCTACGTTTTGTGTATGGAACTACATGGCGTAGTTGGGACATGCGTCACGGTTGGAGGACATTTTGTAACGTAGGCAGAAGTTGGGTAGGGGGCCTGTAATGGTAAAAGACACTCTCTGCACAGTGGCTCTGCAAACTGATTACTCAATAGTAAACATAAAGAGATTAGGTCGGAGGGAAATGTACCAAGTCTGCAATGAAATGTTCCTGTTCTGCAGTAAGAACCGCCTCATTTCATAAACCGTTTAGTTGCTCTCCCGGTATTTAATTTGTCTTAGTGCTCCACTGACAGGGTTGGGGGCTGACTTAAATAGATATACAGAGAGATACAGCACCTACTCATTCCAGGGTTTTTCTTTATTTGTACTATTTTCTACATTGTAGAATAATAGTGAAGACATCAAAACTATGAATAACACATATGGAATCATGTAGTAAACAAAAAAGTTTTCAACAAATATAAAATATATTTAGATTTGTTTAACACTTTTTTGCTTACTACATGATTCCATGTGTGTTAATTCATGGTTTTGACGTCTTCACTGTTATTCTACAATGTAGAAAATATAGATTTTTTTAAACAATTGAATGATGAGATGTCCAAACTTTTGACTGGTACTGTAACTTTTATGGCTTTCGTTAATGTTGTCCTACTTTTTGTTGTTTTTCTGAATCCCTCGTTCTTCTTCTCCTCTCCAGCGGAGGTTGGTGAGGCTGCACTGGTCAGAGACATCCTGTATGTCTTCCAGGGGATCGACGGCAAGTTCATTAAGATGAGCAACACAGACAACTGCTACAAGATCGACTCCAAGGTGACTTTGGTATTTCAGTTTGTGCACCTTGTTCCTGAAATATTTCCCTGACGAATGCAAAACTGATAACCAACTTCATAAGCTATTTGACCTTTCACTGAGTGTACAAAACATTAGGGAACACCTTTCTAATATTGAGTTGCACCCCCTTTTGCCCTCATAACAGCCTCAGTTTGTCAGGGCATGGACTACAAAATGTCAAAAGCGTTCCACAGGGATGCTGGCCCATGTTGACTCCAATACTTCCCACAGTTGTCTTGTTGGCTGGGTGTCCTTTGGTTGGTGGACCCTTCTTGATACACACGGGAAACTGTTGCGTGTGAAAAACCCAGCAGCATTGCACTTCTTGACACACTCAAACCGGTGTGCCTGACACCTACTACCATACCCACCCCCATTCAAAGGCACTTAATTATTTTGTCTGGCGCGTTCACCCTCTGAATGGCACACATACACAATCCATGTCTCAAGGCTTAAAAATCCTTCTTTAACCTGTCTCCTCCCCTTCATCTACACTGATTAAAGTGGATTTAACAAGTGATGGAGAGAGCAGGTATTCCTAATGTTTTGTACACTGCGTATATGTTAGTTAGTCAACGTGTTGTGTTTACACGCACCATGGTAGGTAGGCTAGAGGTTAAGAGCGTTGGGCCAGAAACCAAAAGTCTCTGGTTTGAATCCCCAAGCTGACTAGGTGAAAAATCTGTCTGTGCCCTTGAGCAAGGCACTTAACCCTAATTGCTCCTGTAAGTCTCTCTGGATAAGAGCGTCTTGCTAAATGACTAAAATGTTTAATGTAGACAGCGCCGTACTTCCATCCATACTAGCTAGACCAGTTATTGACAGATTACCCTGTTTCATCGCTAGCTGACATCATGGCTGTTGTAGAACCGTCCGACCGACAGCGTTTTTCAGATTCAGCTGTAGTGCTGCTGACATCATGGCTGTTGTAGAACCGGCCGACCGACAGCGTTTTTCAGATTCAGCTGTAGTGCTGCTGACATCATGGCTGTTGTAGAACCGGCCGACCGACAGCGTTTTTCAGATTCAGCTGTAGTGCTGCTGACATCATGGCTGTTGTAGAACCGGCCGACCGACAGCGTTTTTCAGATTCAGCTGTAGTGCTGCTGACATCATGGCTGTTGTAGAACCGGCCGACCGACAGCGTTTTTCAGATTCAGCTGTAGTGCTGCTGACATCATGGCTGTTGTAGAACCGGCCGACCGACAGCGTTTTTCAGATTCAGCTGTAGTGCTGCTGACATCAAGGCTGTTGTAGAACCGGCCGACCGACAGCGTTTTTCAGATTCAGCTGTAGTGCTGCTGACATCAAGGCTGATGATCTGTTTCTAAAAGGGGTAAAAAGCTTGACAGATCAATAGTTGGCTCTTTGGTTAGGAGCCACATCGATGGTGTACCTCTATCATCCATCAAGGATTCATTACAACTTTCCTCCCTTCTAATATTCCTACAAATTACAGTCGACCTGTTTCAGCTATACATCTTCTCAGTGTTTAAAAATAAATATATATATATATATATATATATATAGCCTGCTGTCAATGCGCTGGCCTCGGATCACTGTATCGGACGAGAACACTGGAGCCAAATCTAGCCGTCAAGGGTGTTTCCTGAGGTCTTTTTGAAGTCATCAGTTACGCTATAAACCCTATTCAATCTAACACGGTTTCCGGAATAATTAGAACAGAATACAGAAATGGAACATTAATAGAGACAATCATGTTTTATTATTCTGTCTAAAGTAGAGACGGTGAGTATCAACACCTCGTCCTCATAAGACGACTCCGTCAGCAGAGAGACACTGCAGACAGTTTGGGCTCCGGGCTTCTTGGCGAATGTCTTCAATCTGTGAAACAAGGGCCACGCTGACTGCCTTTTAAAAAAGTGAAATTAGTTCTGAACAAACTGGTGTGAAAGGGATGAACCTTGAATTCTAATGGTCCTCCAACTGGCAAAGGGCTCTGTAATAATACAGCTGATGTGTTCCTATTCATGATTCTGGGCTGAAGAGCGGAGCTGCTGTTCCTTTGGTGATGCTGTAGTCATGGGGGGTTGTGGCGTACTTGTGTGTGAGTGACTGAATGGTAACCTGGCAGCAGGAGAGGCCCGTTTTCCGATTGTGTGTGTCTCCTGTCTGTGGGGAGCCATACAGGACAGATGGTACAAACGGGGATAATTAACGACCAACCTGGCAACCCCTTCACACATTAAATGGGTTACTTTGACAGATATTCACAGTATTCCCTGTATTTTGTGCCTGTGTGCCTGCGTGTGCATTCTCCTGTCGTAACTTCTCCAGTGTGTCCCTAGGTGGTTCTCTGTAAGTCTCTGAGGGACACCAGTAACCGATTGGCTGAGCTGGGCTGGCTCCACAACAAGATCAGGAAGTACACTGACTCGCGCAGTCTGGACCGAGCCTTCGGCCTGGTGGGACAGAGCTTCTGTGCCTCCCTGCATCAGGAACTGAAGGAGTACTACAGACTTCTGGCAGTGCTGCACTCACAGGTAAGACGCACACCTTTCTCTACCTCTCAAAACACTGTACTGCCTTATTCAAGTGAATGAACTTTGTTCTTAGCCCTTCAAGAGGAAAACCCATTTAGGCTACAGGTCATGTAAAGGTGTGTTTGACAGTTGCAGGTGGAGGATGACCAGGGAGTGAACCTGGGAGTGGAGAGCAGTCTGACCCTCAGACGTCTCCTAGTCTGGACCTACGACCCTAAAGTCCGCCTCAAAACCCTGGCTGCCCTCGTTGACTTCTGCCAAGGTAGAGTTGTGTGTCTGTGGCACCTGCTGATTGGTACCATCAAGTATCCATTTAAATAGTGTGTGTGATTCAAGTGTGTGGTTCAAATGTTGTGTGTGTAGGGAGGAAGGGAGGGGAACTGGCGTCAGCGGTCCATGCCTATGGGAAGACAGGGGACCCTCAGATGAGAGCTCTGGTGCAGCACATCCTCAGCCTGGTGTCACATCCCATCCTCAACTTCCTCTACCGCTGGATCTACGACGGAGAGCTGGAGGACACTTACCATGAGGTGACGCGCACACACACACCATATATTTAATGTACACACCATATATATATATATATATATATAATACATACATGCATACATATATTTAATACATATATTTAATACATACATACATATATTTAATACATACATACATATATTTAATACATACATACATATTTAACACATACATACATATACAGTGCCTTGCGAAAGTATTCGGCCCACAGTCTGGTGCAACGTGGCGTTGGTGGATGGAGCGAGACATGATGTCCCAGATGTGCTCAATTGGATTCAGGTCTGGGGAACGGGCGGTCCAGTCCATAGCATCAATGCCTTCCTCTTGCAGGAACTGCTGACACACTCCAGCCACATGAGGTCTATCATTGTCTTGCATTAGGAGGAACCCAGGGCCAACCGCACCAGCATATGGTCTCACAAGGGGTCTGAGGATCTCATCTCTGTACCTAATGGCAGTCAGGCTACATCTGGCGAGCACATGGAGGGCTGTGCGGCCCCCCAAAGAAATGCCACCCCACACCATGACTGACCCACCGCCAAACCGGTCATGCTGGAGGATGTTGCAGGCAGCAGAACGTTCTCCACGGCGTCTCCAGACTGTCACGTCTGTCACGTGCTCAGTGTGAACCTGCTTTCATCTGTGATGAGCACAAGGCGCCAGTGGCGAATTTGCCAATCTTGGTGTTCTCTGGCAAATGAAAAACGTCCTGCACGGTGTTGGGCTGTAAGCACAACCCCCACCTGTGGACGTCGGGCCCTCGTACCACCCTCATGGAGTCTGTTTCTGACCGTTTGAGCAGACACATGCACATTTGTGGCCTGCTGGAGGTCATTTTTGCATGACTCTGGCAGTGCTCCTCCTGCTCCTCCTTGCACAAAGGCGGTGGTAGCGGTCCTGCTGCTGGGATGTTGCCCTCCTACGGCCTCCTCCACGTCTCCTGATGTACTGGCCTGTCTCATGGTAGCGCCTCCATGCTCTGGACACTACGCTGACAGACACAGCAAACCTTCTTGCCACAGCTCGCATTGATGTGCCATCCTGGATGAGCTGCACTACTTGAGCCACTTGTGTGGGTTGTAGACTCCATCTCATGCTACCACTAGAGTGAAAGCACCGCCAGCATTCAAAAGTGACCAAAACATCAGCCAGGAAGCATAGGAACTGAGAAGTGGTCTGTGGTCCCCACCTGCAGAACCACTCCTTTATTGGGGGTGTCTTGCTAATTGCCTATAATTTCTACCTGTTGTCTATTCCATTTGCACAACAGCATGTGAAATGTATTGTCAATCAGTGTTGCTTCCTAAGTGGACAGTTTGATTTCACAGAAGTGTGATTGACTTGGAGTTACATTGTGTTGTTTAAGTGTTCCCTTTATTTTTTTGAGCAGTGTGTATATATATATATATAATACACACAACGTATACACATAATACACACACCATATATATATATATATATACACACAGTGCCTTGCGAAAGTATTCGGCCCCCTTGAACTTTGCGACCTTTTGCCACATTTCAGGCTTCAAACATAAAGATATAAAACTGTATTTTTTTGTGAAGAATCAACAAGTGGGACACAATCATGAAGTGGAACGACATTTATTGGATATTTCAAACTTTTTTAACAAATCAAAAACTGAAAAATTGGGCGTGCAAAATTATTCAGCCCCTTTACTTTCAGTGCAGCAAACTCTCTCCAGAAGTTCAGTGAGGATCTCTGAATGATCCAATGTTGACCTAAATGACTAATGATGATAAATACAATCCACCTGTGTGTAATCAAGTCTCCGAATAAATGCACCTGCACTGTGATAGTCTCAGAGGTCCGTTAAAAGCGCAGAGAGCATCATGAAGAACAAGGAACACACCAGGCAGGTCCGATATACTGTTGTGAAGAAGTTTAAAGCCGGATTTGGATACAAAAATATTTCGCAAGCTTTAAACATCCCAAGGAGCACTGTGCAAGCGATAATATTGAAATGGAAGGAGTATCAGACCACAGCAAATCTACCAAGACCTGGCCGTCCCTCTAAACTTTCAGCTCATACAAGGAGAAGACTGATCAGAGATGCAGCCAAGAGGCCCATGATCACTCTGGATGAACTGCAGAGATCTACAGCTGAGGTGGGAGACTCTGTCCATAGGACAACAATCAGTCGTATATTGCACAAATCTGGCCTTTATGGAAGAGTGGCAAGAAGAAAGCCATTTCTTAAAGATATCCATAAAAGTGTTGTTTAAAGTTTGCAACAAGCCACCTGGGAGACACACCAAACATGTGGAAGAAGGTGCTCTGGTCAGATGAAACCAAAATTGAACGTTTTGGCAACAATGCAAAATGTTATGTTTGGCGTAAAAGCAACACAGCTGAACACACCATCCCCACTGTCAAACATGGTGGTGGCAGCATCATGGTTTGGGCCTGCTTTTCTTCAGCAGGGACAGCGAAGATGGTTAAAATTGATGGGAAGATGGATGGAGCCAAATACAGGACCATTCTGGAAGAAAACCTGATGGAGTCTGCAAAAGACCTGAGACTGGGACGGAGATTTGTCTTCCAACAAGACAATGATCCAAAACATAAAGCAAAATCTACAATGGAATGGTTCAAAAATAAACATATCCAGGTGTTAGAATGGCCAAGTCAAAGTCCAGACCTGAATCCAATCGAGAATCTGTGGAAAGAACTGAAAACTGCTGTTCACAAATGCTCTCCATCCAACCTCACTGAGCTCGAGCTGTTTTGCAAGGAGGAATGGGAAAAAAATGTCAGTCTCTCGATGTGTAAAACTGATAGAGACATACCCCAAGCGACTTACAGCTGTAATCGCAGCAAAAGGTGGCGCTACAAAGTATTAACTTAAGGGTGCTGAATAATTTTGCACGCCCAATTTTTCAGTTTTTGATTTGTTAAAAAAGTTTGAAATATCCAATAAATGTCGTTCCACTTCATGATTGTGTCCCACTTGTTGTTGATTCTTCACAAAAAATACAGTTTTATATCTTTATGTTTGAAGCCTGAAATGTGGCAAAAGGTTGCAAAGTTCAAGGGGGCCGAATACTTTCGCAAGGCACTGTATACACACACATTTTTTGTCCATGACAATAACATCAAATTGATCTGAAATACAGTGTAGACATTGTTAATATTGTAAATGACTATTGTAGCTGGAAACG
The DNA here is from genome assembly GCF_045791955.1 of Oncorhynchus clarkii lewisi. NCBI lineage: Eukaryota > Metazoa > Chordata > Actinopteri > Salmoniformes > Salmonidae > Oncorhynchus > Oncorhynchus clarkii. Next base: position 13,372,819 of record NC_092153.1, on the reverse strand, counting down.
GCTGATTTTTAATGGAATATCTACATTTATCAGCAACCATGTGTTCCAAAGGCACGTTATTCGCTAATCCAAGTTTACCATTTTAAAAGGCCAATTAATCATTAGAAAACCCTTTTGCAATTATGTTAGCACAGCTGAAAGCTGTTAGGCTGATTTAAAGAAGCAAAACAATTGGCCTTCTTTAGACTAGTTGAGTGTCTGGAGCATCAGCATTTGTGGGTTTGATTACAGGCCACAAAACACCAGTCTCAACGTCAACAGTGAAGAGGTGACTCCAGGATGCTAGCCTTCTAGGTAGAGTTGCAAAGAAAAAGCCATATGTCAGACTGTCCAATAAAAAAAATATTAAGCTTGGCAAAAGAACACCGACACTGGACAGAGGAACTCTGCCTAGGAGGCCAGCATCACGGAATCACCTCTTCACTGTTGAAACTGGTGTTTTGCAGGTACTATTTAATGAAGCTGCCAGTTGAGGACTTGTTTCTGTTTCTCAAACTAGGGTGGCCTTGATGACAGCTTTTACATTTATTTGTACTGCTCTGATTACGTTGGTAACCAGTTTATAATAGCAATAAGGCACAGCTAAGGGGCTGTGTCCAGGCACGCCGCGATGCGTTGTGCATCAGAACAGCCCGTAGCCATGGTATATTGGTCATATACCACACCCCATTGTTCCTTATTGCTTAAATATAATACACACACACACTTCCATTAGTTTGTCAAGGTCAGAGTCCGGATGGTAGTAACTGAGCTCTGGCTGAAGTGGACTCAGACAGACATCAGACAGGTTCATCTCTGAGCTGAGATGGAGGGAAAGGGGGACGGTAGAGGGGGAGGGGTGCGGCGGTCTTCCAAATGAGGATGGATGAGAGGACGGTAATGGGGAACTGAGTGATGGCCCTCTCTTCTCTCTCTCCTATCTCTGTCCTTGCTCTCCATCCATTTCCCTGTCTCCACAACTACAGAACAGTAGAAGGCCGTGAATCTAGTCCTAATGCACCTGCTGCTGAATCGCCCTCTCAGATTCCGTCTACCTGAGACTAAGTGCTGATTGGGCAAGCACAGAGCACAGGAGAGTTGTAGCGGCTTTCAAGACCGACTGCCGAGCTATTCTCAGAAGAGAACGCTTCAAAGGGCACACTGGTTTTAAGCCCCCTGTATTGACCCTCCCCGTAGCAGGGCTAAGTGATAGTTATGGAGCTGTTCCTTCCCAGCAGAGGGGAATGAGGGTATGGCTCTGAAGCTTACAGGCACCTCTGTCAGCCCAGGGGGCGGCTGGGAGGTGGCGTTAGACTGTAAACACTCATTATGACAAGAAGAGCGGAAATTAAAATAAAACTTTATATATATACTTTTTGTTTACTAAAAGGCTTTTCAATCCCCCTTGTTGTACCCCCTAGGAGAGAAGTCGTCACCTTGTAACACTGATGTCTACTTATCGGCATCCATTTTGGTTTTCAAGTTGAACCACTGGCTCAGTGACGATCATGATTGAGAGATGGAACCACCATTCACTTTCTTTCCATTACTGTAATAAGTATTCATTGTTGTAGTAATCTCCTGTGTTGTTCGGATATAGTTGAGTCCTGTCTTTTAAGGTGTGATTGTGATGGGGATTCCTCTCCTTGCAGTTCTTTGTGGCGTCTGATCCCACGGTGAAGACAGACAGACTGTGGCACGACAAGTACTCACTGAGGAAGTCCATGATACCCACCTTCATCACCATGGACCAGGCCCGCAAGGTAGACACACACACAAACACCAATTATCTCATCCTCAATGTAAAAAAAATATAAACTTTGCATTCACATGTTACTTTTGCTCGTTCTCTCTTTCTGTTCTGTCTCTGTAGGTTCTGCTCATTGGAAAGTCCATTAACTTCCTGCATCAGGTGTGCCATGACAGAACCTCACCAGGGAAAATCACCCCGGCCTCCAAGTCTACAGACTCTCCCAAAGATGGTATGCTCTCTGACCTCTCTCCCCCACCCCAACACAATGTGAAAGGGGCCTGTCAGTGGCTAGCTCAATACAACACAGGCATTTGGTGTTTGGTACACATTTGTACATAATATACCTCCTGAGAGTGTGTATTGAGCAGGCAGTGTCTTTCGACAGAGTAGAGAAGCCTTGGTCTTGCCATAGTAGTGTTTGTAGCTAGTGAGAGCAGAGCCGCATTGATCTGTTTGGCATCAGAACTGGTTGTACTGTTATGGTACTTTCTGTCGTATCGACTGGATTTAGTCTCGCTCCTCTCTCCGTCGCTGATCAATGGTTTTACAGTTCCTTCCTTAGCCTCGTCCTTGAGGGGAATGACTGCATACTGACTGGCGTTGGAAGGGGAGGGGTTGGGTTGTATTTTTACCCTGTCTGTCCCAAATGCCACCCTATTCCCTTTTTATAGTGCACTACTTCTGACCATAACCTTAAGGGTTAAAGGTAGTGCATTATGAAGCCCCCGGTCAAAGGTAGTGCATTATGAAGCGAATAGGGTGCTATTTGGGATGCAGACTCTATCTTGAATTATAGATACAGAGTTCAGCAAACGGTCTGAGAGATGAGTTTAATATGCATCATGTAGTGCCAACTCCAGTACCCACATAATGACCACAGATAATAACTCTCTCTCTGTAGCTGCAGAGCTGTTATCAGACCTGGAGGGGGCGTTCCAGGGGAAGATAGATGCAGCCTACTTTGAAACCAGCAAGTACCTGCTGAATGTCCTCAACCAGAACTATCTGCTGCTGGAGCACCTGCAGGCCATGAGACGATACCTGCTGCTGGGCCAGGGAGACTTCATACGCCACCTCATGGACCTGCTAAAGTTCGTATACACACACACACACACACACACACAGGTGTACAGACAGATGGGTACGCACAAATACACACCCACCCACCCCATCCTACATGTCATATATATTGACGTTAGTGTTTGTCCCTTCAGACCAGAGCTGGCCCGCCCAGCCACCACTCTGTACCAACACAACCTGACAGGCATCCTGGAGACAGCCGTAAGGGCCACCAACGCCCAGTATGACAACGCTGAGATCCTCAAGAGACTGGACGTACGCCTGCTGGAGGTAGGCTGCAGCTCATACCATTACTACTGCCATAGGCTGCAGCTCATACCATTATTACTGTCATAGGCTATAGCTCATACCATTACTACTGTCATAGGCTACAGTTCATACCATTACTACTGTCATAGGCTGCAGCTCATATTACTGTCATAGGCTACAGCTCATACCATTACTGCTGTCATAGGCTGCAGCTCATACCATTATTACTGTCATAGGCTACAGCTCATACCATTACTACTGTCATAGGCTGCAGCTCATAACATTATTACTGTCATAGGCTACAGCTCATACCATTACTGCTGTCATAGGCTGCAGCTCATACCATTATTACTGTCATAGGCTACAGCTCATACCATTACTACTGTCAGACTGGAGCTCATACCATTATTACTGTCATAGGCTACAGCTCATACCATTACTACTGTCATAGGCTACAGCTCATACCGTTACTACTGTCATAGGCTACAGTTCATACCATTACTACTGTCATAGGCTACAGCTCATACCATTACTACTGTCATAGGCTACAGTTCATACCATTACTACTGTCATAGGCTACAGCTCATACCATTACTGCTGTCATAGGCTACAGCTCATACCGTTACTACTGTCATAGGCTACAGTTCATACCGTTACTACTGTCATAGGCTACAGTTCATACCGTTACTACTGTCATAGGCTACAGTTCATACCATTACTACTGTCATAGGCTACAGTTCATACCATTACTACTGTCATAGGCTGCAGCTCATACCATTACTACTGTCATAGGCTACAGTTCATACCATTACAACTGTCATAGGCTACAGCTCATACCATTACTACTGTCATAGGCTACAGCTCATACCATTACTGCTGTCATAGGCTGCAGCTCATACCATTATTACTGTCATAGGCTACAGCTCATACCATTACTGCTGTCATAGGCTGCAGCTCATACCATTATTACTGTCATAGGCTACAGCTCATACCATTACTACTGTCATAGGCTACAGCTCATACCATTACTACTGTCATAGGCTACAGCTCATACAATTACTACTGTCATAGGCTACAGCTCATACCATTACTACTGTCATAGGCTACAGCTCATACCATTACTACTGTCATAGGCTACAGTTCATACCATTACTACTGTCATAGGCTACAGCTCATACCATTACTGCTGTCATAAGCTTTATCTCAGTGAGCTAACACGGTATTGAGTCAGGGGTTTGAAACACAACCTGGTAACCCGTTGCTCAAGACTGTTAGCCCTCTGAGCTGAAGCCTAGATTGTTGATGTCTGGATGCTGGATGTACATGTCTCAGAGTTACCTATTGGATTTCAAACTGTCAACTTGGCACCATGTTATCCCTCTGAACTAAAGCCTGGTCATCAACCCATCTGTGCTCCTTCTGTAGGTGTCTCCCGGGGATACAGGCTGGGACGTCTTCAGTTTAGACTACCACGTAGAGGGTCCTATCGCCACGGTAACCACAGCACTTTACATACATACACATACCATCCTCTCTGGTGTTGCCTTGTCTCTCTCCACACACACACACACACACACCCTCTCAAGCAATCCAAAAAGCTTCTCCTCTTCTCTCTTCATTCATCCATAAAAGCCCACCTGGAGCATCTGAACGTTGTTTCTTTCTGTTCTGTTATACAGTGGGGCAAAAAAGTATTTAGTCAGCCACCAATTGTGCAAGTTCTCCCACTTAAAAAGACGAGAGAGGCCTGTAATTTTCCTCATAGGTACACTTCAACTATGACAGACACAATGAGAAAAAAAATCCAGAAAATCACATTGTAGGATTTTTTATGAATTTATTTGCAAATAGGCCTCTCATCTTTTTAAGTGGGAGAACTTGCACAATTGGTGGCTGACTAAATACTTTTTTGCCCCACTGTACATGTTCATTCAAAGGCCACCAGTCAACCATGTTAGATGAAGTCAAGTGCCGGCTGGTGTTTTTTGTGTTGTTCTGTGATATGGTGAGAGAACATGTGTAAATGCTGTGCTACCCTGTGACAGGTGTTCACGCTCTCTCTCTCTCTTCACGCTGTCTCCTTTGTCTTTCTCTCTGTCTAATTTGTCTCTCTCTCTTTCTCTCCTTTGTCTCTCTCTTCTTGCTTTCTGTTTCTCTCGCTGGTTCTGGCTGTGGCAGGTGTTCACACGGGAGTGCATGAGCCACTACCTGCGGGTGTTCAACTTCCTGTGGCGAGCCAAGCGTATGGAGTACATCCTCACCGACATCTGGAAGGGACAGATGTGCAACGCCAAGCTGCTTAAGAGCATGCCAGGTGAACACACACACATGCACGCACGCACGCACACACACACACAACCATGCAGTTCCCTCTCACCTCCAGCAGAGGGAGTCATGTACCGAAGAGCTGTAGATAAGGCAGCCAGGGTAACATGTTAGATGTTGTGTTACAGAGCTGTCTGGCGTGCTGCACCAGTGCCACATCCTGGCCAATGAGATGGTCCACTTCATCCACCAGATGCAGTACTACATCACCTTCGAGGTCAGGGGCTGTACTTTTTTTCCTTCTTCCTCTCTAATCCTCTCACTCCTCTCACACTCTCCCTCCTCCCCTGTCTGTCTGGGTCTGTGGCTGTGTGTGTACAGGTGCTAGAGTGTTGTTGGGATGAGTTGTGGAACAAGGTAGAGAAGGCCCAGGATCTAGACCACATCATCGCTGCCCACGAAGGATTCTTAGACTCTGTCATCTCCCGCTGCCTACTGGACACCAACAGCAGGGTGAGACACACACGTATGCTCATACACTCTAACAGGCACTTACTGACGTCCACTTCTCTTTTATCTGCACTGTTGGCGCTTAAAGGGATACTTCGGGATGTTGCCAATGAGGCCCTTTATCTATTTTCTCCAGAGTCAGATGAACTTGTGGATAAACTTTCATGTCTCTGTGTCCAGTATGAAGGAAGTTGAAGGTAGTTTCATGACCTAATGGTAACTAGTCTTACCGCAATGACTGGAAGTTTATGCGTATCTACTAGCATGCTAGCATACTAGCATGCTAGCAGATACCCATAGATTGTGTCATTGTGCTAACGCAAGTTAGCAATTGCGCTAGAGGTAGTTAGCAACTTCCTTCAAAGTGCACGCAGAGACTTAAAAAAATGGTATCGGCGAGTACATCTGACTCTGGGGAATTAGATGAAGGGCCTCATTGCCAAAATCTCTAAGTATCCCTTTAAGAATTTCCCTGTACCCAGCTATTACATCTGCGACCCTGTACATGTGACTAATAAACTCTAATGTCATCTAAAATGTTTTTCTCTCCCACTAGTCCTTGTTGAACCAGCTGAGGGCGATCTTTGACCAGATCATAGAGTTCCAGAGTGCCCAGGACTCTCTGTACCGCTCTGCCCTGGAGGAACTCACCCTGCGGCTGCAGTACGAGGAGCGGAAGAAGCAGAGGGATTCTGAGGTAGAAGGATCGGGGCTTGAAGTGAACTGAAATGGATGCCAGCATTTAGGGCTGTTACGGTGACCGTATTACCGCCACACCGGCAGTCATGAGGGCAGTCAAATTCCACATGACTGATTAGTCAGGGTAATTAGGCTTCTCCAAGCTCTGATGCTGCTGCTGCTGTTGTTCATTAGTAGTCTACTAAACTTGCTAACTGCCTGGTACTCAGCTCTCTAAAATCAATGCAAATGTATTTGAAAATCTAATCAAACACTTCATGAGAGCTCATGTTGCGCACATTTCTATAGGCTATGCAATTGTGTGAGAAAACAGAGTGATGGCTTCTATTAAAAAGAGGAGGATCCCATCAGCTTTCTATTGGCTAAGCCTACTATATTTGATTTTTTTTTTACTTTCCTAATATTAAGCACATTGCTTATATGTACAACAAGAGTATAGCCTACTGGCTGGCATGAAAATAAATGCGTCCTCCATTTGCTATTTAAGTGCCTAGATTTTTATCCCTCTGCCCCAGTTTTGAGACAGGTGCATGATAATGGTCCATTCTAAATCAAAACAGATTTCACATATATTATTTAGTATATGTAAAGACCAGATTAAATCAAAAACAGTCTGATGGGTGACAATATTAGCCGCTATTAGTCACTTAAGAATGATATATTATCACTTTCTTTTGCAACTTTTTCAATCATAGTCCCACACCTCATGTAGCCTAGCCCATAGGCCTATATGTTTTGATAGGGTTTGTATCACAACTAAAGTGGCCAAATAACTTCTTAAAATGAAGCACATTAATTCGCTTTACAAAGGGTGTAGCACCTAACTGGCATACATAAACAGCACGTGAGTTTCAAGTTTGGGGAAGATAATTTTCACCAAAAAAATGCATATTTTTATAATAAAAGCATTAGATTATGCATGTAACTTTTGATAATGGTGTTTTCCAGTTAATGGAACATTTGAGCTTGTAGCCGTGTGCGCATTGCTGCGGTTATAATGTGAGGAAATAGCCTAATAGTTTATCAACAATTTAAGCTAAATGTTCTGATCTGTTGCGTCAGCCTCATTGCGTAAAAAAAATGTTTCTTTGATGCAAGAGGTTGTATTCATTTGATCTATCACATCCCACAACTGTCCCAGACTGTTTGAAATATTTATTTCTCACACAAAATATAGAATAGGTCAACATTTGTACTCTGGGGGGGTAGTGCTTTTGCTGTTCGTTAGGCCTACACATCTTGTTGGCTGACAAAAAGTAAATGTGGACAGTTCTTCCAATATCTTCAATATGCACCTCGGAATTGGATAAGGATGGGTGCAGTTGCGCCCCGATGTGTCTGTCTTCACTTGTAGCCTGTGAGAAAGACTAGATCACGTGACAGAGAGCCAAGTGAGTTAGAGGAGCTTTTTTTAGGGGCATTACGGCCACACGAAAGGGATGCCGCTGGGAAATTCGAGTCATTATCAAGTGCTGGTCAAATTATGAATGAGAGACTGATGAAGTGTGTACAGTCTGCACAAAAAACAAAGCAGAGCTCATGCCTTTCAAGCAACTTTTCTCAAATCCTCGTTAGAGTCGCATCATGCAGCCTTAGAATGTATTAAAAATCAAAACATACAGCCCAACATTTGTATCACAACTAAAGGTACATAAATAACTCTAAATTAAGCATATAGGAGTACCTGTTTCTTTTGTTAATTGCTCAACACAGAATAGCCCATGTGGGCGTTTGGAGAAAGCATCCTTTATATTTTATTTAGCTTTGTTCAATTGTATTCTTCATACTATAAAAAACTATAAAATAATGCCACAGAATTCTAAGCAAATCTTGTCTGCTAAATGAGTGTAGCCCACAGCCATTTGGCATAGCCAGATCAGGACCTTTCAGAGTATGCTATTCTGTTCTTCTGAAATAGACTACATTTTCATCATGTCATGTTTCTTTAGACCTGACTAAAATAAATAATGGATTTATTGTGAAAATGTGGGCTGTATTACATGGATTTATTGTGAAGGTGTGGGCTGTATTACATGGATTTATTGTGAAGGTGTGGGCTGTATTACATGGATTTATTGTGAAGGTGTGGGCTGTATTACATGGATTTATTGTGAAGGTGTGGGCTGTATTACATGGATTTATTGTGAAGGTGTGGGCTGTATTACATGGATTTATTGTGAAGGTGTGGGCTGTATTACATGGATTTATTGTGAAGGTGTGGGCTGTATTACATGGATTTATTGTGAAGGTGTGGGCTGTATTACATGGATTTATTGTGAAGGTGTGGGCTGTATTACAGGGATTTATTGTGAAGGTGTGGGCTGTATTACATGGATTTATTGTGAAGGTGTGGGCTGTATTACATGGATTTATTGTGAAGGTGTGGGCTGTATTTCATGGCTTTATTGTGAAGGTGTGGGCTGTATTACATGGATTTATTGTGAAGGTGTGGGCTGTATTACATGGATTTATTGTGAAGGTGTGGGCTGTATTACATGGATTTATTGTGAAGGTGTGGGCTGTATTACATGGATTTATTGTGAAGGTGTGGGCTGTATTACATGGATTTATTGTGAAGGTGTGGGCTGTATTACATGGATTTATTGTGAAGGTGTAGGCTGTATTTCATGGATTTATTGTGAAGGTGTGGGCTGTATTACATGGATTTATTGTGAAGGTGTGGGCTGTATTACATGGATTTATTGTGAAGGTGTAGGCTGTATTTCATGGATTTATTGTGAAGGTGTGGGCTGTATTACATGGATTTATTGTGAAGGTGTAGGCTGTATTTCATGGATTTATTGTGAAGGTGTGGGCTGTATTACATGGATTTATTGTGAAGGTGTGGGCTGTATTACATGGATTTATTGTGAAGGTGTGGGCTGTATTACATGGATTTATTAGACTTTTTGAAATGTAGACATTCCAAAGGTCTGCATTGGTGTGGAAGCCAGGGGATGCTGAGTGTGTTAATGTTCATTAACGGTCTGTTACTGTGAGACTGGCAGTTATTTGCTTGACAATCACCGGCTGACAAGGTTTATATTTAGGTTCCGGTACTCTGCAATATTTTTAAGCCAATATGCTATAAGAGGTTGCCGGTACTCAAGCAGTAGAACATTTGAGGTGTTGGTTTTCAGTACCGGTGTCTACTGGCCCAATTCAACTACTTATAATGATGATAACTTTTAGTTATAGAGCGTAATTGGAGGAACATGAGGTCTTCAGAGAGTCCCATGTCCTGTTTGTTCTAAGTCGTCTGGAACCCAGCCAGGGGCCAACTCAAGTTCCCCCCTTAATGGCCATGCTGGTGTTGTTGTCATTTTATTGATTTAACAGGCCCTGAGCATCAGAGCATTAAAGTCTTAAGTGTTAGAAAAACAAACACAGCCTCGGCGTTTGCCAAGTTTCTCTTTTAATAGCTTGTAAATAAGACTGAGGTCCAAGGGAAGAGGGTTTGGGGTGACAGAAGCTGTTGGTCAGTGATGGGGGGGATATTGGATTTTATATTAACTTTAAATATTGGCCGTTGAGTGTGTTTACTTGAATGAGAAGTATGTGAGTAGAGACGACGTTGAAGGTCATGTCTCTATGGGGAGAATGCTGGGGTCATAGAGTGGAAATCTGTAACAGTTTAGTGTGGGTGTTAGTTACTCATTTACTGAAGTGAAGAGATGGCACTGGTTACTCTTTCAAATCAAATTGTATTAGTCACATGCGCCGAATACAACAGGTGTAGACCTTACAGTGAAATGCTTACTTACAAGCCCCGAACCAACAATGCGGTTAAAAAATATACAGATAAGAAATAAAAGTAAGAAGTCATTTAAAGAGCAGCAGTAAAATAACGAGACTATATACAGGGGGGTACTGGTACAGAGTCAATGTGCGGGAGCACCGGTTAGTTGAGGTAAAATGTACATGTAGGTGGAGTTATTAAAGTGACTATGCATAGATGATAACAACAGAGAGTAGCAGCGGTGTAAAAGAGGGGGAGGGGGCAATGCAAATAGTCTGGGTAGCCATTTGATTAGATGTTCAGGAGTCTTATGGCTTGGGGGTAGAAGCTGTTTAGAAGCCTCTTGAACCTAGACTTTGCGCTCCGGGACCGCTTGCCGCAGAGAGAACAGTCTATGACTACGGTGGCTGGAGAATTTTAAGGGCCCTCCTCTGACACCGCCTGGTATAGAGGTTCTGGATGGCAGGAAGCTTGGCCCCAGTGATGTACTGGGCCGTTCGCACTACCCTCTGTAGCACCTTGCGGTCGGAGGCCAAGCAGTTACCATACCAGGCAGTGATGCAACCAGTCAGGATTCTCTCGATGTTGCAGCTGTAGAACTTTTTGAGGATCTGAGGACCCATACCAAATCTTTTCAGTCTCCTGAGGGGGAATAGGTTTTGTCGTGCGCTCTTCACAACTGTCTTGGTGTGCTTGGACCATGTTAGTTTGTTGGTGATGTGGACACCAAGGAACTTGAAGCTCTCAACCTGCTCCACAACAGCCCTGTCGATGAGAATGGGGACGTGCTCGGTCCTCCTTTTCCTGTGGTCCACAATCATCTCCTTTGTCTTGGTCACATTGAGGGAGAGGTTGTTGTCCTGGCACCACACGGCCAGGTCTTTGACCTCCCTATAGGCTGTCTCGTCGTTGTCGGTGATCACTGTTGTGTCATCGGCAAACTTAATGATGGTGTTGGAGTCGTGCCTGGCCGTGCAGCCATGAGTGAACAGGGAGTACAAGAGTGGACTGAGCACGCACCCCTGAGGGGCCCCTGTGCTGAGGATCAGCATGGCGGATGTGTTGTTACCTACCCTTACCACCTGGGGCAGCCTGTCAGGAAGTCCAGGATCCAGTTGCAGAGCGAGGTGTTTAGTCCCATGGTCCTTAGCTTATTGATGAGCTTTGATGGCACTATGGTGTTGAACGCTGAGCAGTAGTCAATGAATAGCATTCTCACGTAGGTGTTCCTTTTGTCCAGGTGGGAAAGGGCAGTGTGGAGTGCAATAGAGATTGCATCGTCTGTGGATCTGTTGGGGCGGTATGCAAATTGGAGTGGGTCTAGGGTTTCTGGTACCACACTTTGATACCACACTGATGCTGCAACAACAAAGTTCCTTCTGAAACTTGACACCTCTAATGTTGCCTGTCTGTGTGTGTGTTTTCAGGGTGAGTGGGGCGTGACGGCTGAACAGGAGGCAGAGGAGAACAGGAGGATCCAAGAGTTCCAGGAAACCATACCAAAAATGCGCTCTCAGCTACGGATACTAACACACTTCTACCAGGTATGGGTCTTACTCTCTTCTCACTGCCACAGTGGCTTTCACTAGGACAGTCTGGTTGTCTGTGGTAGTGTTCAGTGGATAGGACCATCTGGTTGTCTGTGGTAGTGTTCAGTGGATAGGACAGTCTGGTTGTCTGTGGTAGTGTTCAGTGGATAGGACCATCTGGTTGTCTGTGGTAGTGTTCAGTGGATAGGACCGTCTGGTTGTCTGTGGTAGTGTTCAGTGGATAGGACCGTTTGGTTGTCTGTGGTAGTGTTCAGTGGATAGGACCGTCTGGTTGTCTGTGGTAGTGTTCAGTGGATAGGACCGTCTGGTTGTCTGTGGTAGTGTTCAGTGGATAGGACCGTCTGGTTGTCTGTGGTAGTGTTCAGTGGATAGGACAGTCTGGTTGTCTGTGGTAGTGTTCAGTGGATAGGACAGTCTGGTTGTCTGTGGTAGTGTTCAGTGGATAGGACCGTCTGGTTGTCTGTGGTAGTGTTCAGTGGGTAGGACCGTCTGGTTGTCTGTGGTAGTGTTCAGTGGATAGGACCGTCTGGTTGTCTGTGGTAGTGTTCAGTGGATAGGACCGTCTGGTTGTCTGTGGTAGTGTTCAGTGGGTAGGACCGTCTGGTTGTCTGTGGTAGTGTTCAGTGGATAGGACCGTCTGGTTGTCTGTGGTAGTGTTCAGTGGATAGGACCGTCTGGTTGTCTGTGGTAGTGTTCAGTGTATAACATCTGTGGTTGGTTGTGCTCCTTCTCAGGGCATAGTGCAGCAGTTCTTGGTGCTGATAATGACTAGTCCAGACGAGAGCCTGCGCTTCCTCAGCTTCAGACTGGACTTCAACGAGCACTACCGGGCCAGAGACCCCCGTCTGAGGGCCTCACTGGGGGCCACCAGGGGCCGACGGCCCTCCAACATCTGACCTGACGCACACCACCATGTCACAACATAGGGACAGAGAGCCACACGGAAATTGCCTTGATAGTATTTATATATGACATGAAGATGACATCAAAGTAGGGCTAGATGGAATCTGTTGTTATGACATCACAATAGAACCAGATAGAACATTGACATCACAAAAGAGCCAGACAGAATCTGTTGTGATGACATCATAATAGAGCCAGGTGGAGATAATATCGCATTCAAAACAACTAGGAACTCTGAAATCTCCGACTTCAGTGCGTTCAAAACAACTGGGAACTCGGTAAAAAAAAACAAGCTCCAACTGGGAAAAATCGTTTTGAACGGTCATCCAACTTGGAATTCCAAGTTGGGAACTCGGGCCTCTTTCCAGAGCTCCGACTTTCCGACCTGAAGATCACTGACGTCATGATTTGACCTAGTTTTTTTCAGAATTCCCAGTTGTCTGTTCAGTGATCTTCAGGTCGGAAAGTCGGAGCTCTGGAAAGAGAACCCATAGGAGGATGCTGTAGTGGTGACTTCACAGATTCCATTTGGCCCTGCATTTTAACACCTCGAGACAAATAGGGCTAACTGGGATTCATTTCACTATGACATAAACAAACAGAACATTTTGAAACCCTGCCTCCTCCCCCAATGTCATTGGCAAATTACTCACACAAACAAACACACACGCTCAATTCACCACACACACACACATCCACTTTTCCCACTCTTTCACAGTCCCCTCTTGGGAGGTGTGGTTTTAGAAGCCTGTCATTTTAGTAGTCTGCCTCCAGCCTCCAGCTGTGTTCACCCTCACCTCTTTGAGGTGTCTGATGGGCTACCATCACCGAGTGAATTTCATATTGTACATTTGATAATGAACAGAATGTCTTGATTTGATTGGTTTGTTTTGATGTTCTGTGAATATTTTGTTTAGGTTTTCTTACTGACGTTTGTTTATTTTTCATACCCGTGTCTTAAAGTCTGCGGTGTGTTTTATAACTGTTAATAAACACTGTTATAGCTGTTTAACAACTGTATTATGGAACCAACACAGCAGGCTCCCACCCACCTCTAAAGAGATTCCAAAACAATGCCCACAGCCCCTAAGGCTAAAAGACTGACAGACGTTAGGATTTTATTTGTGTTTTGTATTATTTTAACTGGGTTTCTCTTGATTCTCCCTGCAGACTGTGGCCTCTGTTCTGCTTGTGAATCTGTCATGTTGAACCAGCTCAATTCCTTAATTGTACAAGACAGATTTGTCAAAACGTGTTGCACCCAACCTATGCCACTTTTCTCTCCTGACCACTCAGACAACCCTGGGAAAATACTTTTGTCATAGTGCGACATTAAACCTTGAAGAAGCTACAAGTGGAATGGTGACAAAACTAGCCTTTCAAACCCCCCCTATGATGGACTATACTGTAGTATTCGGGTGTATCTCAATAGTCAGAGGTGGCTTCCTTGCCTCCCTAACCTTTTCACTGATCTGAAAGCGATATGGAAGATGCTTACCAGGACTTGCTTTCATTCACCTGTCAGCAGAGCAGATGAAGGAAAGGAGGCAATGAAGCTATTTCCTGCGTCCTAAATGGCACCATACATAATAGGGCACCATACATAATAGGGCGCCATTTGAGATGCAGAGTTGGAGATGTTTTAACCTCTCCCAGCAGGCTCCCCTGTCTTTCTTTCCAATCACAAGTTCTCATCAGGGCGTGCCAAGAGAAGATGCTACTGCAAGACCTCTGTCTGTAAATCCTGTCCATTGTATAGCACAGATGTATAGAAATGTCATGCCATGGACCCAAACATCCTGTCATCTCTTTAATAATAAAGTCAAGTTTTTTAACAGTTTGTACTTCGTTTTTTTTGTCAGCATCAGGGGTGCATTCTAAGTAGACTATAAGAGGGCCTTTGTCTAAAAAAAAAAGAGAGGGTATTTTCTAATAAATTTAATTCAATACATCACGCTCCCGGTGAGTGTTTTTTTTCTTGCAGGACGCATTCTGAGTTGAGGCCTAATTAGTTTGAAGGGGCATGTGACTTGGCCATTGTGATGGATTTCGAGAACGCAGCAGAACGCATGTGAAGTTATACAGTGGAAATCCACGATATAGCAGGTAAGTTTACTTAAATAGTTAAGATTGAAGTGATTTCAGAAACTTGGAAAGTAGTCGACATGAACGGGGCAGACTTCAGATAATGTTTTCTAGTTAGGTAGAACTTGACGCACAGACTTGTCAATGTCAATTCCCGCTTGTTTGAATCTAGTAAGTAAATCATGTTTAGACAACTGTCATGGTTAGAAAACAAACAATATTACAGAACTGGAGTATACAGTAGTAGTAGCTACACTTGTACTAGCTAGACACTTCCAACAAGAGCTGTCTTAAGATATTTGAGGTAGAATGAGTTTGAGTATTTAACCACGTGGTGGCAGTGTAGCTCAATAAATGCGAGATGACGTTTAGTACTGATTCATTAATGATCGCTCATGTTTATCTGTGAAACCATGGATTCACTTTTCTATCCACAATATGATACGTAGTCAGCTCTCAAGTATTTTGCTGTGTGTTGGAGTAGAATAGACAGTCACAGAGCAGCTTTATTAAGTAGCGATATATTTAGTAGGAGAGGTGTCACAATGTCAATGCATGTCTCACTGCAGCCTGGCTCTATTTGGACACGTCACAAGACCCATGACACTACTTCCCCCCCATTGAGATGAATGGCGTTCTTGTTCTTTACACTAACTCACTTTGTTTCATTAGTATCCCTGTTTGTTGTCTGTGTTCTGGTGCCTGTGTGTCTGTTGCTGGTGGCAAACTTAATTAGCTGATCTCGGGATCAGTATATTTAATAAAAAGCTTTATATCGCTGATCCATAGATGCATCGTCTGATCCACTACAGCCACTGGCAGGCAGAGTGGAGGAGGGGGTGAAAGACCATTTAAAATGACATGAATCAAACTCTGCTGCTGGTGTAGCCGGCAGCCACATCAAGCAGTCAGAGAGAATGCAAGTGTGTGTGTTGTCCCTGAAGCAGCCTTGCATGTCACAAGGGCACTACCTCCCAGCTCCGTAGCCTGTAGGTGCATTTGATGTGTGACGTGTAACTGCTAGCGATTAAGACTGTTGGGCCACAAACCGAAAGGTTGCTGGTTTGAATCCCCTAGCTGACTAGGTGAACATATCTGCCGATGTGCCATTGAGCAAGGCACTTAACCCTAATTGCTCCTGTAAGTCCCAGAGCGTTTGCTAAATAAAACAAAAATAACTAGGTCAGTGTTGCTGTTCTTTATTAAATGTGATGTTCTGGCCTGCAGCAGCCATCTTGAAGCAGAGAGGATACCAAGCTCTGTTTACACACAGATCAACCTCCGCTTTTACCACACGTTGTTTTTTTATCCTCAGTTGATGATATGTACTAGCTATACAGGACACTTTTAGTGGTGTTCTTGTACAGTTTACACACGACCTGTGAATTCTGGCTGAATATGAGATGTTAGGCTTATCAAAGTCACTGAGGGAATGGATCTGTGTCTCTATATAACTTTCTGGAAAGGTCCCTACTGACCCTGTGATGAACCTGTGGCCGTGATCATCTGTAAGATAATAAAGTGTAGGACAATGATGAATAGTGAACTAGGTGAGAGTGACCATATAAAACTCATGGTTAATACATGAGAGGGGTGAGCCTCATGCCTTCAGAAAAAATAGCGAAACAATGAGGGATTGAATGAATGATTGTCAATTAAGTAATAGTCCCTTTTTCATGTACAGTATTAGAGATGAATCTCCATATTATCTTCTTAAGTTCCCATTTGCAACTCATAATGACTTGATTCTTAACTGTAAGAACTGTGTTCAGGAGAATTCTAATCTCCTTGATTCTTAACTGTAAGAACTGTGTTCAGGAGAATTCTAATCTCCTGCAATGCAGTGCCTTAAATCGCTGTGCCACTCGGGAGGCCCCCGCAAATTGATTTGAACAAACAATTGGTCCCCCAAAAAATGCGCCCCGTTCAAAATCCTGATGTGGCCCTCGAGCCATAAAGTTTGCCCACCCTTGGTCTTTAGTGTCCCATTCAGTCGCGGCCAGTATACAGGTTTGTGAGATACTTAATGTTTGGGAAACTCCAGTTAGATTACCAGAGTAAGCCTTGGATAGTTGTTGAACGGGGGTATCGGGCTGTTGTCACACCACTCCTCAGCTGTCTGGCCTGGGGTCAAGTTTGGCCCAGACTGGAGCCAGACAGACCTAATGTATAGGAAGCTGCTGCTGTTGGGGGGGAACAGACCCACTTAAAGGGATAGTTCACCCACATTTCCAAACAATAGATCATCTTAAAGTAAATTTTTTGAGCTAAGCAAAAAATGCTAATATCTGGGGTATTGGCTTACACTGGCGTTTGCTAAAAAAATCTAAACAGTTTGGAGACAGTGGCCAGGTACACAATCAAAACATGGATTGCTGTCTTACCTTGTCCATGGAGCTTTGGGAGAACTATCCCTTTTTAACAGAGTAGTTCACACCAAAATCAAAGCTTGTCAGAAGTTTCCGTACCTCAGAAGTGCTCGAACAATTCAGCTGAATTTATATTCCAGGCAGATGGAGATACAGTGCCTTGCGAAAGTATTCGGCCCCCTTGAACTTTGCGACCTTTTGCCACATTTCAGGCTTCAAACATAAAGATATAAAACTGTATTTTTTTGTGAAGAATCAACAACAAGTGGGACACAATCATGAAGTGGAACGACATTTATTGGATATTTCAAACTTTTTTAACAAATCAAAAACTGAAAAATTGGGCGTGCAAAATTATTCAGCCCCTTTACTTTCAGTGCAGCAAACTCTCTCCAGAAGTTCAGTGAGGATCTCTGAATGATCCAATGTTGACCTAAATGACTAATGATGATAAATACAATCCACCTGTGTGTAATCAAGTCTCCGTATAAATGCACCTGCACTGTGATAGTCTCAGAGGTCCGTTAAAAGCGCAGAGAGCATCATGAAGAACAAGGAACACACCAGGCAGGTCCGAGATACTGTTGTGAAGAAGTTTAGAGCCGGATTTGGATACAAAAAGATTTCCCAAGCTTTAAACATCCCAAGGAGCACTGTGCAAGCGATAATATTGAAATGGAAGGAGTATCAGACCACTGCAAATCTACCAAGACCTGGCCGTCCCTCTAAACTTTCAGCTCATAGCTCAAGATATCCATAAAAAGTGTTGTTTAAGGTTTGCCACAAGCCACCTGGGAGACACACCAAACATGTGGAAGAAGGTGCTCTGGTCAGATGAAACCAAAATTGAACTTTTTGGCAACAATGCAAAACGTTATGTTTGGCGTAAAAGCAACACAGCTGAACACACCATCCCCACTGTCAAACATGGTGGTGGCAGCATCATGGTTTGGGCCTGCTTTTCTTCAGCAGGGACAGGGAAGATGGTTAAAATTGATGGGAAGATGGATGGAGCCAAATACAGGACCATTCTGGAAGAAAACCTGATGGAGTCTGCAAAAGACCTGAGACTGGGACGGAGATTTGTCTTCCAACAAGACAATGATCCAAAACATAAAGCAAAATCTACAATGGAATGGTTCAAAAATAAACATATCCAGGTGTTAGAATGGCCAAGTCAAAGTCCAGACCTGAATCCAATCGAGAATCTGTGGAAAGAACTGAAAACTGCTGTTCACAAATGCTCTCCATCCAACCTCACTGAGCTCGAGCTGTTTTGCAAGGAGGAATGGGAAGAAATTTCAGTCTCTCGATGTGCAAAACTGATAGAGACATACCCCAAGCGACTTACAGCTGTAATCGCAGCAAAAGGTGGCGCTACAAAGTATTAACTTAAGGGGGCTGAATAATTTTGCACGCCCAATTTTTCAGTTTTTGATTTGTTGAAAAAGTTTGAAATATCCAATAAATGTCATTCCACTTCATGATTGTGTCCCACTTGTTGTTGATTCTTCACAAAAAAATACAGTTTTATATCTTTATGTTTGAAGCCTGAAATGTGGCAAAAGGTCGCAAAGTTCAAGGGGGCCGAATACTTTCGCAAGGCACTGTACATTGTGCAGACAAGGACCTTTCTAACTTCCTATCATGGGGAAATAACCTGTCAGTCATAGAACATACATTTCTATTACAACTCTGAACATTTTCCATAATGAAATAAATGCCTGGTGTACAGTAGCTGCCATTCCCTCTGTCTGTCTCTAGAATGTTGGCTCTGTTGTGTGATAATGAAGTGTTTCTCCAGACAGACCGAGAGAGTCGCACAGAGAGCCTGCTTGTGAAAGATAGGCATCAGAGATCCATTGACTACCCAGGGATATTGTACTGGGTGATTGGCTCTGTAAATCGCAGTTTGTTTCTGTGTGATAAGAGGGGGGTGGAGAATACCCATCTTGTGTGGAGGGATACCCACTGTATGTCTGGCTGCAGATCATGATAGCAGATGTGGTAGGCCAAGGCAATAGAGTTGACTGAGGAAAGAGAGAGAGTCCTGATGTTGAGGAGTCTCTGAATCTGGAACTAATGCGTCCTTTATTGTCACAGCCTTGGTTTGGTGCTGCTGTAGAGGAAGTGGACAATGGCATTGTTCACAGTGTGCTCACATCGTAAACTGTCTGTGTGCGCATGCGTACGTACGTGCGTGTGTTGGTCCCTGAGCATGCACAGATTACACTTGGCTGGCTGTTGGTATAATTAGCGCAGCAGAAGGGGATTGGTGGTCCTAAACAGCAGCCAGCACTGTGTTCCCTCCATCCCCTGTCCCGGGTCCCACCCCTCTCTTCCTCTCTGCTGTCAACCGGACGTACCACCACCACTAAAATGTGTTCCCCAGTCACACACACAGTCACAGACAGACTGGCTGAGGAGTGGAGGAATGAGAGGCACTGATTGGACCAGTGCTGCTTGGTTTGACTCATTTAGACTTGATTTGGAGAGACTGGAATACACACTGAGTGTAGCTTAGTGCGGCTTGGCTCGACTTGGGGACTCCGGAACACTCACCCACGAAGCTGCATACACACACTCTCTCCCTCACACACTCTGTCATGTCTCTGGCGGAGTTTGTGCGTCAGGGACAGCTGCAGGAGGCTTCATCACATCTATTGTCCAGACTGGGTCAGGTCCTACACAGCCTGTCTATCATTGTCCTGGCCCACAGAGCTACAGACAACCTCAGACGCAAGAGCACCTACTGGGACCGCCGGGACACAGGTTAGGAGTGTGTGTGTGTGTGTGTGTGCATCGGACCCTGGGTGTGCTTCTTTGGGGCGTTCTTTTGCGGACTGTGTGTGTGCGTGCATAAGTCTGTGTGTATGTGAAACGCTGTTGTCGGCCTGTGTTTACAGAAAGCTACCGTCAGTATAAAATGGCTCCTACAGGAATCTCCCTGCAGCTACTTGGGTGGTTTAATGAAGTGCAGTACTTGCCCTCGAGAGTTCATTGCCTCACATGACCCTGATATCTAGCTGATGAAGATGGCGCCAAAGGAGATTTTATTTTTATTTCACCTTTATTTAACCAGGTAGGCTAGTTGAGAACAAGTTCTCATTTACAACTGCGACCTGGCCAAGATAAAGCAAAGCAGTGCGACACAAACAACAATACAGAATTACACATGGAATAAACAAGCATACAGTCAATAACACAATAGAAAAAAAAGAAAGTCTATATACAGTGTGTGCAAATGGCGTGAGGAGGTAAGGCAATAAATAGGGCATAGGAGTGAATAATTACAATTTAGCAAATTAACACTGGAGTGATAGATGTGCAGATGATGATGTGCAAGTAGAAATACTGGTGTGCAAAAGAGCAGAAAAGTAAATAAAACAATATGGGGATGAGGTAGGTAGATCGGATGGGCTATTTACAGATGGGCTATGTACAGCTGCAGTGATCAGTTAGCTGCTCAGATAGCTGATGTTTAACGTTAGTGAGGGAAATATAAGTCTCCAGCTTCAATTTTTGCAATTCGTTCCAGTCATTGGCAGCAGAGAACTGGAAGGAAAGGAGGCCAAAGGAGGTGTTGGCTTTGGGGATGACCAGTGAGATATACCTGCTGGAGCGTGTAATACGGGTGGGTTTTGTTATCGTGACCATTGAGCTGAGATAAGGTGGAGCTTTACCTAGCATAGACTTATAGATGACCTGGAGCCAGTGGGTCTGGCGATGAATATGTAGCGAGGGCCAGCCGACTAGAGCATACAGGTCACAGTGGTGGGTGGTATATGGGGCTTTGGTGACAAAATGGATGGCACTGTGATAGACTGCATCCAGTTTGCTGAGTAGAGTGTTGGAGGCTATTTTGTAAATGACACCGCCGAAATTGAGGATCGGTAGGATAGTCAGTTTTACGAGGGTATGTTTGGCGGCGTCA